>NC_080105.1:28238307-28545423 GCF_950005125.1 Chionomys nivalis
TTGGAGCCTGTCCTGGAACTAGCTCTTGTAGACCAGGCTGGTCTCGAACTCACAGAGATCCGCCTGCCTCTGCCTCCCGAGTGCTGGGATTAAAGGCATGCATCACCACCGCATTTTTTAAATGTAGTTACCTTGAATTAGCAGTTACCTTGAGAACAATGAATTTCCTTCTTTCCTTTCCTAAATCCAAAGCCTCCTATATACCCCTTCTTTTCTTTCAAAATTAGCTTCTTTTTTTGAATCCAACATAATCCTTAATTACAAATATTTGTCATTATACAAAAAAAGATAAGTGTAATCTTCACCCCTCATCAAGAAAACCCTTGGTAATAGATGGAGACCACAAAAATAAATAAATAAAAACAGAGTTCTGGAATCCAGCACCAATGAATATATCTACAAAACTCCTAACCTAAGGCCCAAGAAAGGCCGTTGACAAGAGGGAAGAAAAATTGTAAGAAACAGAGGATCAAAGACTTTGCTGTGAGATTGTTCCTCCTGCTAAATTCAGAAGCTACACAATTGTCAAAAAAAATGAGCTGAACAAGGACAACAACAGTAGATATTCTAAAATAAACAGAAAAAAAAGGAGGCCTCAACACTATACAAAGTACAAAAAAACAAAAAACAAAAAAAAACAAAACAAAACAAAAAAAACAACTAAGGAATGTCAGGATTGGGAGAAATAGTCTTCTCAGAGAAAGAGGAACACACAAATTTCTCATCAAATACTAAATTATCAGCCCTGAAAACATAGATACAACATACATACAAGTAACATTATATAGTCTGAGCAGGCTAGCTTTACTTAGGAATTTTTTTGTGTGTATGTGTGCTTTTTCGAGACAGGGTTTCTCTGTGGTTTTGGAGCCTGTCCTGGAACTAGCTCTTGTAGACCAGGCTGGTCTTGAACTCACAGAAATCGGCCTGCCTCTGTCTCCCAAGTGCTGGGATTAAAGGCGTGCGCCACCACCGCCTGGCTTACTTAGGAATTTTTATGTATGTAACAATAATTCATTTAAAAAAAGCAGATCAAGAACAGTGTGTACTACTCAAATGCTCTTAGATGTCTGGTAGAACCAGCAAAATATGGCAGACTTAATAGAAAAAGATTTCTCCCTCTCTTTGAGGCCAGCAGTTTCCAGCAGCTCCAAGGGTCCAGATTGAATCTCGCCCACTCCATGTGCATGTTGGATATTGTTTGTCTTGAACGTGCAGAGGATTTGTGCATGCTGTCGCAGCAGCTATAAGTCGGTAGGTACAGCTGTCTTGCTTTTCCAGAAGACACTGTCTCCCTGTAGTCATCTACTGTCTCTGGCTATTACACTTTCCCCATCTCTTAACTACAAAAATTCCTGAACCTAGAGGAAGGTGTGCACTACATATGCATATGCGTGTATTCCATTTGAATAGAAGATGCCACCGTCCCTTATTCTCTGCACTCAGGCCAATTGTGGTTCTCTCTGCTAATTGTCATCTAGTATAAGTAGAATCTTTTCCACTGATGGTTGTAAGGAACAATAATCTATGAATATAATGATGAGTCGTTAAAATTAATTTTAATTCTGTGTCCATTTCGCAGACTTAGAAGTAGATTCTTTGTAATGCCTGTGATCTATAAAGCCACAGGTTCTTAGAATGATAATGATAGCAGGTATGAGTTTTACCTTATGGATCAAATCTTAAATTCAATCAGATATGTCTGATTGGTTCCATAATGCCCAAGCCACTATTACAGCACAGGATAGGCCCTGCCAGGTCAGTTGTTACTGTAGCTCACAGGACTCACAGATTTTTATTAATGGTTGTCTTGGTGAGCAGAGTGCCTAGTACCTCCTAGCACAATGAAAGGTAGCTACTAGGTATAAAATTTCTGGGTGATTCTTAGCTTGATTCCTCCATGTTTTATAACTAACAAATGTAATATCTTTGATTGAACTTAACCCTTTGAAGTTCCTTCATATTTAATAATATTTCATTTTGTTTGCTTATTTGTTTTGTTTCTCAAGAAAAGGTTTTGCTGTAGCTTTGGGACTAGCTCTTGTAGACCAGGCTGGCTTTGAACTCACAGAGATACACTGGCCTCTGCCTCCTGAGTACTGGGATTAAAGGCATCTGCCATCACCACTAGGCCCCTATATTTCATTTTTAATGTACTCTGTAAGGTCTAAATCTTGGACTCTGACATTGGCTTCTTGTTCTGAATCTTACAGATGCTTTCTCCTTTATTCTCTGAAGTCCACCATCATCAAGGTCCCATGAGGCTGCCTTTCTCAGATGATGTCTTAGCTCCTATTTTGGTCATCTGAAATAGTTTATCAATCCTTAACCTTTAGTATCTGAACACATATGCAGAGCATTGTCCTTTAGCGTCTAGATAGTGTAGAATAAGTCTAGAGAGTACTAACTAATACCAAAACTTTCATCCCATAGTACTGTGCCTTTTGTACCTTTTCAGGGAAAAAAAAGATAAAATTTGAAAGAAGACTACATCTCTATATATCATAGTAACCATGACAGAGGAATTGGGGCTAATAACCTTTGCTACTTACTAATAATGGTTTTGTTTATTTCTTTCACCCACTATATACTTTGAATATAAGAGTTATGAGAAAAATTATACTCAGTCTTTAGATATGCTTTATGTAGCAGTTGATTCAAAAATAATTACTGGAGCTTATCATGTCCCAGCAACCCAGATATGAACTTTCCCGAACCTGTTTGTGTTGATCCTTCCTCTCCTCATGCACTTTCCCCCTTGGCTTCTCCATCATCTCAATGCCCTTAATTCCCTGGTGAAGACCCATTCCTTTCTTCAAGGCCCAGATGAAATGTGACCTCTTATCAGAAGCTTCCCTGAATTTCTCTGGACTGAATTAATTGCTCCTTTATCTATGTTCCCAAAGGAGCTAGTTCATACATTTGTAAGAGCACTTATCACATTGCATTAGAACTATTTGCATATCTGTGTCCTTTCTGGACTTTTTGTCTTGATGGCAGCGACTACATCTTCCTCATTTATAAATCCCTTCTCAGCTACACCCTGGTCATTGCGCAGCATTTGGCATACATCAAGAACTATAAAAATTTTACTTGCTGTTTAAAAGCCTAAAATTATCAAACATCAATAGACACTGCCTTTAAAGTTGAGTTCCATATATATGATATATATATAATATTTATTCATATATATATCATATATACTACACATATATGTTCTATTTTACAGCCTTTAATGGGTAATACTTTGAGCAAAAGCCTTTCCTTATGATGCTATTGCATAAAGAAAAATTCTGTTGTAGCCCAAATTCCCAATGCACAGAAAAAACTAAAACAATATAAAAATATCAGTGTTTCAAAAATCAGGTCACTAAGAATCCTGAAGATCAGGGGGGATGCAATTAGCTGGAAAATTAGGCTAGGTCACTGAGGAAGGATCTTAAGAAATATTGCAAGAATGTGTGTACATACTTGGGAAACAAAACACTAATCAAAAGAAATATTCTTCCAGAAGACCACTTGCAGAAAAGAGTCTAAGCTGTAGGTATTTATCAGGTCTCTCCCTTTGGAGCCCAAGGAGTCCCACAAAGAGCAAGAAGGGAAGATTTTAAGAGTAAGAGGGCATGAAGAACATCAGGAGCACATTGCCCACTAAATCAACCAAGCAGGCCTCACATGGGCTCACAGAGACTGAAGAGGCACACATCTGTGAGAATCTACACCAGGTCCTGCGTGGATATATTACAACTGTGGTGGTTTTGTTGAACTCCTAAGAGTAGGAGAGGTTGTGTCTCTGACTCTTGAGCCCATTCCTAGAATTCTTTTTTTCCTATTGAGTTGACTCTTGATATGAGTGCTGTTAACTTGTCTTATTGTGTTTTAGTTTGTCATGTTTGGCTAGAAGGGAAAACTGAGAGGAGTAGAGGGAGGAGAAACTGTGCTCAGGCTGTATAGTTGAATAATAGCCTATGTCAATAAAATAATCTATTTCAACAAAATATCTTCCCTAAATCTTGCATGTTTAGCATATATTTTCTGTGATAAAGCTAAAATAAAATTGTGGTCAGTGGAAAGAAACATTTAAGAGAAGGTTTGGGGATACCACCCCCAACCTCATCATAGCATTGTGTCGCTATTAAGTTTATTCATGTAATCTTGAGGTTTAGTTAAATTGTGACATGTGAGTCTTTTAGGGATTTTAAAATATAACATACGTTTTTAATAAAAATGTAAGCAACTTTATTAAAGGGCCAATGCTATCTTCTAACTTGATTCAGATCCTTAAATGAGGACACATCTCCAGGTAGCTCTCAGTTTCAGATAGCTGCAGAAACAGATCCTGCTTAATCATTTATACTTCTATAATCAGTGTTGGACAAGAGTGTATTTAATCACTGCTTTTTAGGCATCTACTAAGGGCCACTTGGCTATATTCTAGGCTAAAACTCACTCTATGTTTATGTTTTAGGGCAGATATGGGCATATCCATTTTGGTGCCTGAGAGTGGATAGAAAAGTCCTTGAACCCTGGCTGGACACAGGAAATCTGATAAGGCATGAATGGTTTTTTGGCTTTTTTTCTATCAATGATAATAACTTATATTCCATATTCACCTTGTTAATTCCTTTTAACCCATTTTTATATATGGTGTCATCTTCCATGGAGACTGTTGACCCTAAGAGTCCAGAACAAAGCCAATATGGAAGTATTCAATCCACTCCATCTTTATCATGGTTAAGGGAAGACTTAGAACTTAGATGCCAATGAAGGAGAGAGTTACTTTATAAGTAGAATTGGTAGGTAAACAAGACCAGATGATGAAAGTCCTTGTTGATTTAAGGAGGAGGCAGGTTATAATTAAACAGGATTTTTAATTATGATAGCGTTCAAGCCTTATGCATGGTGGAAATATTGCTCTCTGAACAAAGGAAACTGTCCATTTCCTGGAAGGCAGACAACTGTTAAAGTCAGAGAAGGCATGAGAATAGATTTTACTCTAGTCTTAAGAAGACATGTAACCCTGTCAACATTTTGACGTTTTCCCCCAGTAACACATACTTAACAACTACTTCCAGCCTCATACCTACAAGGACAACCAAGATATATTTTTCCTGAACTGTAAAATTCAGGAAGCATGAGAAACTAATACAAGAATACCAGCTACAAGCTTCTACTTTGATTTTGTTCCCTAATATTATTATTTATTTACTAATCCCAGACCAGTTCAGTACTGTTTATATGTGGCTTATACATTCCAATTGGCTTCCTCCACTAAGCTGAAACCACTCTTCTCTGTTTCCATGGAGACCCACCCAGAGTCTCCAATTGGATCGAATACTCCACCAACGTGCTTGAAGAACTAGAAAATGCTTCACCAGAGGGTTATTTGCTTGAAGGATTTGCTCGGTTGCCCTTCCAGTCTTTCTTTCCAGCTAGTACTCAATGGTTTTCAGCTTCTTAGCTCTTCACACTGTCTTTGGATCTTGGTTGCAAACTTACTTCACTTATTAACATGGGAACTCTTGATCTAACCTTTGACATCGTCTCATCTCCTCTAGTAGAGCTTTCCCTGGTGATTTCTATCAACAAGAAGTTTTTCTCACTTTTCAAGGCAGACCTGCTTCTCCCTTTCCTAGTAGTGAATCTGGCAAGTGACACAAGAAATGGTGAGCAAAAATATTGACAAATGAAAATTAATACACAGATGAATTTTCTTCAGAGGTAGTGAGGAAAACAGCCAAAGAAAGTAGATTTTATTTACCCACGAGCCATAGGGTGTGAGATGCATTTAAAGGGTTTTGAGTGGCTTTTCACCCCTAATGATATTGTCAATGATTTCATTGACACTTCGTGCAAAGAAAGGTTGCAAAATACTTACTAATATATAAGTGGAATTGTGCATGCTCTTATGCACTAACATGTATTTTTCTGGAAATGTTAATAATGATCGCTTTCAAATAGAGCTGAGAAAAGGTTTTGTCTGCATCAAGAAAAATTCAGGTAGAGAGCACATGACATAAAGCTCACACAATAAAAGACTAATTGTTTTATGTAAGATACTTTGATCAACAAGCAACCTAGAGATAAAAATTATACACTGCATTTATGAAATGTTCTTTTAAATGAAACTTTGATATTACAGTAAAATCATGCAATGATGATTCCAGAAGTCTTTATGCTTTCCTATTTTCTTCCAATAACTTTTGAAAAGTCACTTAATTGCTGTAATCTTTATTTTCTTCATTTCAACATGAAATATTTGAAATTTACTTACAATTCTAATATTTTCTGATCCTTGTCAAATCATAAATTTATTTTCATTATTATCATTAGTACAAGTAGTAGATTTACATGTTTGTCATCAAAACTGTTTTCATGTCTTTGAAAAGGCACAGAAAGTAAATACAATAACAACACTAAATTATTGAGAAATAAGTTTTATAAAGAAACAAAGATATTAGTGTTATATTGTTTCTAAGATGTCACTGTGTTTGTTTCTTTTTTAATTTTTCCTTTTTTATTGATTTTATTAAGCTATACATTTTTCTCTGCTCCCCTCCCCTTCAACCCTTTCCCATGGTCCCTAGGCTCCCAATTTACTCAGGAGGTCTTGTCTTTTTTAGTTCCCATGTAGATTAGAACCATGAATGTCTCTCGTAAGGTCCTCATTGTTGTCTAAGTTCTCTGGAATTGTGATTTTAAAGCTGGTTTTCTTTGATTTATTTTAAAAAACCATTTATGAGTGAGTACATATGATAATTGTCTTTCTGGGTCTGGGTTACCTCACTCAATATGATGTTTTCTGGCTCCATCCATTTACCTGCAAATTTCAAGATGTTATTACTTTTTTTCTGCTGTGTAGTACTCCATTTTATAAATGTACCACATTTTCCTTATCCATTCTTCAGTCTAGGGTCATTTAGGTTGTTTCCAGGTTCTGGCTATGACAAACAATGCTGCTATAAGCATAGCTGAGCACATGTCCTTGTGGTACAATTGAGTATCCTTTGGATATATACCCAAAAGTGGTATTGTTGGGTCTTGAGGAAGGTTGTTTCCTAATTTTCTGAGAAATTGCCACACTAATATCCAAAAGGGGCTGTACCAGCTTGTACTCCCGCCAGCAATAGAGGAGTGTTCCCTTTACCCCACAACCTCTCTATCATAAATTGTCATCAGTTTTTTTGATCTTGGCCATTCTTACAACTCTACTACAGAGTTACAGTAGTGTTTATGTTTCTTAAATTACCTGCAACAAACCAGAGCCATAAATAATAAGCTGTCATTTTATCATTGTTCATATGCTTATTTAGAAGAAAAATATTTTATAAAGGGTGTGTACATGTGAATAAATGTGATCCTGTAGACAGGTTTGTTGCCAATTCAGAGTACATATTTATAGGACTAATACAAAAGATCATACATAGCATTGTTCTTTAACTGAGACCTTAGCTTGTTTCAAGTATATGATCCCATATATTCAAGAATACATATATATGTGTGTGTGTGTGTGTATTACATTTTACTCTTTAATTGAGAAAAGAATTCCATAAAATAAAGCAGGTTAATATGTGACTTGTTCTTCTAGTGAAATGGAGGTATCCCTTAGTGCTATTTTTAGGAGCTATAATGATGGTAGTAATAGTAAATTTTAGACTGAAATTCAAAGACATTTTAAGAGGCATTGTGTTGTTTCCATATAAATGAAAATTTTTAACTAAACAAACATCTCTTCTACATTAATATTGCTTTTTCCTGAAAAGAAAGACTTCCTTTGTTTTCTAGCAAGCAATTACAATGAAGACCCAGGCTGCATTTTTGTATGTGAGTTCAGCAAGGGCCAGAGTCAAAATCTGGAGCATAAGCTCGCCTGCTTCCGGAGAGTACCATGGGTGACTTTACCGCTGAGCACAGGCTAGATCTGTTCTCTACTCTAATAGGCATGGCTACCTCAGTACTGTACTCATTTCCATCTGTAATGAGCTTTCGAGTGTCAGAAGCTACAAGGCTGTGTTTCACATCCAATTTGGTTTTGTCTGTGGGCACTCTGATGGGGTGCGGTATAAAACTGTTCACAGGAGACTTCCAATATTATTTTTCCTCATACCTGCACTTTTTGAAAAATAATCTCCACCTTTTTTTCTAAAAATAAAAGTGAAATGTTTACAAGGACCTTAGGAACTAATTTTTTTTTTCCCCACCACAACCAATTTATAGGATGGAGCTTAGTGCTCTGGAGGTAGGGGTAAACGAAAATTTTCTTTAGGAGATTTAACACACATTTACCAATGGAAACAGTTTTGTACATTTTTTCCCTCTTCAATGGTTCATTGAAACGCCCAATGGGTTGAATATATAAATGCTTACAGTGAAGCATCTTCTCCTTGCTTCTTACATTAAATTACTGAAAGTTGAACTCTTTCTTTGGACCTGTACTTACATGAGTTTCTAATGCTCCCCCTTCTCACCCCTCTCCTTGTCCTCCCACCCTCCTACTCTTTCCTCTTGCCTCCCCCTTCTCGTTCTTCATTTTCACATGTCACTTTACTTACTGAAAAGGTAAACACATAGCTCAAGAGATACTATTGGCCTGTGCAGAGACTTTTAAAACTAAGGATTAATTCTATGTCACTATTAGTCATCCAGGACTAGTTAGCATCATCTGCATTGTAGTTTGTCTTAAGATTCTTTTAGCAACCTGATAGCCCAGAAATTCCAGTGATACAAAAAAAAAAAAAAAAAAAAAAAGAGCCTAGTGCTTTCCTGAAGTTCATTGTTGGACTCTAACACAAATAAAACAAAACAAGACAAAAGGCCATCGTTCTGACCGCGGTGTGGCTTCATCTTCTTCTGTCCTCATCTTCCTATTGGCAATAAGGAATGCCTCTAACATGTTAATGATCCCTGAGGTTGCCAGCTCAGTGAATCATCAACAAAACACATCAGTGTTCACAGTGAAACAGAAGCAAATCAATCCAGAGTCCCCTTGCTCTTATTTATCCCTGGTGTCCATTGCAGCGTATGGTTTCCATATGCATATGAGCATCAATAAATAAATCTTGAATAAATTTGATCTGCTTGTGTGTTATATCCATTGCATAGATTTTTTTACTCCCTTGCTTTTGTAAAGACCACATGCTTTGTACCACCTACCTATGCTAGCTACTTCAGTCATGAGTTTTTAAGATGAGACTAGGAATTGTGCATGCTTGCCACTAGAAAAAACTAAGTAGGGATATTTTATATTGTAGAGAATGAATACTTAAAACTTTGCAAAATTACAATGTATCGAAGGAAGTCCCTGGAAATGTTTAGTTCATTGTGATTTATGGCTCAGAAGAAGAAAAGCTTGAAACTCAGTCAATAATTATGACCAGTTACTGACGCTTAATCACAAGATAAATTGCAAATAGCCAAACAGAGTAATTAGAGAAATATTATCTTGTAAATTGTGATTCAGTCAGACTAATGTGTTTCTAATACGGTTTTAATGTCAGTTATTCAAAGAAACAAAGAAGAAATGAATGTAAATAATTAGAGGGGAAAAAAGGGAAGAAGAGGAAGTTTTTATTTATTTGTTTGTTTGTTTATTTGTTTATTTATTAAAGATTTCTGCCTCCTCCCCGCCACCGCCTCCCATTTCCCTCCCCCTCCCCCGATCAAGTCCCCCTCCCTCGTGAGCCCTAAGAGCAATCAGGGTTCCCTGCCCTGTGGGAAGTCCAAGGACCACCCACCTCCATCCAGGTCAGGTAAGGTGAGCATCCAAACTGCCTAGGCTCCCACAAAGCCAGTATGTGCAGTAGGATCAAAAACCCATTGCCATTGTTCTTGAGTTCTCAGTAGTCCTCATTGTCCGCTATGTTCAGCGAGTCCGGTTTTATCCCATGCTTTTTCAGACCCAGGCCAGCTGGCCTTGGTGAGTTCCCGATAGAACATCCCCATTGTCTCAGTGTGTGGGTGCACCCCTCGCGGTCCTGAGTTTCTTGCTCGTGCTCTCTCTCCTTCTGCTCCTGATTTGAACCTTGAGATTTCAGTCCGGTACTCCAATGTGGGTCTCTGTCTCTGTCTCCTTTCATCTCCTGATGAAGGTTAATATTCAGGAGGATGCTTATATGTTTTTCTTTGGGTTCACCTTCTTATTTAGCTTCTCTAGGATCACGAATTATAGGCTCAATGTCCTTTATTTATGGCTAGAAACCAAATATGAGTGAGTACATCCCATGTTCCTCTTTTTGGGTCTGGCTTAACTCACTCAGGATAGTGTTTTCAATTTTTCCATTCATTTGCATGCAAAATTCAGGAAGTCATTGTTTTTTACTGCTGAGTAGTACTCTAATATGTATATATTCCATACTTTCTTCATCCATTCTTCCATTGAAGGGCATCTAGGTTGTTTCCAGGTTCTGGCTATTACAAACAATGCTGCTATGAACATAGTTGAGCATATACTTTTGTTGTATGATAGGGCATTTCTTGGGTATATTCCCAAGAGCGGTATTGCTGGGTCCAGGGGTAGGTTGATCCCGAAATTCCTGAGAAACCGCCACACTGTTATAGATTCCTGCTGGCTGCACATCCATTAGAGGGAGACGCTGTTATTCTTGGAGGGCACCAGAGCCTGGGATACACTATGTTAATGATGGATCTGTTGGAGCTAGAATTCATGCACTATTAAATGAGTTATTTCATTGAAGTGTGATACACCCTAGTTTATTCAAGCAGTGTTTTCTACTGGCGCAGAGTTATTTTCATTATTACTTTTGAGCTCTTCCGTTTTGGCATTCTTAGCAGGACAACTTCCTAAGTGAGGTTCCCTAGAGGGTGAGTTCAGATGAGATGTCCAAGTACGATTTTGCATGTGAAGCGTAACTACCAAATTCCTCTAGGATTTCGCTATTGTTGCAGAGAGAGACTGTGTAATTACCCAGGGATTACAGCAAAATATGAAAAGGCCCGAAAGGAGCTTTCCTGCAAATCAAGAATGCATTCAATGCAAACTTGGAAAGTCACCTGGTCATGAGGCAGAGGTGTCTGGAAACGCTAAAGGTTCAAGTAAAGCAGCTTGCCTGAAACTCCTAATCAAAAAAATAAAAACTGTTTTTTTAAAATAATGTCAATGTCAAGGATTGTCATTTTTATTCTCCACCAAGAAAGAGGTCTTCTGAGATCTTAAAATGAGGCTGGTGGTGTTGCCCAAATACCCCAGGTCTGCCCCCCCCCCCCCCGTTTTTATACTCCAAAAGTAATGGAAATGGAGCTTAATGGTACATAAATAAAAATAATTAAATAGAAGAGCTTGCTAGTGGTGCATTACCTGAATTAATATACAAGATTAAGAGGCCAATAACCCAGAAACAACTTCGTTATTTTGGTGTTTCATATCAATTAGACTCCTCCGAGTAGAAGAAAACGTGGCTCTCACTCTACCACTTTGATTCCAAATCTAAAAACAAATCATCTCTTATGAATTCTGTTTCTGGTGTTCTCTTTGGCATATGGTTCCAGCACATGTACTCACTGAAACCAGCCAGATTATCAGTTACACCACTCCTGGCTACGTCTTTTTTAAATTTAAGTTTAAGAGTGGATGTGTTTTTCTTATTGATTTCATAACTCCAACCAGAATGAGTGATTAATTTACATGTGTTAATTTCCATGTCCTTAGGTTATCTTCCTGTTCACGGAAATTTTGACAAATGGGGGGAGCGATGAGCCGTGTAACATGGAGAATCTGGAATGATTTTCCTAACTGTTTCACGCAGGGTGGTTTGGAAGAAAGAAAAGGGTACATTGAACCTGGAGGAGAGAGACAAGCATAAAAAAATAATCTGTGACTAAGAAGCATTTCTGTTGGGGAATGGAAACTATATCACATGGCTTTCAAAAATGTATGTTTTACTTGACAACTTATGATTAATACAGATTTGAGGAGGAAACCAGAAAAAGCCTCTAAGTTCTGATCAGGTATTATCTTTCCTGAACTCAGAGAGAAAGTCCATTTCTCATTTTAACTGGTTGTGTCTTTCTTCTGCTTTTCCCTGGATGGGTACCCTCTTTTCCTATCTCATCAAGAGATTCACGACCTCTAAGATCACATTTTCCCTGGCACCAGGAACCACACTTGATTTTCCTAATTTGGGCCCTATTTGGACACATTATTTTCTGTAATCAACCATTTGTTACTTACACAGACACGCTCTGGCACTGGCCACTGAGTCACATACATAAACCTGTCGTCTTTCAGCAAGGACAAGCTAATGGAGACGTCATTGGTATTCTCTAGTACAGCTCCCTCCGATATAGACATATACTGGAACTACATATGTAATTTTATGTTTCCTAGTAGTTAGATTTGTTTTCTTTTCTAGAGATTTTCTAAAGAATAATCTACCTTATTCAGGTCAAAATATGTAAAAAAAATTATGCCAATATGTTATCACCATAAAATTTATTATTGAAATGTTTATATTTTCAATGTTGTTTGTTTTCAGAGAAAGGGACACACACTAAAGCCAGGGTCTTACTAGTGTATCTGTCCCCATCAAGTGTCCACATCAAGTGCTGGGCTTAGAGGCATGTGTCTCATCCTCAGCTATGATCTTTCTGATGACATCCTCAGAATCCAGTGTGGATTTTATGTTCATAGCATGTCTCATTTCTTAGTAAGCCATATTTCAAATGCTCAACAGTTGCATGATTAACTGATGCTTTGGACAACAGTTATAGATTTATATATATTCTTTATATTCGTGTTTCTAAGTAATCTAGAGAGATATCTCATTGCTACATTCATAACGCATGCAAAATAAGAATATGTCTACTTGAAGTATCTAAACATTCACTCCTCTTTCTTACTGCTGCCGTGAGAGACATTCGAATGCGCATGGCTTCAATTAAACTTTCCCTTACTACAAAATTTAGAGATATACACTTACATACATAGACAATTTTCTCTATATCTCAAATTATTGCTTTAATATTAATGTCATATAACTGTGGAAAACTTTAATCTTTCTGCATTCTCATATTGGAATTTAAAGCTGGGCTGCAATGTAAAAACCCTGTGACAAAACCACAAGGAAGAAAAGATGGAGAGATCAGAGCAGAGTCAGAGAGACAGGAGAGAGAGAGAGAGAGAGAGAGAGAGAGAGAGAGAGAGAGAGAGAGAGAGAAACTGAATGATAATTAGGAAGCTGAAATGCACCTGTAGAACTTTCAGAGTGAACATTAGTAAAACCCAGTCACTTAGTAAAACCCATGTCTTCAAAACTGTGATTCTGCTTTTGCCTCCTGAATGTTGGCTGTGTTGTTTCACGAGGATGGAGGGAGCAGAGGTGGGGAAGAAAGTTCGGAAGACTGTGGGTACAATGGAAATAGCCCTCTGGGAGACAGACTTCAGTGAGTCAGCTCAGCTTTTTTTTTTTTTTTTTTCCCAGAGTATAAGGAATATAAAGGATTGGGGAACCTAGGGACAAACCCTAATTTGCATTCAGTGGAACACTGCTATCGTATAGCTGGATTAGTTGAAGCACAGCCCTAACAAAATGGCTGGAGCACTTGACTAATTACCATGTGGGTCTTCAGGGGAATATGGTTTGCAGGGAGCTGTGTCACCCTTGAGAAAGGTCAGGCATCCTGGGCCTAGAGACATCCTCAAGCAAAGGCTAGGTAGCAATCAGAAAGCTTTTGCTGGGGGAGGGAGTCCTCTATGTTCCTGACCTTAGAGAAATAGCCAGGCTAAGGTGGACCACAACCTATGATCAGCAGGGCCTCCCAACATAAAGTTCTCTTAACAATCTCTATTCAGACGTTATGACCATCTGCACTTCTAAGTTTTTAAAAACAAAGTTGTCAAAATTTTATTTGGAATGTATACAGCATTATTAATAACTGCACTGTTTGGCAGGAAGGCATCATGATTAAAAATAATTTCTTAATGATCTCTGTCAAAAGACTGGTCTTGTATTAAGTATGCTTTTAATTTAAACATTGCGTCTGGCTTTATACAACTTCATCCCATTATTCCGGCTAAGCAATTGCTTGCTCTTGGGGACAGCCACAGATAGAGGGAGGGCAGAAGGTATGGTTATTTGGCAGCGGCTTGGATGGCGCTGCAGGCAGCCCCTGGCATCTCAGCTTCACACTCACTACCTCCTGCCTTTCCGCTCCTGAGTGCAATAGGCCATGGTCTATAAAGCACTAAATGGCTGGGCTTTCACCATTTAGAGATCAGCCTTTCTTCCTGGGCAACATTGAGGTCATTGAGATCAGCTGGAGGGTCGCTTGTATTTCTAGCTTCCATCTCCAGGGAACGAGAAACAGGGACCTTACAAGGAAGGCCTGCATGTGAGAAATGCCTTACCATCAGTAGCCAAAATGTAGACATGTGGAGGTTTTTATAGCAGAGCAAAGTTGCTAAGCAGGGAACCTCTACTTTTTTAAAAAAAAAGAGTAAGATGTTCAGAGATTACTTCATTAAATCTGCTGAAACTTTCCAGTGAGGCTCTGTAAAATCACCCCCTGCCACACACACATAAGCACACTCACACACAAGCACACACGCACGTGCACACACACACACATGCCATGCCTCGTTGTCTTCAAAACTTAAATATTTGCTACTGCCTCTCTTATTCCTTCCCAGCCAGTTGTCAGTTGTCCCTGGTTTCACTGATCTCACTCTTCTTAGAAACTCTTCTTAGAAATCAAGGCTCTGTCATGTTCAGAGAGTCCAAGGACAATGGCACGGGGTTTTGATCCTACTGCATGTTCTGGCTTTGTGGGAGCCTAGACAGTTTGGATGTTCACCTTCCTAGACCTGGATGGAGGGGGGAGGACCTTGGACTTTCCACAGGGCAGGGAACCCTGACTGCTCCTGGGACTGGAGAGGGAGGAGAAGAGGAGTGGGGGGAGGGGGAGAGGGGCGGGAGGAGGGGGAGGGAAATGGGAGGCGGGGAGGAGGCGGAAATTTTTTTTTTTTTCAATTAAAAAAAAAAGAAATGAAGGCTCTGGATGTAGCTCCATTACCATTATACAAAGCTTACCTAGCTTGCGAACGTCTCTAGATTTGCTCTCTTCTCCTCTTTCCTACCCTTCTCTTTTCTCTTCTCGTGGTCAGATGCAAAGTTGGAGAAATAATTGAGGGCTAAAGTAATAACAGTAGATGGAAAGTAAGCAGGGATTGCGAGAAATCCAGCCAAGGGGAGGTAGGTGAATCCTTGCGGCGACAATGTTCTTTTCTACCGATGCGTAATGGGAACTCTGAGAAGAATCTCAGTGGGATGAGTGACCTTCTCTAGGACCAAAAGAGTCTTTGAGGAATAGTCTTCAAGTGAGACCCATCTACATGCTATTGTAGTAGATAAGTTGAGAAGTCATAGGATTGATGTGTGGTAAGCAACAATCAGATTCAGGACAAAATTCAAAGAGAAGGCAAAGTGGCTTGGCTGAAGGAATGAATGTGAGATTTGAATGAGAGTACACAGGGTGACTTCAATTTATTTTGTAGGAAATTAGTTAACATACATGTATTTTGCAGCTCTATTAGACACTATTATGAAGATGAACCAAGAGCTAAGTAATTTCAGTCTATAGATATGTTTATAAAAGAGAAATTGGGGGTTACCATTATCCAATTTGCAATAGAAATAACCACATAATTCCTTTAAGTTGCAAGATCTTTTAGTGCAGTTAAAGTGTGATTCAATTACTACCAAATCCATCGAGAAAGAATTACTTAGGAACATAAGTAAAATCTACTTGCATTAAGTATTTGGTGAGAACACCCAAATACACGTCCTTGCCTACCACCTAAACGACCTCTAATGGCATCAGGTGCCATGCATAAGTGTTTTCCCAAGGACAGTTTGCAGATGGTCATAATATAATTGAAATTAGTACCCATTTGCTCTGTTAAACGTCTGGGTATGACAGAAAATTAAATTCTTACTCTTTTCTAAAATCTAAAAATAAGGCTTAAATTATTAAACAAAGATAGATTAATGGAATGTTAGCCTAAAACAGGAATTACAAAGAAAATATCTCATCTTGCTTCATCTTTCCCACCAAAAATGAAAAAGGTATAACAAAGGACTTCATCATGTTTTCCATGTCATTGCTCTGTATGGTTTTCACATTGTACCAGCTTCTGGGTATTCTGACATGAGTGTTCAGAATATTGTCTGTGTCCATGATGCTTTCAGAATCTTCTCAAAATCACTGTTTTCTATCAGATACCACTGCTTCTTCTGCTAGTAGATTTATCTCATTTAACAGAAGGAACAGACCTCTTTTCCAAGACTGGGCAATGCTTACCTCTTTGAAACTCTCAGGGGCTTTCTTAGGTATCAAAATATTACCTTATGCACTTTGCGTGGTAAAAAGTAATAAGCAAATAAAACAACGAATAAATTAGCTAATATCACTGCCCATGTCTGCAAGGCTCTACATCTTAAGTGCTCAATGTTTTTTCTTCCTCCTCTTTTAACTCTCTTCCTATTTCAGATGCTACCTTCCTTAAAGACCCTCACATATGTGATTCTACATTTTCTTTTTAAAGTATATTATTTTTATTTATTTATTTTTATTATTTAATTAAAAATTTCCACCTCCTCCTCTTCTCCCATTTCCCTCCCACGCCCCCATCCCCCTTTCCCTCCCTCTCCAGTCCAAAGAGCAGTCGGTGTTCCCTGCCTGTTTTGTCCTGAGCTCTATTAATAAGACATGAAGGATGACTTCCCTTTGCTTAACAATTCATATAAAAAGTAGAGTGGTTCATGTTTCCAAAGACAAGAAAATCATATTCTTGTCTCCACTACTCACATTGCTTATAATATAGTCATTATTATCATCACCAATGATTTTAATAGTCACATGTTGTAGAAAATAAAAGAAATGAGTGATTCTATTAGCTTGGTCCTAAAAAACTTAAAATGTACAAATAGTCACTGCTCATTAATTTGATTGATTCTTTAATGTAAGGGAATTTGAAATTATAATTAAGGCTTACAAAAGGTCTCATTTTTAGACAAGTAATATTACTTGACATTTTGTCTTTCAGCTTGGGATTTGAGGGGAGTTTATAAATATTACCAAGATAAACTTCATAAAATCCTCCTCAAGTTGTAGGTATAAGACTAATTCACATGTTGTTAATAAAGAAAAAGAGTGTTCATCAAAATTTAATGATCTTCCTCTAGTCACAAAAGACTCTATACTTGACAGTTGTCTCTGTTAGGATTTCTCTTGCTATGATAAAACACCATGATCAGGAACACCTTGTGGAGGAAAAAGTTTTTTCAGTTTACAATCCTCAGATTGCACTCTATTACTAGAGGAAGTTGGGGAAGGAAATGCAAGGGAATCATGGGGGCAAAAACTGACACAAAGGCCATAGATGAATTCAGTTACTGGCTTATTTCTCATGGCTTGTTCAGGCTGATCTCTTAGAGCAGGCACAGCTCGCAAGTACAGTGGGCCCACCTACATCAATCATCTATCAAGAAAATGCATTACAGGACTGCCAACAAGCTAATCTGGTGTGGCATTTTCTCAATTGAGATTATCTCCTCCAAAATGACTCTACATTATATCAAGTTGGCATCAAATTAGCCAGCACAGCTATGTTGCTGAACATTAGAGAAGAATATATCATTAAATAACATATTATGACATGAAATTTCTCTCAAAATAAAAAAGAAAAGTAGGTTATATTCTAACAACTTCAGGGTTCAGGTTAGATTAGTAAGGCTAAGGAAATTTATAGCCCTTTTCTTTAATAATCAACTTATCATCATTGTATTCCTTCTAACTGTATATAACGAGACTCACAGGGAATAGGAGAGTCATATAGGTCAAAACTGTGATCTCTTAACAAAATTATGTTTTAATGTGCAGCTTTTGACCCTTAAGCTAGTAAGAAACTGACACAATATTGATATTCTTTTTCTATAATAAATTTTCTAAGTTGCTATACAATCTTATTTTTAATGACTTAATTTCATTCACTCTAAGTAGTGATGAAAAATGTTTGGGGAGAAACTGTTTCAAGTATATTGAGATACATGTATTAAGGCAAATGGTCTAATTTAGTCAACCTCAAATACATTTTGCATACTCAATCGTCTACAGAACAGAAGGTTCTTCTCTACCTTCAAAGGATTCTTTTTGACAATATGTCAACTCAGTCCAAATAAATTGCTTTGGTGTTATGTATTTCCCACAACACAAGTAGCAGACATGGTTGCAATGGTACCATTGGAGTTTCTTTTTTCCTTCCAACATTTTTCTAATGTTATCCTATTTTTTTCTACCTTTCCTTTCTTTCCCTGCATTATCCTTCCTGACTCCTCCTGCCCTAGAAGTCTCCTTCCTCTCTCCTATACCAAATTCTAGCACTTCCTCTACCTTTCTAAACCACCAAGTGCTTTCTAATTTCATAGTACTTTAAGGAAGCTCAGAGAATGGCTTCGCCTCAAGAGATCATACTGAAGCATCCATAAAGCCCTAAATCTAATCAGAATAGTCTATCCAGCAAAGTTTTATGTCAATTCTGCCCAGCCTTGTCTTATTCCTCAACTCTTTCCTAACCCTCAGAATTTGCCAGAGACATCACTTCTGCCAGCTTACTGAGAGATCATAATTCCCTGGGTGGCATCACATTAGACCATTTACATGTCCCCATACATGTTGGATTCCTCTTCCTTAATTCCTCTTTCATGTTTTGAGCCAGATGTGTAATATCAAAGCAAAGATTTGGAACATTATTTTAATTAATCTTATCAATAAAAGCTGGAAGTCTAATATTAGGGAATAAAACTAAAAGATCAGAGAACAGGGATTAGTTGCCAGTTGCTTCCTACCTTTTCAATTCTTTAGTTCCCCAGATCCTCTCTCAGACCCAACTAACCACTTCCTGTTCTCTCTGTCTACAGCCCTCAAACTTCTATGGTCAGCTAGTGGCTAGTTCTAGCTGACTCCAATAAAATTATATTTGTCAGAACACAAACAAAATAACACACAACACAAATAGGGGGAACCCTATTTGCCTAAATAAAAAGCAATGGTTTTAACCAACATAGTAAAACTATATACAATAAGTACAATAACTATATACAAATATATACAGGCAAGAAGTATATTAACAATGTTCAGTCCATTTGCATTTAATGAAATAAATAGTCCATAATCTATTATCCTATCTTGGTGAGTCCAAAGTACTATACCTAATTCACTTTCTATCCTAATTTGTATTACAAACACATCATTTTATGTCTCTCAACCTTATACAGTTTATACCTCTTTTGTGAGTTTCTTTTCTGAGTTTGTAACAGGAAAAACTATAACTATCTAGTTTTCAACTCCATCAGAGATATGAGAAAGATATTACCTGAGTAAACAGGAAATGCAGAGCAAATAACTCCCAAACTAAGAGATGACAGAAGCAGCTGGCTTCCTGAACAGTTACCCAAGGTTCCTTTGTAATATTGGCATCCATCTTTGGCCTACATGTCTAAAATATCTGGCAAACTTTAATGTGGTCAAGGATTTTTGAAGGACTTTCCCACCTTTTCTTGGCAAAGTTTGGCAGCCACTTTTTTTGTGTCCTGCTTGTCCAATTTGGACAGCATAGTGTCATCAGTCAAGGTACAGGCAGGTTCTTGCCCAGTGGCTAACTTTTGCCACAAAGAAAGTAAGTTTCCTTATGGCATTTCTTCAATGACCATCAACTTCTTTGAAGCAGATTAATGCTATCAGAAACAGACATGTCTCATTGTCATAAAAAAAAACAAACTCGTGTTATTAAAAGATCATAATTTGTAGTCTGTGATCTCTGAAGTGTTTGAAGACCTCCTGTAACATATATCTACTTTATATTGAAAACAGACCAAACATTTTTTATTGCAATAGGGGACAAACTACAAGTTTGATGGCAATAAGTGACTAACTAGTGACCTGCATTTCTTTTTTTTTCCTAAATATTTTCTAATAACAACTTTCAAGGATTAGAAATTTATATCACATTTTTCAATTTGCTGTGCAGTTACAATACTTTGAACAAGAGTAGAAAAGTATGTATACTATGTTCTAACTAAAATAACCTTAGATTTGTGTCAACATATAAAAATATCTTTGAACATAAAGCACGGAAACCAGCCTACAAATCACAATCCCAGACAACAATGTGGACACTAAAAGAGACATACATGGGTCTAATCTATATGGGAAGTAGAAAAAGACAAGATCTCCTAAGTAAATTGGGACCATGGGGCCCATGGAAGAGGGTTGACGGGGAGGGGAGAGGTAGGAAAGAGAGCAGAGAAAAAATGTACAGCTCAATAAAATCAATAGAAAAGGAGTATATATCTATCTATATCTATCTATCTATCTATATATATATATATTAAACAAGAGTAGAAACATACATGTGGTATTATAAATAACTTCATATTAATCTCAATATACAAAAATCTATGAAAATATATAATATTTAAGACTAGTAGCTACTTTTTTGGTTTAAAAGTAGATTCAATAATATATCCATTTTTCCTATCATTTCTATACACCCCGTTTACTTTTCATAACAAGATCCCAGAATGTAATCTCCTTTTTTCAGGTTTCTTCCTGACAATTACCAATAATAACTTGTAACCAACCCCCTAAACATATACAAATATCCATAACCCATTGAATGACTAAAAACCACCCACCCCACTCACCCTACTTCTTGGGAATGTGGGCAGCATGCTCTTAAAATTATTTCTTATTGTCTGGGTTTGATGACATCTTTAGTTACCCTGAAAAAAATAAAATATTTGTCAAGTCCTGGGTGAGCTAGCTGCATCATTTGATGTCTAGTCTCTGTGTAATGGGAAAATGCAGGGCTTGTTTCAACTGTTGGCTAGAATAATCTGAGAGGCTGAACCATCTGAGCTTGAAATTGTCCTGAGTAGTTTGTAATCCAAAGTAAATTTTTGTGTGATGTTGGTCAGCTAAATGGTGTTACCACAATCCTGGTGGAATCATTGTTGTGAAGCTCTAGTCTCCTTTTGAAGACTTCAAAGATCTAAATTAGGCATGGCCATGGTTTATTGCAGATAACTTACATTTAAATGTCATTTGCAGTAGATCTCAAAGAGTGAAAGGTGGTATCATCTCTTTGTACACTGTGAAGATTTGTCACTATGATTAGTTTAATAAACAAGCTGACTGGACAATACTTGAACAGGATAAAGTAAGGTGAAAAGCCAAATTGAGAATGCTGGGAAGGAAAAAGCCAGAGTCAGGAGTCTGCAACGGTCACAGATGTGTCATGCTAATAAAGATACCACCATGTGCCTGAATGTAAATAAGAAATATTGGTTAACTTCAAATGTAAGAGCTAGTTAGTAATAAGCTTGAACTATTTGATTTGCTGAACACTTATAATTCTTCTAAGCCTCATTTGTTTATTTGGGACTGAGTTATGGGGACAGGAAATATCCATCTATATATAGTGCCCCATGTTAAGCACCAAATGAAGCATTATTTTCTTTAATCTTATCAATAAAAATTCTGGAGTCAAATATTAGGGTAAGAAACAAAGATCAGAGAATAGAAAGCAGCTGCCAGTTGCTTTCTACCACTTCAGTTCCTCAGTTCAAAGTAGATGAGTTCCTCTCTCCATCCCTCCTTTATCACTTCCTGTCCTCTCTATCTACAGTCCTCCAAACCTCTATGATCACTTTGTGGCTAGCTCTGCCCTCTGACTCCAAGCAAGCTTTATTTGTCAAAATATCGTGCCAAAATATTTGTCAGAATATCAAATTATCGTGCCGTACAGAGTCACTTCAAACACTTAGAAAGCTGAAGCAGAGTCCCTATGGACAAACATACTACCAAAGAAGTGGCGAGAATTAGGAGAATATGGTTTACATTAAAGCTGATCAACATTCCGAAAGAGGTCCTTCATGGATATAAGATAAATTTAACATAAGAAATAGGAATTATGATCACTGATTGGTTGAAAGAATATGAGAGAATAAATATGATACTCATAATGTGTATATATATATATATACATATATATATATATATAAAATTATTGCCTTACATGGGAAGTGGTTTATATTTATAATAACTTTCTCATTTGGGAGAGGAGGGCAAAAAATGATGGAGCATATTGGATCACATACATTATAAGAAGTACATCCTCTCAGGAAAAAAAATAGAACCCCACTAAGATATTTCAACATAAAGCCAAGATACTTTCAGGAACTATGGTGGGAAATTTGAAACAAGAAATATCTGTAGCATTTTTATCGATTTAATGTTTCCCTGTGGCTTCTCCATAAGTTTAGGATTCAAAAGATCTGTGAAGTCCAAGTAGAAGTCACACGAAATACAATGTGGAAATCAGTGATCAACCTCGTATCTTCTACTATTTAGAGGTATATATTTTGAAAACTACAGCTATAAACAAAATTTGTGAGAATCCTTAAAGAAGTTATAACTGGAGATTTCGCTATCATTAATAGTTCCAAGTGATCCTGAGTTATGATTCTGAATGCAAGAATTTCATGCAATGTCTATTACAAACCCACCATAGATCAGACTATTGCAGAGCAGATGACATACCTAATAGAAAAAGAGGCCATGTTTATAAAAAAGAAGTTCTGGCTTTATGAAAACATATAATTATAGAAGGAATGGAAGGAATATATAAAAACATATGAAAGAATCCCACTGTAAGATGAACCTCAAGAGAAAACATTAAAAATGGAGTGTGGTATTGTTAGAAAATTTTCTTTGCCCAGTAAGGCACCTCAGAGACAGGCAAGCTCTGTCAAATCTCAGGGTTCTATACCTGAGAGATAAACAAAAGGACTTCTTCCTATGAAGATATGTTTTTGATAATACGTGTTTTGTCTAATAACTTTAAAAATAGAAAAATAGTTGAAAGTTTCTTGCCATATATATGTATATTTATATATAGACACATAATTATGCCTCAAAGAATTCACTAAGAGCTTCACAAAATTATTCTACCTCTTTAATGACTCCCCAGAGGACTTAAGAATGGTTTGTTTCTGTGCTAGCAGGTGAGCAACAGTGCCTCTCAGAAGTCCCCTTCAACTCTCCTGGGTTTCGCCAGCTGTCCTCTATATGGCTACCTAACCATTTTCCTCATAACATATTCCTCCTCCCTTCAAACGCATTTCCCAACTGGCTAGATACAAGGCTCGAGGTCATCTGTGATTTACCCTGTATCCAAGCAGTACTTTTTGACCATGCTTATTCTTCAGTGTAACTACTTCTTCGTGCAGCCACTGCTCTCAGGGGAGACAGGTCACCCTGTGCCTGGATGGCTGTCATCTCAGATCTCTTATCACTGCTCTGCTTGCTGCACATCGACCATGATATTCTTAATACAACAGTTTTGTTCAATGTTATCTTATTCAAATTTTCCATAGCAACAGTGACAAAATTTTCAAATTGTTTGAAGTAAAATTTTTAAAATAAGAAGACAGTGCATATTCTGCCGAGGCTTTCGGGGAATTCAGGTACACATGTGGTTTTCAGGTCTTCTAAATGAGCAAATCAAACTCTAATGTCTTCCTTCTCTATGTGCCTGAAGCATGATTTTCACACCAGTCATTTTCTGGGTGCTAACACGATAATACTAAAATCTCCACATCCTTTGATTTCTACCAGTCCAACTCCAACAGAAATGGAAATTCTGTTTCCAATAATTTCACACAAATCCCAGCATGTATTCTTTTATCCTGTTTTATTTGATCCACAACAAACAACTGTAACAAGAACAAAGACAACCCACAAAATGGTCAATGGAAGTCACACATATGTGGCTTGCTTAATCTAAGGAGCATCAATTTTTCCTCCTCAACAACACTGACAGAATAGAGTAGAGGGAATGTCTGCACAGGGGAATGGAAGAAAACATCCATGAAAGACTTTTAGAACGAATACAACAAATATCAATGTTAGTAATACAACATACTTCTCAAAGGATACACATACTTCCTATTATTATGGACTTAATTAATTATGACATGATTGTGTACACTTATTCAATTTTAACGGAAGATCACTTTGACTCTCATCAAACCCAAACAACATCTGAGAAATCAAGGCTTACAAGCAGAGCTAAGTGCAGGAGCCAAATACTTTGACCCCTGAACACGAACTGTCTTTCTAGCTTTATGTTGAGTCTTTAACACTCCATTTACAACCTCGTTTGCATTGTGCCATCTTTCTCTTTTGGCCTTTGCAGCACCAAGAATATCAGACAGTTGATATTTGTACTGAATGAATGAATTCATGAATAAATGAATGAGGTACTGTAAATTACGACTTCTCCATGTTCTTAACTTCTATAGCTCTGGACTAGGGAAACAATTATATAAACTTGTATATTCTGACATTTATTGTTATTGAACCCACTGTAAGAATATGTCATTTATGTGGAATTTGATTCTTTTATAATATTTACATGAGAAAAATACTCTATTCACAAATTGATTATAAAAGGCATGATATAAGAAGAAGAAATAAGTGTATCTTGTCACCTAAGCCCATTCAGAGGTGCATCACTGAACGGGAAGCTCAGCAAGGGCATAATATGGTTAGTGACTGATAGCTTGCTAAGGCCAAGAGTGCAGAGGAGTAGCTGTGTGGACCGTAATCAGATTAGTAATATTCAATAATTAATGCAAATGAATTGCAGACACCTAATGTGGGAGCCCTGACAGCACCATGCCATCCATAAGAAATGTGCTTGTCACTGACGAATTCAGTGCCCCATCAGCACGCCAGCTTCCTTTATTCTTGTCTTCCTATTTGTCAGTGCTGAATTTGGCAGATGCCAGACACTTTTCTGTTAATTTTAAAAAATGGAAACAATCTAAGCAATTGAGACAAACAACAGACCCAAGATAGATTGTGCTCTTTTCTTTATTTCACAAATGTTCCCACTTGAATTGATTCGTACATGACTAAAGGTTACATAAAATTCTGAAACAAAAGGTGAACATAAATAGGCTAATTTTCAATGCTTTCAGTCTAGAATAATACAATTTAAGGGGGCTGCAGAGATAACTCAAATAATTTCCAGCGCACACAAGAAAGATTACAATCATCTGTAACTCCAGCACGCTAGGGTATCCGTCACCTTCTTCCAGCCTTCATGGACACTGCACTCACATGGTGCATGAACAAATATATTCAGGCAAATACTCAGAAACACAAAATAAAACTAAATGAGATCTTTTAAAAATGTAATAGTATAATACAATTTCAGTATAATTCTATATTACTTTAGTGCATGTATATGTATGCACAAAGAAATTCACATACAAATTTAATTTTTATATTGAAACAAGATGGACAAACTAATATGTATGTGTGTATGTATGTATGTATATATGTATGTGTGTATGTATATATGTACATATGTGTGTATGTATATATGTATGTATGTATGTATGTATGTATGTATGTATGTATGTATGTGATGGAAGTGTAAGTTAAAGATTTTGAGTCAATGAGAAAGCAGGGCCTGGAGAGATGGCTCAGCAGTTAAGAGAACTGGCTACTCTTTCTCAAGGATCCAGGTTCCATTTTCAGCACCCAGAAGGCAACCAAAGTGCGAGGAGTTTCTTTGTTCCAAGGAGGCTACTCGGTGCAGTGGTAGACATAGACTAGTGGAAACCTCTACCAAGGACAGGAAAAAGAGGGAAAGAAACTGAGAAGTGAGTGAAGGCAAAAGAGAGCTGTGCTCTGAGTCCCTAGCAGAAACGCAGACACAGATCACAGAAGGACCGCTGACGCCCTAGCTTTGAACTGAGTACCGAAGTTGGTCACATCACTGCTCCACTTATATCACGGTAGTGATCAGCTGGATTGTGCATGGCAGCACCTTCACCTGACTCAAACAGGGGGATGATACTGAAGATCAGTGTGACCTCTGATCAGCAAGAACAGATAGTTCATTGTTAAATTAATCTACCTCATCTTTGTTAGAACATACCCCATTACTCAATCTGCACCTAATTTTTGTTATGACTTCAAACTGTCTGCAACGGTAGATTTTTTTCACTCATCCTTTCCCTCTGTTACAGAAATTATAATGAACATTATTTCCAGATGAAGCAACACCAAGATGTTGTTCTGCACAGATAGGCCGTCACAGTATTATCCAGCACTAAAACTGCCACTCACTCTGACAAGGACCTGTTTCCATGGCTATCAATGATCTCTTAAAATTTTGTCGCTTTTGTGTACACCTCAGACTCCTGTTAATCTATTATCAACATAATCCTTGATGTTAATACTCAACCCAGCTTCTGAGAATGTATCACACAAACTAGTATCAGGGCTATGGAGTAGCTCTATTTCTCCAGAAATTATGGTGTTTTTCAGCTCTGTGTTACTGGCACCACCTTCAGATCAGCATTCCCAAGGATCAGGTTCATTGTACAATGTGCTATTCAAAGCCACGATTGTGTTCCTATCATTTTCAAATCAATTTCTCTTTAGGTTCCATTAGCTATAGAGGTCTTTATGTTCCTCTCCTCACATGACTCTCATCTTCGCCACAGATCTAATCTGAAAACATGAACTTTCTATCTTTACCTCTTAATGTCTTTCCCTTCTATTATTTAACTTTATAGTTGCATGACTTAAGTCTGTCAAATATCTTGATATACTGCTTGCACAAAAAGCTACTCACCATGAAGAACCCATCTTAGTGTTGGAAGACTCCTCCTAGATTAGATTTGTGGTACCTGTATGGATAATGTTGACAAGGAACTTAACCAAATGAAATATTAAGCTTTGGTGTAATATATGTAGGTTACCCAAGGGTGTCTTATATTTTAAATATATAACCATATATTTAGATGGATGCCAGATAATATTCCGAATGACTATCTATTTTGAAAATATCTTTTAAAAAACTTACATAAAGAAACATTATAGGCAATATAACAAGAGAAATGTTCCATTTGGCTGTTTTCACACCAGTTCTCAGATAGGAAATCAGTGCAGATGACAGGCTCATTGCCACCCAACCTCTCCCCACCCACAGCTCCTTTTCCTCATGCTCTGAGGCATTTGATTCAGCTCTGAGTTACTGAAGCAAAATCAGAGCATCTGGGTAGAGTGTCAAAACAGCAGACCTTACATCAGTGAGACACTCCAGAGGCTTCCTGCAAACCCAACTACACCTGTTACATCAGTAGTTGCTGATGAAGGGCTGTAGATGCCCTGTATTAGCACCTAGACCCAATGACTTGTGAAAACTAGTTGGAATACTACAATGACACAGTGTGTCCTTTTGTGCTGTGGTCTTTATTGAGTCTCTGTATATACGCTGATGCCTGTTAAGAATACAATTCTACTCTATTAAAAACTTTCTGTTATTGCATTCATCTCTAGTTGTTTCTCTCGGCACGTATGAACCTGGATCGACAGCTTGAGTTATTTTATGTCACTGTAGTAAATTTTAAAGATGAAGGCTGAGGAGATACTTCAGTGTGTAAAATGCTTCCTGTACAGTCATGCGGCTATGTGTTTGAGTCTTAGGCAAACTCGTAAAATGCCAGGCTTGGAGGATTTCCCCTGGAATCTCAGAGCTAGGGTGCCAGAGACAGAATCCCTGATGTTTGCTGAGTACCTAGTCTTGATGGATCACTGGGTTCCAGATTTAAGAAGAGATCCAGACTCAAAAAATAATGTGCAAAGTAAGCAGAAAAAGGACTGAAGTTGACTCCTGGCCTCCATAGGTATATGATACATTTGCACCAACACACAAGTATTCACACTCACAGATAGATTACTTGTAATATGCTTAACTTGAATCTTTGGAAAGACTCTCAATATTTTCATGAATTGTTATCCCTCAATATTATAAAAGTATATATTAGAATCAGATATCATATCATTATGTTTTTTCTATCTTGTTCAATTAATTGACCTTAGTTAAAAAAATAAATATTATCTTAGGTTTATTGATGTTATTAATTTGTAGGCTGGTGATAAAATTACATTCTTCTGATGTCTAGAATTCTTGTAAGTATTACTCCACTTATTTTTGTTAACTTTTATATAAAGAGAAAACATCCAAAGAATCATTTTTCCTTAAAGTCTTAAAGTTGATGAGAATCTTTTGCTTACTTTACACATTCAACATATACATGTAGTCCCTGGATATTAATATTAAGAAATTAACCCTCTAAGAGCTCTGTAAGGATAAGATTTCTAAAAATATTTTAATGATATAATTTAAAATCCATCCTATAATTATAAATTAATGACTAGTTAAATTATCCCAGAAAATTTTAAATTCTTGGGGAAAATGTTTTAATTTGCTATTTATACTGAACTTAAGAGACTTTCATCACTATGTGGTAATGTATACACACTTTACAGAGATAATTTAGTAGTTGTTAATGCTCACACTAAATTAACTAGAAAAATGTTTAATTATTGTAGTGATGTGAATGAAGTTACATTTTACTTTGTGTTTATTCAGTGAACCTCCATCATACATCCTTGAAATGTCACATATGCTACTGTGAAGCCAGTGGTCCCGCACATGCAGAGCACCTGTAATCAATCAAGTGTTTATTTGTACTGATTGTTGTTGTGGCCACTGCTCAGTGCTGGCTGTTACATAGTAACTCTTCTCTGGAATTGCTTCTGGGAATGGGATGAAAAGGAACTTGTTATCATCTCCAAAGCTTCCTCCCCTCTTCTTTTACCAAGCCCCACCTCTAAGCTTTCTCATGGAAGAATGTAAATCACTATTTAAAAGCTAAAAAAAATTAGATTTCTACTAAGAAACGATTATTATCTGTAATGTGCATGGATCACCAAGTTGAATAGGCTGATTACATTTGACTCTGCACATCTTATTTTGGAAGATGAGAGACAGGAGTAACTTGAACCTGCATTTCATGACTTCATTTATTTGCTACTATGAATATAACTTAACAGAGAATGCTTCCCTGTTCAAAGGTGTACATAGCTATGAACCGAGGAACTTAGTTGTTAGATTCATTTGTAATTTTTTTAAAAAAGCATTTATTTCACGGTTCACACATCCTTTCTTTTTCTAAACCAGAAGTTATGTCCAAGGGATCAGCATATTTCTTACATTTATTATATTAATAAGATTTGGTTTCTTTCTTTCTGACAAAGCAAACCATACTAAAGAATAAATTCATAGCTTTTCATATGCTTTAAAAGGAAAGCATTGAGCTCGTATAACATGAGCACATTGCAATAAGACCAGAGTCTATATTGGACTACCAAAATACAATAGCTCATACATATCATATTTGTCCTCATTTGTGTGTATAGACCTTTTGGTACAATATAGGAGAAAGCAATGTGCACAGAAATAAGTCAGCTACTCTTAAGGCAATATTTCTAGTAGGAGGGACACTGGGTGAAAATTCAACACCCTTTAAAACAGAACATTCATTTTTAGAAGGGCAAAAATAAAAGTTAAGAAACACACTACTTGACATGTTATTATCTTGAATTAATTTTCTAGTCATTATAGGTGTACTGTAACAGTTCCGATTGTGATGAATTTGTTTGGAATCCATGTAGTTAAGAGATTTATTTTTAGAAAAGTTTGTCACCTTAAACTAATTAAGCAAATTTCTTGTCTTAATGAATTACTCCCTGAATCACTGACTGTAAGTTTGTGACCAATAGAAGGAAGCTGCTCCATGCAGGGCTATGCTAACTAGCCCAATGAGCATTTCATATTCTTTTTATTTAATAGAGAAATTCTCAACCTGTAGGTCATGACCCCTCTGGGAGGGAAGGTTCAATGACCCTTTCAAAGGAGTTATCATATACCCTGCATATCTCTAATATTTGCATTATGATTCATAGCAGTAGCAAAATTGTAGTTATGAAGTAACAACAAAATAATTTTGTGGTTAGGGGTCCCCACAACATGAGAAACTGTATTAAAGGGTCACAGCATTAGGAAAGTTGGGAAGCCCTGATGTAAAACCTTCTGAGAGAATGGAATTTTTGAATGTTTTGCTAAAATATCAAGGATGCCTTATTTTCCATGATATTGTCTCTTCACAATCTTGTGGTTTTAACATAAAACCCTGAATAACCTCAACCTTTGTCCTCTTAAAAAACACACTCTTCGCTCCCAAATCTTAAAGGTATCAGTGCAAACTGTGTTCAGTGAATATTCCCTATCACTAATTATAGTTCCTTGTGAAAGAAGTGTATGCAAGTATACCAGGTATGATGTGGTACAATAATTTCTAAATTCAACAAGAGACCACTTCTCTGTCACCTCTGCCTTTTTTGGTGCCTGTTTCTCAGGAACGTGTTTTCCTGCTTGATCTAACTATTGGTAGTCTTTAAGTATGCTAAACCATGCTTGTTATCTCTTTTTGACTACTAAATCTATTTAAATTATGCTCATTGTTAAACGAGTCAAATGTATCTGCGTTATTCCATTTAGGTTGACATGATGGCTCCTACAAACACATACTCTTAATTTATAATTAAGTCATATAATTCTCACATTTATTATGTAAAATACATTTATTATGTAAAATACAGTTTACCTCTTATTAGGATTTATTTATTCACCAAACTGAACTTAATATTATGAAAAAAATTAAATATGACTCTTCAAACCAGAGGTGATCTGTGTAATTGATTAGAATGGGAATGGTCAATAAATTGTTAATAAAAGTTCAAATTAAATGATGTGGTAGGAATAAAGATATGATTTCATATATATATGATTTCACTAAATAAAAATGAGTAGAGACCAATTTTTCAAAATATTTGATATCTTATAGTTGACGAATAATTTTCTTTTAAGTTGCTTTGTTATCTTAGAGTAAAAGAATATTGGATGTTTTGAGGAAATAGAAAGGTATTATGTTAGAAAAAGAGATGAAAATTATTTTTTTTTGCACATGTAAATACATATTTTTATTTAATGTCACAGATCTTGGCACTGATTTGTTGGGGTGGCTTCTTCAAAGAGGCTCCAGGGTAGAGTCCAAGGGACTAATGGCCCTGAGATTTCCTTCTCTCAGTCTCTAAATAGACATACTTACACTCTTGTCCATTTCTGGATTTTTACTTTAATTGTGGCAAACTACTACTGTCTTAAAGAGAAGAAAGCATTCCATCACCCGGCACTGGCCTGCATTGCTCAGCAGACCCTACCTAGGTCCTGTCAGACTTGCCCTTAAGGGGAGGGAGGTGACGCCACCCTTGATCTGAAGTTTGCATGATGGAAGGAGGAAGGAGCATGCAGTTGGGTTTCTCGAGTGCCTGCAGGACTGGGCCTCCAGCCTTGCATGAAGTGCATGAAGCGCTTGCAGCGCTCTGAGCGGGGGTTTTGTGTCAGTACTCCTTTCGGGAAGGGTAGAGTGGCTACAGGAAGTCTCTGAGCCTCCAAGTTGGGTGTACGAAGCTGTTGAAGACTTGGATGCTAGCATTTTGAGGCTCACCTAGTTCCATGAGTAACAGCTCTGGGCAGCAGTACCCCTGCAAAGGACTGGTTTGGCATCATTCTCCTCCAAGTCATGGCTTGGAGGAGATAACCATGTACCCCAGACAGGAAGAGTGTTTGCTGACACATGTGCCCACACACACATGCATGAGGGCCCATGTTTGCCATCGTTGAGATGAAAATTATTAAAGGAAGTAAAAGAGAAATTCAAGGATTTGGAAGAGAAAAAAATACAAATCTACATATAAACTTAAGTTCTCAATTATTTTGGTAAAAAGGAAGTACAATTCTTGTTCAGTTAAAAGCAAGGCACTTAGAATATGGTTTCTCTCAGATGATTCAGCGGTAAAAGATGGCCCTCTAGTAGAATTGATTCTTTGAAATCATCAAGTTTTTCTATGAGAAACAATAGGGTTAGGGGTTAAGCTTGAAGTGAAAAACTGTGCTTAGGGGCTAGACACATGGCTTCGTTGATAGGGTGTTTAAATAAATTATAATAATTCATGAGTTTTATGCTCAACACCACATGAACCAGGTATAGCAGTGTGGGTCTATATTCCCAGCACTAAGGATCTGGAAATAGAAGGGTCAAGAGCTCATGGTTACCCTCTGTTATAGTGGTGCTTTAAGATCATACTTGAATACATGGGATGCTGTCTCAACATGTAACTATTTGCTTAATTAATTGAATAACGAATGGGAGAATATATGTAGAATCCATGCTAAGATGTTATTTAAAAATAAAAAGTAGCTGAAGAAGGACGGAAAATCATTTTACAGGAGGTGGGTTTTTTTTTTGTTTTGTTTTAATTTTTTGTTTTTGCTTTTTTGTTTTGTTTTGTTTTTGTTTTTGTCTGCACCTACATACATGGAAATAAATAGGTCTCCCAATTTGGTAGGAACTCTTAATAGCTTTCTTTCTCATGGACGGCAAGGCAGCTTCCAGGTTCAGTGCTCCACTAAGAGAAGGACCATGACTTAATCTATACTCACATAATTACAACCTAATTCAACAAAGGGCTAAACAGTGAATTTAGCAAATGAACTAGGTACAGAAGCAAGCCAGGACAAGTTTCTCAGCATGTCTCCCAAGAGAACCATGTGAGACCCACAGAATTCTCTCAGTTAGGCATTTTAAAATGTGTGAAATGTCTACCAGAGATGCTCGTTAGACACAATGATCAGGCCTTTTATTGGAGGTTGCTTACCTAAGCAGCCTCTACCTGACGCTGACCAAGGATTACAGCAGGATCGCCGGCATGTAGCATAAACTTTCCTAATTGCACAGTTTCTCTAGAGGGAACCAATCTTATAAATTTGGGAAGGGGGTGGGGTGGTCTCCATAGAGAGATTCCCAGATCTCAGCCAGAGATCAAACTTGTACTTGGCCTTCTGGGATAATTATTTCTCTGCATATTCTGCTTCCAGCATTCACCTAAGCCTGTCATTACTTTTCTCCTAGTTTCTTTTTATTTAAACCTATACAGATTATTTGCCACCAAAGACTCATGAGAGGCCAAAGAGCTTGCTATGCTTGCACCAACCCCACAAACAGGAAGATAAACTCAACTCTCGAACTTTGCTCAAAATGATTGTTGGTCGCATCAAGCTCTGAGGCATTTTGCCAATAGATTTCTTCCCCGGAATTGTATCAATTTTGAAGAAACCAGGAACAGTGAGAAATGATAGTTGTGTTTTTACAATATTTGACAGATGGCTGGCATGTGACAAAATGCCCGAGTCATTGAAGGCTCTGGCTTCCAGGTCACACACTGAGAATAGAGATATCAGCTTCACCATGCCAGTTGACCTTTTCATTTTCTCTTCTTTTGAGCACACACTTTATCAGTTTCCTTCCACCAACCGAATCCCCTATTTTTATTATGTTTTATCTCTTTCTTCAGTGCCATGAATTTAACTCTATGGGTTTCCTACCCAACATGCCTAAGTTACTTTTCTTTTTTTATTGATTTTTATTGAGCTCTACATTTTTCTCTGCTCCCCTCCCTTTCAATCCTCCCCAAAGTCCCCATGCTCCCAATTTACTCAGATCTCATTTTTTGCTAAGTTATTTTTCTATTTTGGGTCTGGGTTACCTCACTTAGGATAGTGTTTTCTATTTCCATCCATTTGCATGCAAAATTCGAGAAGTCATTGTTTTTTACCACAGAGTAGTACTCTAATGTGTATATATTCCACACTTTCTTCATCCATTCTTCCATTGAAGGACACCTAGGTTGCTTCCAGGTTCCGGCTATTACAAATAATGTTGCTATGAACATGGTTGAATAAATGCTTTTGTCATATGATAGGGCATCTCTTGGGTATATTCCCAAGAGTGGTATTGCTGGGTCCAGGGGTAGGTTGATCCCACATTTCCTGAGAAATCGCCACACTGATTTCCAAAGTATATGCACAAGTTTGCATTCCCACCAGCAATGGATGAGGGTACCCCTTTCTCCACAACCTCTCCAGCAAAGGCTATCATTGCTGTGAAGAAACACCATGATGAAGGCAATTTATAGGAGAATATGTTTGTTGGGAAATTACAGTTAGAGATGCGTAGAGACCATGTCACAATGCATGGCATCAGGCAGGCAGACATGATGCTTGAGTAGTAGCTGAGAGCTTACATCCTTATCTGCAAGTCAGAGTCAGATCATGCTAACTGGGGACGGTGTCTGCTTTTGAAACCTCAAAGCCCATGCCCAGTGACTTACCTCATCCAACAAGGCCACATCAACCAGTCCTACCCAAGCAGTACCATCAGCTGGGGACAAAGCATTCAAACATATGAGCCTATGGTACCATTATTATTCAGTTCAGTGTACCTCTTATCAAATAGAATAATTATTTCTTCTCAAGAGGACATTTGGATTTGTGATATCATCTGACTAGAATGACATTTCACAGAATCATTCTTTTTGTCTCATCATATAATTAAAGTGGAATCTCCATTAAAAACCCTTCTAGGAGCATCTCAAAACTAAAGCATATTTTCATATTTAATAGAAAATATAAGCAATGAAACATGCACTCCTTTCTATATTTTCACCTTGTGGAATTCAACTAAAAGCTATTTTTGAGCATCAACAGTGTTTTTCAGTATGCACTTTCTCATATAAAAACACACTAAACATAATTCTTTTCATGTATTTTACATGGCGTTAAAAGTCAATAAGTACATATATAAATGAATTAAATATAAATGTTTCACTGTCCGTGGACCAGTATTATTATGTTATCATTTTACATTTTCTTCTATTGTCATAATTCCTTAGACCAATGATTGCTTTTTTATATTATTTCAAGCTGGAAAGTCAAGTAATTTTTTGCAAGTTAAACATTTATAAAAAAAAAGAAGCGTTACAGTAAAACCCAAGCTTCTACTTCTACCCCCACAGCACCTGTGTTTTCAAATTTCATGACTATGCTGGCTAGTTTTGACAGCAGCTCCATTACTTTTACAAGGACCATCAAATGTATTATTTTTGATCCAATTCTGTCATGTGAAGGTCACATTATCAGAGGGATGAGAAATGCCTGGCCGAGCTGCTGGAGTTCCCAGCAGACATTCATGCTTCTGCATGATTTGCAAAATGTGAAGATGGCTTTCTGCCCCATAGCTTTTGTTTTAGGAGATGATCACATTTCAGAGGTGCAATATGAAAAAAAAAATCAAGGCATTTGATTGTGAAAAGAACAATCGAGCTCAGTTGTGTTGCGCTTTGCTCTCAACGACTGATGTTTGCAAATTAAGCGATGTGTATAGCAGAGGACACTGATCATTCTGCTAAAATATTTGTATGCCCTCACACGTAGAGAACACGCCTACATTGCCCTATGCTTGTGTTGTTGTTTCTCTAGATTAATTACTTTAACGATTCGTGTGTATGTGTGTGTGTGTTTGTGGAAGGAGAAAGCAGAGGGTAATTTTTAGGATGTCAGTGTAATGAAAAGAAAGAAATATGACATGGATGCTTTGCTAGATTACAGTGTTGCAGTCTCCCACGTCCTACGATAATAGTGAACAAAATTTTAGGATAAAAAAGAGCAGATTTCAGTTTTTCACAAAGAGAAGTTTTTCACTGAAAAAAAAAATAAAATCTATTGTGTGTGAATGTGTCTTTATCTAAAAGTTGCCATTTGAAGATGGCATACTCTCCCATGCCCTTTTACACTCTCGTTAGAATGTAATTCAGTAGTTGTCTGACTCATTACTGCTCCTGATTACACCTAAGCCCCTCAACTTGGTTTTAATTAAACAATTAAACACTGATGTAAACATTACTAGAGAAAATCACTTAGCATTGTTTCATTCCTTATAGATCAAAGCAAATGTTATGATACTGTAGACTTGAGAACTTCAATCTATTTAAGATAGTCCAATTCACTGGTTTTTAACCCTGTTAGGCTTAGTGTTCCCTTTAATATCAAATAGTTTCTTATAAAAACTCTTAAATTATTTTCACAAAATTATAGTGTACTTATAAAGTTAGCTTCCATAATTTAATTTAATATAGGAGTGCTGTAGGAGGTCCTTCTGTCTTTGCGTTGCTTTCATTGGTTAATGAGTAAAGAAACTGCCTTGGCCTGATTGGGCAGAATGTGGGTATGTGGAGAAGACAGAACTGAATTCTGGGAGGAAGAAAGCAGAGTCAGAGAGATGCCATGGATCCACTGGAGGAACATGCTGGGAATTTTATCTGGTAAGCCACTGCCACGTGGCAACACACAGATTAATAGACATGGGTTAAATTAAGATGTAAGAATTAGCCAATAAGAAACTAGAGCTAATGGGCTAAGCAGTGATTTAATTAATACAGTTTCTGTGTGGTTATTTTGAGTGTAAGCTAACCAGGCAGCAGGGAACTGGGTAGCGGGACAAACAAGTGGGCCCTCTCCTTGCAACACAATAGCATATGAAGAAACAAAAGGAGCATGTTATTAAGATTGATGAAAATGTATTTCAAAATGTAAATAGCCATGTGTAACTATAACAGGAAACATGTCATGTTACATTCAAATATAACGCCAGAGTAAAGTCACAGCAACATGTAATCTGATAAATGTATCAGAAATTTGAATATAGCAAACAACATTACCAATTATGATATGGATATATAATGTGTGACCTAAATTTAGTACAATTTTTAAACAAACAGAACACCACTTCTGATTACACAGTCTCAGTCCTGGAAAAATTTTGTATATAATAAAATATAGACAATAAAAAGAATATGTTCAACACTGAGGGAAGTTAGGTTCTAGCCTGCAGTGTTTATAAACAGATTTGTTTGCTGAAGATATATGCTATAAAGTACTACATGAAATGAGACCCCTTCAACTTCCAGTCTCAATGTCTTCTACATTCCCATATATTTAGTATTCCTGTCTTTTGCCCACTAGATGATTACATAGCACCCAAGTTCTGATACCAAATATTGAATTCCTACAAAATTTCAAAACTCCCTCAGGGCATGGCTGTCTATGGGAAGTTTGTGTATAATTCAGCATGTTCATTTTATGGATGAGAAGACTGACCAATGTATAAGAAATGCAAGAAACTTACAGAAGGTTTCATAACTAAGCTAAATTACAAGCTTAGAATTTGGACCAAACTGAATGTTATTAAATGTCAACAGAGAAACTCTGACACAAGCAATGTCATGCTGGAGCTATGCTCCTGAGAAAAACATGAATGTAGCCTCGTCAAGAGCACTGGACACATAGTAAAGTAAGCTCTAGACATCTGGAAGGGTAGGTTGATTTCTTGAATTCATAGATACCAAATATGGGCCGTTTTTATTAATCTCATCTTTTCTTCTTATTGTATCCTTAGTAAATCTTTCTCCTAACTCTTTGACATAGATGGCCCCTAAGCTTTTCTGACTGCTTGATATGAATTCCTTCATCTGGCAAACAAGCCATTTTCTCTCTATCTAGTATCTAAGCTTTTCTTCATTATCATTTACATAACTATTTTCCAGGTGCTTCCAGAATTTTTTGTTCACCTTCCCTATGATTGAATTTACTTTCTCTTTCTGCAGTTTTGCCTACATATTTGTAAAGAATTTCATTTCACTGATTTTATCTATCCTGTTAGTTGCTAAATCCTAAAAAAGCAGGTACACATTCTAAGCATCATTACCATGTTAGACACCCATGGCCACTCCACAAATAGCTGACTGATTTACATCAAACCAAGGACTAGTATTTTCCTAATACTAATACCAGTTTAATAATGCTATAAACGACAATACAGTTATATACACATTTGCAGGATCTTCAGTACTATGGATTTCTAACAAGCTCTCCTTTGTCATGCATCTTATGACAGCTGATTATTGAAGTTCCTGGATGTATATCTACACTGTCCTGGTTGCTAAGGGCCATCTCCAGGGGAAATTCCTGTAGCATTCTTCACAGTGGAAACTGATAAGTAGAGGGCTCACCCAATTAGATTTCATGGCTCTAGGCAGAACTATACCTAAACTCTCATCAAGTCTTAATAGTCTTCAGAGAATGAGTTACTGCAGCAACCAACAGTAACCAGAAAGTGCCTAATGGTCACATGTCAAGATTTCACCCTACTTCTCTCCTTCCCAAAATTATCTTCTTCATTTAAAATATTGTCTTTCAATATTTTAGAATAATAGAAAATTCTCACAGAGACCATGGATACAGAGTAACTAATGAGCTGAATGATGTTAAAACACTCTTATTGATTTTCTTTCATTGTATTAAGAGCAATATTTCTTTCTCGTCTCATGCCAACCTCTACAAATTAAGCCAGCTGCAGCTGAGTCATTCTGATTATTTACCTGTGAAACTGCTTTCTGGTCCATCTCTTTCCATGTATTCTGCAAACATCTGTTGAGTTCTGTGAAATAAACTTAATGATGACCTTGTGGCTATTTAGGATGCTAAATATACAATTCTCCAAAGAACTAAATCTAGAGGCAAATGAAAAGTGTGTCTAAGGGTTTATCGTCAAGTTAAATCTAAAGCAAAAAATAAATAAATGAATAAATAAACTATCTCCATATTTCCAGCAACATCAATGTACACCTATTTCTTTAGTTTTTCAAAAAAGAAAACAATCTTTATTTTTTTCATTTTACATACCAGTCCTAGTTCCCACTCCCCTCCCTCTTCCCACTCTCTCCACCTATTGCCCCAACAACAAGCCCCATTCATTCCTCAGAGAGAATAAGGCACATTACTTTGGGGAAGGTCCAAGGTCCTCCCTACTATATCTAGGTTCCTTCCGAAGAGAATAGGTTCCCAAAGAACCAGTTCAAGCAGTAGGGATCAATCCTGGTGCCACTACCAGTGGCCCAGAAGTCTGTCTTCCCATGCAACTGTCACCCACACTCAGAGGAACTAGTTTTGTCCTTTGCTATTTTTTTTTTAATCTGGCTGGAGTTGGTGAGCACCCATTAGCTCAAGTAAACTGTTGCAGTGGGTGTCCCCATCATGGTCTTGACCTCTTTGCTCATCCACATGCCAAAATTAAATCAAGACTAGGTGAACGATTTAAATAGACCTATAATCTGCAAGGAAATAGAAGCAGTCATTAAAAGCCTCCCAACCAAAAAAAGTCCAGCACTGGACGGTTTTAGTGCAAGAATTCTACCAGAACCTCAAAGAAGAGATAATACCTATACTCCTCAAAGTACTCCACATAATAAAAACAGAAGGAACATTGTTGTCAAACTCTTTTTACAAGGCTACAATTACCCTGATACTGAAACCACACAAAGATTCAACCAAGAAAGAATTACAAACCTATCTCACTCGTGAACTTAGATGCAAAAATACTCAATAAAATAATGGCAAGCCTAATCCAAGAACACATCAGAACAATCATTCACCATGATCATGTCGGCTTCATCCCAGAGATGCAGGGATGGTTCAACATATAAAAATCTATCAATGTAATCCACCATATAAATAAACTGAGAGAAAGAACCATATGATCATCTCATTAGATGCTAGAAAAGCATTCAACATATGTCTTCATGATAAAGGTCGTGGAGATATCAGGGATACAAGGATCATATCTAAACATAGTAAAAACAATACGCAGCAAGCTGACAATGTACACCCACTAATTCACTCATTCTTAAAACCAGAATCTATATCTTGTTTCAGTTCTAGATAATAAGTTACAACAATGAACAAACTACTTACAACCTACATTTCATCGAATTATAAAACATCAGCATAAATATAAAAAAGATGGTAAAGTCATACTAAAAATCATCATACAGTAATTAAGGATATCTGAATAACTTTGTCTGAAAAGTGGTATACAGAGAAATACCAGGTACGTCTCAAATGGAGCTTAAATAGAGCTTGAACTACCTATACCTAAAGATCTTGAGGCCAACGATATTTCAATGCTTTTTCTGGATTCAGAATACTTGCTTATGTGGAATGAGATGTACAGGAGACAGGTCTCAGGTCTAACTAAGCACAGGAGTCATTCATGCTTCACAAGAACATTTAACAGAAAATAATTCTGCACATTTCTCAATTATAGTGTCGGGATGATCCTCAAAAAGTTTGAAGATTCACATTTTATAAGAGTAACTTTATAGTTCCATGATAAAATTCTTAAATTAAAACAGGTAACGGTGCAGGGAAAACATTAACAATGGTTTTTAAAAGTTCCCGAGGAGCTGAAATAGAATTGAATGAGAATATGACTTTACTCAGAAAAAAAAACTCTTCTTTGTTATAGGAGAAAATGGTTGAAAAAATGGCCACAAACACAAGCGCTGTTCTGAGCCTGTGAAGTTAGGACGGTTTCCTTCTGCTGACTTCCATTTTCTTACCAATTTCCTGGGGAGCATGCTGGGTGAACATAATGAGGAAAGAAAGTAAAGTATTCAGAACTTTGGAAAAGCAAAAAAACTCTGAGATAGTTGAACATAGAAATATAATAACAATTCTAAACAGCAGTAAACTTGAGCATCGCTCTTCTGAAAATACCCAACTCAAAGGATTGCAAAAATGTGAAATATTCAGAACATGAGCATGACCCTGAAAGTTGAACATTTGAATGACTTAGTAGAGAGAAGGGTGTTTTTTTTACTATGGTCCAAATGTAGTAAATGGTCTGCTTTCTGATTCCCGTTCCATCTCAGATGAAGCAACAGTACTTTGTCACCTCCGATGCTTGAGAATTGGCATTTGCTCCTTCCACTGTCTATACTCTCTTTTTTTCTTATTTTCTTGTTTTGTTTGTTTATTTGTTTGGTCTACATCATCCTCTTTTTCACTTCCTGGTATAGAACATGATATTTCTCCTCCTTCTTCTTTATCCTAATTAATTCACCCAAACTGATAATAAAATAATTCAAGATAATTAGCCTCAATTAGACACTTAGCATTGGCTATCTTGAAAAGTTATTGTTAATAATGCATTTTTTACTTTTTTTTCTGTTAAAGTCATCACTCTGTAGTTTGCAAGGAGACAAATGGCATTCATAATTTTGCTAGCTTGAGCCCTGGCCAAGTAGGGATAAGGGGAGTAAAGAAGTCTAGAAATGGACTATGGAGTACATCCTTAGTTAAGAGGAAAGAAATCGGGATTAACAGACACATGTGGTAAAGGTAGAGATACTTTTGCCTGGTTTGAAAACTGACTCATACAGTAATCTTTAAAATTAAATTCTAAAATGTTGGAGATGATTATCAGGGCTTTTTGCTTTCATGACTTTTTGATAGACTTTCAGAAAGCCTATGTTCTGAACGTGTCCATGCAAAAGGGTAACACGAACAAGGAAAGATGGTTTTGGACAAGCATGCTACTTTACTCATTAATAATTATAACACGGCCGAGAGAAAAAGTCCTGTATCTTCTACTTATTGTTTGTTACATGGGATATATTAAACAATATACAAATATTGAATGAGCTTACCTCCAATTTTATAAAGTTCATGAATTTTATGAATTGCATTTTTAGCATTTTTAGCATACACATTTTCTCATTCTTTTAAAATACCCACAATTTGTAGAATGTAGACATTGTCTATGTGTTGCCTTGAAAAGACAGCACATTAAATGAATAGTGGCAATACTAATGGATGTGCAATGTGGATGGGGGAAAATCTTAGATGCCTGTAGACAGCAGAAGAAGCTTGAAGAGGGTCAGGTAGTCTTCCCCAGGAAATAGCACACCAGTTGGCTTCCCAGTGCTACATGGTTTAGCCTTGAAAACATGGAAACAAGCAACACTGCATGTATTGTGTAAGCCATATTTGGGAATATATATGTGTGAGTGTGTGCGTGTGCATGTGTGTGTGTGTGCCATAACAGTTAATGAAAAAATAGTCCATGAATATGAAAGAGAGTGGGAAGGGTATATGGGCTAATTTGGAGGGAGGAAAGGGAAGGGAGAAATTTTTTAATTATATTAAATCTCAATACTTAATAATAATAGTAATCACCAAAACATGTAGTAGACAGTCACTCTTACTTTTACCTCTTGAATCTAGGGAATTAATCTACTCATTTAATATGGTATTCAGAATAACATCTAGCCTAACAGAAATAACAGTAAAATTCTTTACCTGACTGCACATTTATAATAGGTTAAAAAAAGTTTTTTAAACTATTTTGTGGGAGGAATGTGGTTTCTTTAAGCATCTGACAGAAATTGCCATTAGGCACTGCTGCCATCATTGAGAAACCATCTCTATGGCTTTTATGTTTTGACTCAAAGATCAAGTGATACTATGAAATGACAGCGAGAACTACTACTGTAAGTCTACTAAACAGGAGAGAAAGGTCCTGAAAAATATCAGCAAAAACATTCTTGTGTCGTCTTCTCCAGCTTCCTGTTTCACATAATAATTACATGAGCAAAATTAGCATTGATCTGTAGTGGCAAGGACTAAATTAGCCAATACATAACTGAGCTATATAAATAAACCCATTCCTTGGTTTTCCCCAGCCATGAAATCTTTACTGTTTTATAGTTTATTTAATAGTGAAAATTCTATATATGTTTGTCAGTGGTTTGTGTCATCGTTGTTATTCCTAGAGGCTATTTTGGGGTACATATATACTTTACCTAGATTTTGTAACGTGTGACTAGGTAATTACACTGAAATAAAAATGTGAAAAAATTCAATGGATATACATCTTGATCAATATAAAAAGGTCGCTTGTGATTGTGGTTTTCCAGTGGCCAATGGGACACCAGGTCAGGTTACCATAAATCTCATTTCACGTGAATAAGGGATATTGAAGACTGATATTGATGGCTGAAGGAGATTAATTTCTTGGCTTAAGCATTAGTTGCTGACATAGATTGTTCACAAATTTTATTCTCAAACAACAAATCATTCTCCAGACTTGTATGCTTAGGAATAATATTGCTCACTTTTATCCAGGACAGGGTCATACCATAAAGGAAAACACTTTTTAAAATAACTATTGAAGAATTGAAAGAAAGACCTGACAGTTATAGAACGTTTATATCTACTCTTCACCCAAGGGTTAGGAGGTGTGGCCTTGATGAAGTAGGTGTGGCCTTGTTGGAAGAAGTATGTCACTGGGGGTGGGGTTTGAGATTTCAAAAGCCTAAGCCAGACCCAGTGATTCTCACTTTGCTGTCTGCAGATCCATATGTAGAACTCTCAACAGCACCTAGTCTGCCTGCCTGCTGCCTCGCTCCTCACCCCGATCTACTGGACTCAATCTCTGAACCTGTAAGCCAGCCCAAATTAAATTCTTCCTTTTATAAAAGTGTTGCGATGGTGTCTCTTCACAGCAGAACATTGACTAAGACACTTATCACAAACTTTCAAAGAAATTTGCTGAATTCCTTCCTTGTGAGGTGGTAGTAAGCCAAAAGGCTCATTGTCAACTAACTGTGTGTTGAATCACACAACAATGAAACAGACCAGTTCAAGGTGAAGAAAAACAATCTGTTCTCATAACATTCAATACTATGTCTTTCAGATTGTAGGAGAAAATCTCAATAGGCCTTCTATGTTGTAAATAAGAAAAACTCATGCATACACTGAGCAATCCAACAAATAGCTTAGAGCTCTAAGTCCTGATATTGGGTAGTCATTAGCAATCAAACTGTAATAGAGACATACCATACACATGTACATGTGTGTGCATATACACATGAATATGTATGTGCGTGTGATTTGCACCACTTCAATTTTCTTGCCAGTTCTTGAATTCTGCTTCTACTTCTCCAGCAATATAGCACAATAACGGGAGCAGGTCACCCACAATGTAAGGAGAAAAGCTAAGGGGAGCATCCGCGTGGCATGAAGAATAATCTGCCTTGGCTGCTCATTCTCTTCTAAATATGCTGTGCGTTGCTAAACATTCATATTAAAGCCAAGAGAACCCATAGGACAGTCTGATCCAGCCTTGTAAATCAGGAGCGGATGGAAACTCCTTCTTGGCTACTGCAGGGCGAGTCCACATAATCACGTAGGGAGCAAGGACTTCAACTGCTGCTGTTCCTTTTCTAAAGCAAAACAAAACTAGCGATTACATGTACCAAAGATCCTTCCTAAAGAACTTTCTTTGAAAGAGATAACTGGCAGGGCATGTATCAGGCCTAAGCTGATGCTTAAAGACTCCTGCAAACTGTGTTTACAGCAAAATAGAGAGCATCAGCCTCCTGCAGGGGCATTAGTAAGGGATGCTGATATTGCTGTTTATATGTTTTTGCCTCCATTGAAATTGCCAACTTTGTTCATTCCAGAATGTCAAGAATCAAAGTGTACCATAAATGTATATTAAATAAATTATAGCTGTCATCTAGGATGAAAAGATATGTTTCTGAGAAGGGAATTTAGTGATACTGTTTTGTCTTTCTCTAGGTTTCGTATATATTCCTGAGAAGTTTCTGGGTTATTGTTTTCTTCCCCTTCCTTATTCTATTTTTTCTTTCTATCTCTTCTGTTATTGTTCAGGTAAATTCTTGCTATCCAGCCCAGATTAGTTTCAAATTTATATCCCTTTGCCTCAGTACCCGCAGGGCTGGATTATGACAGGTACGAGCAAGGGTTGTATATGTTTGTAATTTGTAATTTGTTGTTATTTTTTATATTTTACTTTAAAATCACATAAAATATTAAGTATCTAATTGATTTCATGAACTTTTGAAAGTATAAGATTTTAGATATTTTTAATAATTTAGATTGAAAATTGCTAGCTACACAGGTATATTGTTACCTTACAAACCATAAATTGTTTTATTCCTTTTAAAAGTGAAACATGGGAAAATACAAACATGTTTCATATAAAAATTAATATTTAAAGTGACTTGTACTTTAACATATGATGAACACTCATTTTAAAACCTTTGGTAAATTCACCAAATTCTAGTCCCTTGGGAAAATCCTAAAGTTACATGCATTTGACTATTGCTCTCTTTGAGTTATTTTAGACTATAATATTCCTGAGAAATTATAAATTACTTCACAACTCTAAATGATTCCACAGTCTCTAAAATATTGGACCATTAAAGTTCTCTTATCTTTTTTGATTCATGGACTTATCAGACAATAACTGGAGGCGAATGCCATTAATGTACCTTTTCTACAAAGCCTGAACATCAAGGAGCACACACATATGAAAAAGTCATTAATGAAATTATGCTTCTATCTCAAAATTTTGTGATTAATTAAGTGCATGAACCAAAAAATAACTATCTGCTTTGTCATTAATATTGCTGCTTAATGAAGTACAGCTAAAGTATTATTTTGCTTGTGTTCCTCTAGTTTATTTCATTTAGGAAACACACAAGCATGGGCGCCCACAAAGCATTTTTAATTATTATTATTGGAAAGAGAACAGTGACAACCTGGTTACCCACTCTCCTGCCTAGTTATCCTGTTTGTCAGGCATGTTGATTTTAATGTGATAGTTGACAGTCTGTGGACATCTGCCAGTGTGGCTAGCATGCTTTGTGGCAAGTGGGTGCTGGAGAACAGAAAGGGCCAGTAGGAAGGAATTCATGGTGCTGGTGATTTCTTAGAGCTGTCCTGATTAGGCAGGAACCTAATGTATATATTGACTCTATGTATCAAACAAAAACATTTTGGTCTTTCATCCGAAATCTTTATTCCTTTTCTATTGGTTCCAATGTGACTTTACTAAAATCTTTTGTTGTACATATATCAGAGGATGTTTGTTCATCTATAAACTTTGATCCCTGCAGACACTCCTGTGTAAGATGTAAAACTGGCAGGCAAGTCACTTCACCATCTCTTGTTTCAACCCTAGATACAATATCATAATACGGATATAAGATATATCCTATAACCTACATGTGTGAAAGCAAGGCACAGGCATACTTTGATACCATTCTAGTCTGAATATTAAATGCCCCTGGGCACTCATGTGTTGAAGACTCAGACCCTAGCTGGTGACACTACTTTTTAAGAAACGTTTGTTTGTTTGTTTGCTCGCTTGCTAGCTTGTTTACTTACTTGTTTGTTGATTTGTGAGTGTTTGTTCATGAGTACTTGTGCCAGCTCATATATGCCATAGTGCAATTAGGGAGGTCAGATGACAACCTGTGAGCAGCATATTTTTCCTTCTGTATGGTTCCTGGAAAGCAAAAGTGAAACTCACTTCATCTGACTAAACAATATCTTTGGCACAAAAAATATAATCTAACTCCACTATTATTGGTGATTTCATCATAACTGACTAGACTGTTGGGGGACCAAGTCTCATTGGAGGAATGATGTTTCTGGGGTTAGTCTTTTGATAACTTTATCTTGTCTCTGGAATCTTCGCTCCCTGCCACCACAGGATAAGCAGCTTTTTTCCCAGCATGTTTCATTCTTTTGCAAGGTCCACATGATGAGTCAGACAATCCATATACTAGATTTCTGGAAATGCTAGAGAAAATAAAATGTCTTCCTTTTAAATCGTTTCTCTTCTGTATTTTAGTTAGAGACCAAAAGCTGACCAATACGTATTGGAACCAAGAATCTTGGAGTCTGTTCACAAGACTTTCACATTTTATCAAATTTTCAGTTAGGAGTAAGACCAACATCAACCCCAAGGTCTTTGACCTACCTCTGCTTCAAGGGGTGTGGACACTTTTTAAGGTTCATCAAAACAGCTTGTTGCTGAAGTTTTCCTCCAGTAGGTCATGGGGTGCTCAACCTTAAGACCTACTTATTCGACTCTCTATGTCAGAAGCTATGAAACATAGGTTACTCCATGTGCTCAACACAGCCTTCCTGTTTCCTCGGTTGGACTCAATGAGTGTGTGCTTAAGTAAGCCACTACTTACCATTTAAGAGAGAGAGAGAATTTATATTCTGATCCTTCTAATTATTTTGGTCCTCTTTGTAAACTGATCCCTGATAATTAATTTTTTTAGTAACATTGCATGTATTATCTCATTTGAATAGCTCAAGTCTTACACGATAAAATGCATCTTGCCTACAGAGGAGGAGAAAAACTATGATGTCTTAGGCCAAATCTCCAGGAAGCAAAGCAACATCCAGATTCTCAGGCCATCATTTTCTCCTCCCTGTTATCTCTTCTCTTTCTTGCCTCAATCAATCTTGTTTTCCTTTTCTTTATTCCCTTCGTATATCCTCTTTCTTCCAACACATTAAAGGGATCATGAAGTTGCTGAGATCTGTCTAGCACCTGCTTAACTGCCCCCTACAGAAGCAGTGGAGGCTGCATCTTAGACATTTCCCACCTCCTCCTCTCTACCCCTCCCAACATGCCTACGATTACACTCTGCGGCAGTCGCAGCTAGAAAACTACGCCTACCCAGAAACATTTTGAAATGCCAAGTTGTTTTAAACTCGTATGATTAATTCAAATAATAACCTTTCACTAATACCGCCAGCTCTTGATTGTTCGCAAGCCATTATGAAAGGTGTGAGCTCTCTGCCTGTCATACATCCTCCCACCCTTCCTCTAGGCTTCTGTGCCAGGGGGAGGAAGGGAGGTCCTTGGAAAACAAAGACCTGAGACTTAAAATCAATCCATTGTTCCCCCCATGTTATCGGCTCTGAAAAAATAAAAGGGTTTGCAGAGACAAATTGTTGCAACTAGATTTTAAAGCATGGTTGAGGTATAACAGTTGGATTTATCTAATTCCTATGGATGCTACTTGGGCAGAGTCAAGAGATGAGCACAAATATAATGTTAGACAGAAGGTTCTAGTAATAGCCTATTATAGTACTCTAATTGTTTTAGCATTTGATCTATTTTTAGTTGTAAACAATTTGTAGAAGTGCCTTTTAAAGTTACTTTTAATAATCATTTCCTCATGTAGACCTATTATTGCAGCATGCAATCAACAACTTTTGAAAGACTTTCTACTGATGCAGGTCCAAAGTTTCCCGAATGATTGGTCCTTTCTTGAAAATAATAGTCAAGTTTTAAGATAAAAGGAAGGCTTTAGACCTTAGCTGGGCGTGCACTTCCTTTTAACTCAAACAAATGAAAATCCAGAGAGAGGGTGGGGCCTGCTGTAGACCAGACGTCTATCTCTCTCTTCTTGCTGTGCACTATTCTTTGTGGTTCAAGCTCAACTATTGAAGGTCCAAGCAGTACAGAGATGGCCCTGTTTAAGAGAATCTTCAGTCCCACAGATAACCATATCCCTTGTAACTCTAGCTCCAGGGAATATGATGCCCTCTGCTAGTTCCTGTGAACACCTGCATCTACATTTATACACACACATACACACACAGAGATAAGTAAAAATAATGTTCTTTAATAAAGATGAGAGCTCAAATAAGAGCCAAGATGTCCACTCACAGACGTCTTTTGAATCTTGATTTTGTACAGTCCTCTGTAATCTAGTATTTTATCCAACATGCCAAATTTAATTAAAATTTATGTTGTTTCTAATCCTCTCTTCCTTATGGCCAGTGTCATTGAAAAGTGCAGTATTTCCTTGAGAACATATTGCAGGGTTTACCCAGGTCTGTAGACGTGCAGGTTGGGCCATTATTTTAAGTTCCTTCTTCAAACTCTTTTCCACCTTATTCATCATACTCTCTAGGAAACAGCTACTGCATTTCCATTGCTTCCTCTAGGCCCAGGCTTCCACACATTACTTTGGAATTATAAACAGGTTCGACGGCTCCCTACTTGTCCAGCTCATCAGGTGTTAGAGCAAATGTTAATGCTCGTAGCCTTGTTCTCTTGCAGAAATGATGATGTGCCAAAATGCTAGCGACTTCAAAGTGCTTAGATATGCAGAACTAAATATTTTTTGCAAGGAAAGCTCTCTTTTTAAATCTTATCCTTAGCACTTTTATTTCCTATATCTATCCAACAGTAATTTTCCAAGAGAAATATAAATCCTAGAGCAAATTCATTTGTTACGTTGGTTGTTGTGAAACAAAAATTGAGATCGAATGGACATAGAAATAATATGAAAAATTCTATTTTACCTCACAATGCAATCTTTGCCCAATTCATTATCACCACAGAGTAATAATGATTCTCTACTAATATGTAATGACGGAAATTAGTTTTCTCTTATTTTCCTCTTTTACCATTTCTTCAGTTAATTTAGGGGATAAAATGTGATTTTAGATTGCTATTTTCCCCTCCTAGATGTTATGAAAGATAGAATAGATTATCTTTAAATGAACATAGACACAGATTTTAATTTTAATTATTCTCAACTTCAATGACAAACTCTCTCAAGTCAAAGCAATTTAAGCCACAGTAAAAACCTTTTCCTCTATTATCAGATAAAATTCTCCTCCACGCATGCCAATGAAGGGAAGGTCCTTCCTGATGCCAACATTACGTTCTGTCCTGGGTCTGGCAATAAATCAAACACAGTAGGAATGAATCCAGGGATAATCCCTGAGCAGGATTTGCCCGAGTGATTTACTATTATTAGAGAAACGTCCAAGAAAAACAATTTTACAATTCTTAGCTGTAAAATAATAAATGTGGGCTAGGACTGTATCTTGGTGGAGGAGTACTTGTCTTGCATGCATGAAGTCCTCTGTTAGATTGTCTGTACTGAGGAAGAAACAGAGAGAGAGATGCAAGGAAGGAAGGAAGGAAGGAAAGAAAGAAGGAAGGAAGGAAGGAAGGAAGGAAGGAAGATATTGCTATTGATTCAATTTTATGGCAGTATATCTAGAAACATGTCCGTTTGCAAAATAATGATTTGGGGAACAATGTAATTGCTACATCTTTCAAGATTTTCCACACAGAGAATGGATGATCGCATTTTCAGATCTTTGCCTTTAAATGATTATAATTACAGTTTATAAATAAAGCAAAGCCATGTGTTTTCTAAGACTGTGGTGTAACACATTGCATGGCGATAGAAGCTGTCTTAAAGTAACAACAGAGTGACAATGTCTCTGACTTTCTTAGTACTGTTACAATGACTTCAATTTTTAATATAATGGTGGCTAAGAAGAGGCAAATAGCTGTCTTTGTGCTTGTGTTCATGATAAACCTTTTCAAGTAATATTTTATTGCTGGCTGTTAGTATTTCTCTTTTTAAAATGGAGTACAATGATGCTTGGTGGGAGGATCAGAATAAGATTGGTTCAAGGAGAGCCAATCACGGAAGGTTGACTGAAAACTCTAGTCAGCATGTCAAAGTGCATGGCACACTGGTGAGCACCATAAAGTCACCTTTACCCTCTGATCTCATTTTTAGGGAGATGATAAAAAGCAAAGATAGAGAAAAATCTAATTGTGATCTCATTTGATGGAACCTCAGGGATGTATAATCCCCCATCCATTTCTGTGGATGGATATACAGCAAAACCATTAGCAATGATAGGCTTTAATAAAAATTAAAAAGTACACACGCACGCACATACACAGAGAGAAAGAGAGAGACACACACACATACTTGAGTACTGCCTTCTAAATACAGTCTATAGCTAGGACTTATTTATGTGAATTTTCAAAGAACGAACAAATGCATTCTCTTTAATGTTTCCCCACTGTCCCGGAAAATAAATGACTCTGCCAAGATTTGCAACAGCGCTATCCATACCCCAATGATAGGTGCTTTGTTGAACTGCCTTACTCTCTGGCATAATTTCCAGAAGTTAAGCTTCGAAGCATAAAATATTCTCTGTTTGTCCTGAATATTTTGCAATGTGAGACAAGCTGGGTACAATTTATGCTGTAGTGTGTCCTACAACAACTGAGATGTCAGGGTGCACAATGCTGGGTGTAAATCTGCTATAATTTATTGTATACCTTTACAGTGGGCGACTTTCACCCTTCATGTTGTTAAATTGTCCATTGTTGCTGAGGGATTATTTGCATATATTTAACAGAATGCAGACCTGGCTACATTTGTTTCCAATGTCTAATTAGATGTGAAGGAAACCCACTTTAATATTATGCTTTAAATTTAACTCTGGTGAACTGTGACTGAAAATGATATTACAGTCTATTAGGTATGATCTGGAAAAATAAGCGTGTAATTTGTAGTATTATTATTACAACCCCTTTTACTACATATGTTTCAAACACTATTATGAAATGAATGTCACTAACATTCCAGTTTTGACATTTTAAATGGAACTAGACAGGAGTCATGAAATTCAAATAAAAGAATATTCCATACTATTAAAGGTAAGGTCTACTTATTTCCCCATACACTGAATGTCTATGTTTAATCTTCTTAGCTAGTTAACTAATTGTTTTTTGTTAATGCAGTGGAAGACAATTTTGCATGGTGCATGGAACACTTCTTATTTCCTGAAGATTAATCTTTAGACTTTAATTGGCGTTCACAATTTAACAGAAATCTCCAGCAAAACTCACTTAGGTGTGAAAGAAAACACACAGGCATCACATATGAAAGCACCCTAAAATTTTTTAGACATTGCACAAGAAACAATACACAACTTTGTTTAATTTTCATTTTTGATAACCAAGTTCTCCAATGATATCAAACCAAAGAATGGTTTGAACGGTGGCTGAAATGACAGCTCAGCAGTTAATGGCATGTGCGACTCTTCAGAGGACCCTGGTTTAGTTCAGCATAGCTATACACTTAAAAATAGTTAAATATTAAAAAAGATCATGAAAGGCTTTGAAATGATCATTGTGTGGCAATGGGCTTGAAGAATCACAAGTTTCCTAAGGAACTGACACCGGAAGCTAAGAGCGGTTCTTGATGGCCACAAGGACAACTGATATGAGTAGTTATCTATCAGCTTTTGTTCATGACCTCATTCAATCCATTTACTCGAACATACACCATATTTTAGAGAAGCAAGAAACATTTCCAAAGCATTACATCCTGACATGAGGCTAGAGGTATCTTTATTTCCAGTGAAGTGCAGCGTGGAGCTGAAAGAGCAAGGATGTGTGTCACTTTGTCATCTGCTCTGTGTCTTCTTAGGTGAGATAAAGAGGAGTTCTCAGATACTGGATGACTATTTCTGGGTGTGTCTTTTGCTTCTTTTTATCCGTTGTATTCATTCATTCATTCGTTTGTTTGTTTCTATTAAAAATAAAGTGACTCAGAGGCTGGAGAGATGGCTCAGAGGTTAAGAGCACTGGTTGCTCTTCCAGATGTCCAGAATAAAATTCTCAGCAACCACATGGCGACTCACAACTGTCTTTAATGAGATCTGGTGCCCTCTGACATACAAGTATACATGCAGGCAGAATTATGTATAAATAATAAATAAATCTTAAAAATAAAATAAAGTGACTCTAGACTTAGAACATTGTTGTTCTAATTAATTAATCCTCTTTATTAATATAGTCGCCATTGCTGCCATTTTGTTCACACAATCTACTAAAGAGTAGATCAGATCAAAGTCGTAGCTTTTGATAATTCCTGTCACAGAAATGTCCTCACAGCAGCCAGTTTTAAAGAACCACATTGTATCACTGGATGTGGAGACTGTCTGCTTTCAGTATGCCATTACACCATTCAGAAAGAGTAGGTATCTGTAATCCTAAAATCTTAGGCAACAGTAAATTATACTAGGATGATTTTAAAAAGTTATGGATTTGGATAATCATTCTTGTTTAAATAGAACATATTTAGAAGCATACATGGATTTTTTTTCTTTTATTAAAAACAGATTCTTCTCCCACATATGATATCCTGATTGTGTTTTCCCCTCCCTCCTACTCTTTCCAGTTTCTTCTCACCTCCACTCCCATCTGGATCCACTACCTTTCTGTCTCTCATTAGACAGTTTTTCAAGACAGGGTTTCTCTGTAGCTTTCGGAGCCTGTCCTGGAACTAGCTCTTGTAGACCAGGCTGGCCTCGAACTCACAGAGATTCATCTGCCTCTGCCCCCCCAAGTGCGGGGTTAAAGGCATGCGCCACCACTGCCCAGCATGAAAGAACAGGCTTTTAAGAGATAATAAAACATAACAAAATAAACTATAATAAGATAAAACAAAAACTATCTCATCACAGTTAGAGAACATAAACCACCAGAAGGAATAGAGCCTGAGAGAACATATATTGTTGTTTTCGTTTTCATGTAACTGACATATTGAAACCTGTAGCTCAAAAAAAAAAAAGACTGAATATTCAAATACCTTTACTCACAAACAAGAATGAGTTGGCTATCAAGCATGTTATGGGGAGAATGGCTTCTAAGAAGCAGAAATGAAAACAGAAAGCTGAAGCTGCTGATAATAGCCTGGGAGAAAGATGAGTTTGATGTGGAATACAGTGTGGACAGTTAGACAAGGATCCGGGTCTAAGAAGTCATTGCATTTGAAATCAGCTGAGCAGATGCAATTGGAGATCACACTTACTGCATCAACTTCCTCATATTTATCTGCATTGAGATCATTTTCATTTTGTCAGCTTCTGTTTGTATGTATATTTACCTTTCCGTCACTTTTAAGAAATAATAAATAAATATCGAACAGGTGATTTTATTTAGCAACATTTATCCAATAACATAATCAACACATTATTGCAACTACAGCGGAAAGATTCCCAATAAAAGCAGTGTCAGGGGGTTGTTGAAATTTAGAATGTAGTCTGTTCTCAAGCTGCTTCATAAACCATATAATATTTCTTTGCTTTTAAGTACACATTGATGTTAACCAGTCAGTAACTTAGTATATTAAAAATCATATGTAAATAATAGCTTGCTGGAAATGTTATGGCACACTTATAAACTTAATAACAGTACATAAGGTATATAAATATAATATGTGTTTAAGAAAACATATGCTTCTTCATGACCTTTAGTTTGGCTTCACATAGTCAGACTTTTATTTCCAACTGTAATATGTATTTTGACATATGGATTCCTAATACTGGACTCATACAATGAAGGACTTTTCAACATCAATATGTCATCACACACAGAGACAAATGTTCCCAAAACCATCATTATTTTAAGAATAATTTAATTACTGGTCAATTCTTCAGGCTGCCTCTTGTTACCATGTTAGGAATGTAGCCCATGTCTTTTTGATAATTAAAGGAATTATGAACATCTGTTGATGTACTCTGAACATGCCTCACCGGCTCTCGGTGGATGTTAGAAAATTTCGATAAGTGGTGATTAGATTAGTCCTTAAATTTCAGTTCAAGTTAGACACATTATCACTAATTGTTTTCATTATTGCCCTTGAGATGAGTCAGCTTATTTTCTCCCAAATTGTGATTAAGCCGAGGTACAGGATTGATTCCTTCTGTTTTGTCTACATTCTTTCAAAATTAAGATCTGAATTGACTCCCCAGTTATACTAATGTTTCTCACACTACTGGTCTCTTACTGAATGTCTAAAACTTATGAAAGTCACACACAGCAGATCAATGTGTTTTCCCTTTACCCTCCGAATGAAGATGAGAGCTTGCAATGAGTAGTTGATGGCTTCCAAGGGTGGACTTACAAATTCATTGCTTAAGTCTCTTACCAGATCAAATGCATGGCAAGATCAGTTGACAATAAGTAAATGGGGTGTTCATACTGTATCTGTAGGTAACAGAACCTAGAGCTATATATTCAGGAGATCTCATTTGCAGTTCTGGGCATTTGATCATTCGATCACATGCATAACTCTAGTAGGTCTTAGTCCCAATTTCTCTTCACTAAAAAAAAGGAAGTTTTCTCCAGCTAAGTTTTCTTAGTCACTTGTTGCTGTAATGGAATCTCTACCACCCCAAAATGCCACTTAAAAAAGGAAGAAATGGTTTATTGGGGCTCACAATTATAGGAACATTCCATCATGGTGGGGAAGTCATAGAGGCAGAAGCAGGGGAAATGAAGCATGTAGCAAGAATCTAATTAGTCTTAATAAATAAAATCTGGAGTCAGATGTTAGGGAGTGAAAGCTGAAGGATCAGAGAAGCAGTGCAGCCAGCTACTAGAGAGACCTTCTACCTCTACCTATGCTCAGAGCAAGGAAGGGGCAATCCTGTCCTCAGACTGTCTCCTCAGTCTGCATTCTCAGACTGCAGGGGCTATCTTCAAACTACAATGAGCTCCCGTCGACTCCCACTTTATATTCTTCTCTTCACCCGGACATATCACGCTTGTATCCTACTCCCTAGTGCTGGACGAAAGGCATGGGATCCCAAGTGCAGGGATCACCCTTATGTGAGTTCTTTTTCTCTTTTAGATAGATTCAATCTCATGTACCCCAGAGTGACCTGAACTGAAAGAGATCTCTCTACCTCTGTCTCCTGAGATTAAAGGTCTCCTGGAATCAGAGTGCACAGATAACTCACAAGAGGGTTAGCTCTGCACTCCGATCTTCAGTAAGTTTTATTTGTTAAAACAAAAACAAAAATATCACTACAGAAACTAGTCACATGTCCACAGTCCAGAAACCAAGAGCAACAAATAACCCTGCACAGCTTTCTCATTCCTGCTTATTCTGTCTAGGACCCCGATTCATAGAATGTTGTGGTACACAGTTAAGGTCTATGTTAGCATAATCTAGCTAATCTTTAACAGGCAATATCTAGATTCATTTTCAAGTGATTATTACAACTACAAAGTCCCAGTAAAAGCAGCATCAGGGGGTCATTGAAATTTAGATATGCAGTCTGTTCTCAAACTGCTTCATAAACCAGAAAGTATCTCTTTGCTTTTAAGTACACATTAATGTTAGCCAGTAATTTAGTATATTATAAAGCATATGTAAATAATAACCCTTTTGCCAATTTGGCAATCCCTTTGCAGTACATCAAAACTCTGAAAAATTCATTCGGGAAGTCACAAACGTTAAAGGGTTACATTATAAGCTCACAGAGTCAAGGGATAAACTAAAGGATCCCTGGATCAGGATGGTCTGGGACATGAGGGACTGGCATGTTCCAAGACAGATAAGACAGAGGGATGCCCACAACAGCCTGGTTGGAAGGCTGCTGTTACTACTTGCTAGAATTCTAATGTCCAAGGCCAGAGTTGACAAAGATAAATTCTGCTGTGGTTGAACAAACAAGCTTTCCTCATTCTCAGCCAATAAATATCCCATATTCCGAACAGGCTCCCAATTGACTTCTTGGTACAATTTGAGTTGATGGTCTGCACAGCTGTATAGAAATGAGGGTTTGGGTTACATCACAGACAACCTCTCTGCCTATAATTGCCCTATTACAGGAGTGATCAACTGAGACGTCATTGCCAAAAGTCTCTCGCTGTGAACTCCCTGAGACAGGATACAGACTGTTTTTGATGGAAGGCCAATTGCTCAGGGATTTACTGCTGTTAGCAGTTCTCTTGAAGGCAACGAGGCTTGCTTTCAAGGCACAATGAAGAAACCATCTGTTAGCTCAGACCTTTGCCTGAGTGCACACTTCGTGGTCCCCAAGGGCTCTGTTGATGTTGTTGTTATTGTTATTCTTCATTATTTATTGATCACCCAAAAATACATAATGTACTGAGAAAGGATGGTGCACATGAAAAATAGGGTTTATGTGCAATGAAAAATTACTCAGTAAGATACAACATACCTGATATCTAAGATAACGGTGCTTTCTACCTGGTAAGAGACAAACCTCATTTTGTAGGGGCAGCAGCATTATTTGGTTGTTTCCCTTTTAGGTAGCAATGTTTATAAGAAAAAGAAAAAACACTTGAACTACTTTAGAATGTTATTTTGTAATCTTTGCCCAAATCATGAAGTGTATGATAATCTTACAAATCATCTTACAATTGTACTTCATCTATACAAGTTTGAGTTCCCTGCACACACTTAATTCCTTCCCTTTCCTTCCATTCATTTCCTTCATTTACCCCAGAAATATTTATGAACATGTATTATGTGTCAGACATCATAGAATCAAAAATTAATGAACTACTGTCATTATCTCAAATGCTTATCTTTTTAAAAAGAAGTCAAAGCAATTTACCACATCACCTTCTTCTCTTGGTAGAAAAATATAGATGCTACCCTTCAGATTAATAACCTCATAATTAGTGTTGTGGTTAAGATCTTTAATAGCACAATTATAAGAATATTTATTATTTATTGTGGGTGATATTAGAGGAATTTTTAATCATATGTGGTGATGTTTCTAATAGTCTAAGTCCAGTTTAGAAATAAAGCATGTGGAAGAACTATCTTTTGTTTTATTGGCATAGGTGTTCCTAGCTAAATGCTATGATTTTTTTTTTATTATTTGTTCTAATTCTAACCTTTTCCCTTAACCATATCTATTTGTAACTTTCTCATAATGGTATCTCTTAAGATTCACCAATACATGAATGTTTACAAACTAATCATCAACTAAAGTAAAACTAAACATATATAATATCAAGTGCTAAGAAATAAAATGAACAGCAATTTCATCTGATATCTGTGATGGAATTAGCTTATATGAGACTGCATTTTCAAAGGAGAATCATGTTTGAAAATAGATGTGGATAGTTTTATAATTCTACATCTGTGGCACTAGAAAATTTCAATAGCTGGGATAATGTATTGATGTTTGTTTTCTGTGACCTTTGTAAACATCGATGTCTTTACAGAGGATCAATATTTTCTTTTGAACAGAATGAGCTCAATGAAGAGAACACTGGAAGAAGACATGATCTATCTTTATTCAGATGTCCATATATATATACATTTTCTACTTGACTCTTTTCTCCCCACGTATAAAAATACTCACCAAAGAACATATCACCACAGAGATCATCCAAATGCCTAGAATTGACTGGATGTATATATTATCTAAGGCACAGGTTGAATAAAACCATTGAAGGTACTTTAAATTATAGAAATAACATTTCTTGGATAAGCATAAATGACAAGCAAAGCTATCATTGAAAAATCTACATTTTACTAGAAAATTCTTCATTATTATAATTCTAAGAATGAACACCATATTTCACCAATTAAGATTACATGAATACAGTATTCATTAATTTATTGTACTACTGTTTAGGAGCTCTACTGAAAAAAAAAATAATTCCTTGCGCACATTGATCTAGAGATACACATCCGATCAGTATTTAGTCTTACAACCATTATTGAAGTAAAATTATTGTCATTTATGTTCAGTGAGGCTCTTGATCACAAAATAGCTACCATCAAGCAACAAAAAATGTATTAAATTTATAACAACTATAACTCATAATGCAAAGTTTTTATTTAAGAATGAACGTCTTTTCCTACTATTGACTTTAGTGAAGACTTCACCGTGAAGGGATGTTTAATCCTTTACCATTGTTCTGTGACATTGTATCATCCACAGATGCAGTGGGCCATATTCCTAGCTACGCTAGGACACATTCATCTCCATAAATCAGGAAAGGCATCTCTAGACCACTCAATATCTTCGTGAGGTGTGATCACCGTGAAAGAATCTGGAATAGACTTCTGTACCTCAAAAATCTGTATTCAGATACTCTCCAAGAACTCATAGACTCCTCTGTCATTCTTGCTTGCTTTAAGTGTGGTTTTATATCACAACTAGGCAGAAGATATAATTAGCTTTGCTTTTGGATGAGAGATAGTCAGAGATGTACATGCTAAATGGAATCTTAGCTTCTAGGAAGTGTATCAGTGGTCCACAATCTCTGAAGGTCAAGCCTTATGTAATCCCCAACCCTGCCTTTCAGTGTTAGCTAGAACTAGAACCTCTGTTCTAACAAATATTAATAGAATATAGCTTAAATGATGGACTGTTTCTAAACTGAGGTTTATAAAACGATAGCACATTTCCTCTCTAACAGTAGGTCTCCATTTCTGTGTCATTTTTCTCCGTCTTTCTTCCCCCCTTTCCTCCATCACCACTCTCCCTGTAGGAATGGGCTGCCGTGCCCTAAATAAAGGCCTGTGTAGCAATGAAATCAGACCTGCTTAGAGCCATGTGAAGGAACCTGGAGAAGATACCCTCTCTTCCAACATCCCACAGCCCTGGTTATTGTTTGTTGATATCATGAGACTCCTTGAGGCAAAACCACTTAGCTAAGTCATACCTAAAGCCCTGAACCACAGAGTCTACATAATAATATGTGTTCATTGTTTTGAGGCACTGAGTTTAGGAGTACTAAAATCATTTGAAAATTCTTGTTAAATTTCTTCTATTTTTGTTTATTATTAATATTGTTTATAAATTAATATTAAGTATGTGCTTTGTTTAAGCTACTGTTCAAAATATTTATTCCTGGAAGAATATGACTCCTGTGTGCTTTTATCTAAGTAGCGAATCAGGAGCCCAGCTTCCTTCTGTTCCTTAAGAGGACCTTCCTTCTGGTCATAGAAATCATTTCCATTTATCCAAAGGTGGGCAGGGGAACTCCAACATATGGTAACTGGAAAAGGATGGGATGGAGTGTGGGCATAAGAAAGCACCGCATTTTGACAAACAGCACTGTATAGAAGAGTATAAGGAAATGTAATCTGAATGTGTACCCAAGAGAAAAATGACATGTCTTTAACAGCCTGCCAGTCTCTGCCAAGGGGGCAGAGAGTGAGTGGGTGAGGATGGACCAGGGTTAGACAGAGGGAGACAGATGACAGCATTCTAGGCAGAAGGAACAACTCCCTGGCAACTTAGAAGTATTTATCATACAGAGCATTGAGAAAAGCTGAAGAGTAACACCAACATGCTAATCCTGTCCCTCATTCTTTCCTCTACAAGAAACTATAAATACCACAAATTTATTCTATATAACTAAAGATGACTAAATAAACATTAATAGTTCTAGAATCTCTTTTATCATAGTGATTCAAAGTGATAAACTTAGGACTCACTCTTGTTTTGAAAGCTAATATATAGGAGTAGAATTTGTGATTTTAATGAAATATAATATTTACCAACCACATGATTGGGGATATGAGTCAGTGAGTCAAGTGCTTGATTTACAAACATGAATTTGGGTCCCCAGTACACACATAAAATATTCAGGCACAGATGTACATCTCTGTTACAATAGTATAGGGAAAAGGATGGAGAAAGATCTATTGTATGTTGGCTAGGCAGCATTGCTGAATTGATGAGCTCCAGGTTCAATAAGAGATATTATCTCACAAAATTAGAATAAGATTGATTGGAGAAGACACCCTAAATTAATGTTTGTTTTTTAAATGAATGTATCCATATGCATGTGCTTATTACATTCAAAACAGTTGCTTGCATACATCTCAATAGACAATAGACACACACACATACACACACTCACACACACAAAGACCAGTAAATCTTTTGGGAATTACATATATTCATCTGGGGAGGTGGCTTGTATGCCCCACATTTGTATGGATGTTAGAAGAAGCAGGCAATAGTCAGACATTTAGTGAGAGTCAGTGTTCTTCCTCCGTGTGGGTACCAGAGATGGAACACAAGTGGTGGGTGTTGTCTAGGTGGGAGCTAGATGATTCAATTCTACTTTGGCAAAGAGAAACAGAGACAGAGTAGAATTAGATGTCTGTACATTTTAAAGTCTTTCCAATTATCAATATGAAATATCCGTTATCCCTTTCCTAATGCCAAACTTTATATAGTTGAAGACTTTATGCACACTGTGTGCACTTGAGATATTGTATGTGTGCACACGCACACAGAAACACACACAAATGCAGGTACACAGAGATGCACACAGAGATACACAAACACACTAACACATATACATACACACATACAAACTCTGGTGCTAAGATTTATCAGTCCACAGCAAATAGTAAATGGCAGACATGGCTACCTGTGAGGATTTCACCTGAGAGCAAGAAAAGAAAAAAAAAAAAAACCTAAAGTCTGAAATGCTTAAAAAATTAATTCTAAGAGATCACTACTCTGAACTCATTTTGTGTTAAGTCAGACAGGTCTGTGTGCGTTGAGTAGTCCCTGAGGGCATCATCATATTACTGCAAAATGCAGCTGCTGATGTTCACAGAGATAACCCCAGGGCATCAGGGAAAGGTTAAATTATGTTCTGTGTTTTCTACTTAAGGAGACTGGGACATGTCCTTGCACCTTAAGAAGATTGCTATTACTGGTGATTAAAATGAAAGAATAGTTGTGCGTAAAGACACTTAGGTTCAATCACTTGAAAAAGAAGGTCTTTTTCCCATTATTATTTAGAATAACATTCCCCACTGATGCCGGAAACCTGTGGCTTTGTCTTTCTAATATTTTTAGCGTGCTAGCTTTCATTTATTACACTTGAAAATAAACACCTCAGGCCTTTGATTTTATGCTCTCAATTAGACTGGAAGAGGCATGATTATCTTTATTTACCTTATCTTTGATATTTAACTTCTTAGCCAAATGAGAGTGTTGTTCTTACAGGTAAGCATCTCAGCATCTAACCTAATAGTCTAGAAAGAAATATTTCCAGGAATCTATGGAGACGCCTCTGTGACTTCTGCACTGGCCATGCCAGCATGAGGCCCTCCGCCTGAATTCCTATAACTCATGGCAAACAGTCGCATGTGTAGGCACATACCCGTGTTCTCAGTACTGGGAAGTCAAAGAAGGGGAACTGAGAGGGTTCTCTGATCAGCCAGTCTGCCAAAACTGGTAAGCTGTATGTTCAATGAAGATATTTTGTCTCAAACATTAAGGGGAGAAGTGATAGAGTAAGATACCTAATGCTTGCCTCTGGTCTTTACATACAGGCTTATGTGTGCTCACGCCCCAACACATACACATCCATACTCACTTAGAGGTCACACACTCAACAACAACAGAAGAAAAAAGATACGGATAGCTGAACAAAGACATTAAAAATGTAGATTGTGATGGGTAGTGTATTCAATTTAAGAACTTGTGGTTATTGAATTGTGATGGAGACCATTTTATCCCTCTCTTGGAATGGCAGAAGCTGATTGTTAAATGAACCCTAGTTATGGAAACCTCATGTGTAGTGACAGTACATTACCCTTTGTTCAGTTGGGTGGCAAGGTGAAAAGTGAAAAGGAGTTAAAGAAGACAGAACTGGAATGTAGCTCAATGCCAGGAGGGGGAAGGGGGAGAAACTGTGACAGGACCATGCTGGCTTCTGTCATTAAATTTTAACTGAGAATTCAGTGCATGGTGGCCATTGAAGTATTCCACCTCTCTGAGCTATGGTCAGGCAGACCTGTCATTGATGTCGTCATATCCAGTTCCTGGGCAACCCTCCTCCGTATGTAATATTTAAAATTAAATGGCAAAATGGTCTGCATTAATGAGGGCCCAAAGCACTGTCAGTACAGGAGAAAGAAAGTTATACTTATGGTAATTCAGTTTCGATACATTGGTCATATAAAGAAGATGGCTGACAGCAGGTTATCAAAGCAATTTCCAAGTGGGCTACTGAAGATGGACATTCTGACTGAACACGAACAAAGGAAATGCTTCAAGGACACAGTGAACACACGTTCTAATAATGTGGAAAAGCTGGCATTAATTCAAATGCCATGCAGCCTAGCACGGTCAACAGTGAGCAGATGAGAACTGAGTACTAAAATATAGAAAAGCATGACAGTTGGCAGCAAGCACCAAGCAACAGGTCCTTACGTTGACGAGGATAGTCAGAAGTCATATACCAAAATATACCCCTGTGGCTCCGAAGTGAGCTTTGTACTGCATTATAAAAATTGCCATGTTTAAAGGGCAATAATTGTTTGATGCTGAGCTTATAGATTTTATTTAGAAAGCATTTATCTCTAAAACACTGTTTTTGGTTTCGTTCTTAAAGGTCTAGACTGTGTGTCTGAGATTGTACGTCTAGAACTGGGCATGGAACGTTCTTGAGAGGGCGATAAAGCAGGACTGTGGCCGTGTGGGCTTCTATTTGAATTCTTCAATAATTCAATAAGCTCTCTCGTCTGCCTGCAAAAATGCAGCAGTGTTGCTCTTCCATCTATGCAAATGTTTTCCATCATTTCCCAGCGTTTTCTTTCAGAGAGTTTTAATTATGGATTATAACCACACATTACCATTTATATTCATTCATAAGAACATAAATTTCCCATTTCTGTGCTTCAAAAAGTCAAGCTCTAACAGAAGTGAGACCGTTTATAGAAGAAAATATACTATTTTCTACCCGAGAGAATATCTAGCATCCGTACTGCATAATCCCTGTGCTGAGGCTGAAACACACTCTACACTGGCAACTGCTTTCAGGGACTGTGTTGACAATATTAACACTATACAGTAATCTCAGCGGAGAATTCGCGAAGTCTGAGTTTACTATGGTCAGTCTTACCAACCTAAGCGATTGAGAGGCATCCAGGTGATTAGTTAGGCGCACTTAGGAGGATGTCTAGAAGGGCATTTCCAGGGGCAACCTGGCTCATAGACAATTTCACCCAATTGATGAATACCCATGATGGATACCCATGATGGATACCAATTGATGGATACCCATGACGGATAATATGATGGAAGGAATAAAGTTGGCCAAAAATAGGAGGTGGGACCTATGTGGAGGAAGTGATCACTTGACGTGTATCCTTGAGGATATAACTTGTTGCTTGTATCTTTGTGAATCCCTTTCTCTCTTCTGTCCACTGTGATGTGAACTCTTTTGCTATGTTTCAGCCTTCTCACTAAGATGAAGAATAGTTCTGAAACACTGAGCGCCCATCAGTAAGTCTTCCCCGAAGCAATTTCTTTGGAATATTTGGTCAGTGCAGCAATACATTAATTAGTGTACCTAGTGACAAAGTATAGTAGGTTTGTCTCACATAATGAGAACATTGTGGACCCAAATCACTTCCTTATGAATTTTACACACAGGAAAATAGATTTCAGCAGTGTCTCAAGTGCCAAGAGAGTGTGATCTAGATCATGTGGCCTGAGAATAGATACAAACAGCCATTTAACACGTGACTTTCAGTCAATTTATACATGAGAACTTAGGAAGTTTGTAGATGCTTAGAAAGCATGACTCACAAACAATATTTTCCCCATAAACTCTTCATAGCATAGATTCTTTTCACAACCAAAATTGCTTCTGATACAAAGAGTCCCTCATGGGGTACTAGGGGTGTAAGTGGATTCCCACCCAAGATTGTGCCTCTACCTTTACACGAAATGTCTCTGCTATGCCATTCTGTTAATATAGATGCTACCAACAAAAAGAACTGGTTGGATGATTTTAATATAGATCTTAGCCAGGTACTTGGAAGTTGTTGTGTGCCACAAGGTTGGGTGAATTTTAATGCTTGACTGTGAATTTATTTAATCTGTTTCACAGAATATAAAGGCCAAAAAAACTTACCTTCCTCCTTTCTGCTTGATATTTTTTTTTCTTTTTATCCTCCTTGGAGGAGCAATTCCTTTAACATACAAAGAAGTTAATTTTCAGAGGGTGCTACTGAAGCGATATGAAAAGCCATTTAATAGAAGAGAGACAGTTGTTCAGTCAAGTCGAAAGAAGCCCAGATTCTCGCAATCACATAAAGGCCCGTGGATGGTGCTATTTGTTAAAGCGAGTTGAATTGATAGTACTTAAATAACATATAAATGTGTGTTGTTTTGAACTGTTTATGTCAGTAATGTAAATCTAACGACACAAACATAATACTACCTTAACTGCTTTTATAACCAGTTTAGTATCTTTATCGCGGATGGAACACAGCTAGTGGTATCTGCAACTCAACAGTAATTTTCAATCACAGCCTCAAAATAGTTAACACTAAAAGGAATCAAGGTGTAGGACATTTTATTACATACCCGCAGGCAATAGCTTTCTGTTAATGATCGAAACTGCCAGCTTACTCTAGCACAGGAATTTTTCTCTTTATAAATTAAATGAATAGAAGTGTGAGATAAACTCCTAAGCGCATACACTGCCAAATATTTCAGTAACTCTCTTAGTCACCTTTTTAATTTTTTTGAACTTCAGCTGCAATGTCTATCATTGAGAATCATCATTACCTTCATGTGAATTTTATTATCTGTATCAGCAGTAGAAGTACCAAGAAGGCTGACTTCAGTGATTTCCTGCTTCATCCTTGTCACATTATACAGGAAAAATTCTGCTCCTTTAAAGTCGTTCTCTACAATGTTGTCTGAAAAGAACAACTTTATGTAGACATGTTTGCATAGGGTAAATATATATATTGATTTGCTTTATTAGCATTTAAAGTGTCATATGCTTAGACGGTTGGCATGTGTCATCTGTGAGAAGTGATGTCACAATCTAGTGAAGACTGGGATGGATTCTGTCTTGATTATTCTTTATTCACTTGTTGTTTCTGCAAATGTTCATTCAGTGTTATCACGATGTCACTACTTGCCAGACAATGTGCTAGTTGTTGAGCAGAAAATAAAAATAAAAAGAAGGGAGAAAGAAAGGAAATGAGGAGAGAGATAGATATACACAATCAGAGAGTGAGCGAGAGTAGAGGAGAAGAGGGGGCAGAGGGGGAGGGGAAAGATAGATAAATACAATTAGAGAGAGAGAAGAAGAGAGGAGAGGAGAGGAGAGGAGAGGAGAGGAGAGGAGAGGAGAGGAGAGGAGAGGAGAGGAGAGGAGAGGAGAGGAGAGGAGAGGTATATGACTACTCAGGAATGATATCTATGTTTGATTTCTGGTTCCATGCACACATGTTCTTTTTTTTTTTTTTTTTTTTTTTGGTTTTTTGAGACAGGGTTTCTCTGTGGTTTTGGAGCCTGTCCTGGAACTAGCTCTTGTAGACCAGGCTGGTCTCGAACTCACAGAGATCCGCCTGCCTCTGCCTCCCAAGTGCTGGGATTAAAGGCGTGCACCACCACCGCCCGGCCCTGCAGACATGTTCTTATACTTGTATATACACACACACACACACACACACACACACAAACACACACACACACACAGAGACCTCTGAAAATCATTCAGATGTTCTCTAAATGTATCCTTGATAGTAAACTAGAGATAATGATGCTCTCATTGGTGACCCAAACACTGCGACTCTTCTAAACACTGTCATCAGCCATATACTTGACTTTTCTGTATACCATGTTTGTTATGCCATTCCTGGTCTCCACTGTGATTAACCTCATTATATATCTCTCAATGAGTCTGTACTGGATATAATATGTCAGGCATCTCTGATTCCAGGATCCATTAGTATTTTACTTTGTGTTAGACCTTACTTCCTCAAATTTTACCATATTACATTTCTAAGAATGTAGTCGATTTTCTCTGTCTCTTTTCTACTTACATGCATACTTAAGCTGTGTGTCCTCGTTGTACTATCAACTCTTGTGTTTTCATACAAAACACACTAAAACACCTTACCTTGTTTCTGAATATATTTATTATACTTATGAAAACAGTACAAACTATAATTGCATATTTATAACCAAAAATCAGTCATCTTTCCTCTAGGATGTTTATTGGCTTCTCTGTATCTGTTTCCATACCTATGATATGGAGTCACAATGATTTCTACCTTTGTAGAACACAAACAATGTTTTGTTTATAGAACACACAATGGTTTGTTGTGAAGATGAAATATTTAGGTGTATCATATCTGGCATAATGCTAGTGATACAGAAACAAATGCTAGTGATAATCTATGCCATAGTTAATTTCTATTGCCATGACAAAATGCCACAATTAAGGAATTTTATAAAGGAAATCATTTAATTTGGGGTTCAAGGTTGCAGACGGTTTAAGTCCACACCACAATGTTAGGGGCATAATAGCAGATGCTAGAGAAGTAGCTGAGAACTTACATCTGATCCATAGGCACAAACAATGGCATAGGCTTTTGAAACCTCAAAGCCCAACACTAGGGTCATACCTCTTCTAACAAGGGCATAGCTCCTAATCCTTCCCAAACAGTCCTGCCAACTGGGACCAAACATGTGAGTGGATGGGCGCCCTTCTCATTCAAACCACCAGAGTGCTGCTGTAGTTGTTAGTGAAGATAATAGGGAATAGGTGTCCTTAATTCTTACATAAAAAAGTTCAATGATGACAGTGAATTGTGTAAAATTTGGAGATTTCAAAATTTCAGCTTTCGGTTCCTCACCCAGATACAGATATTTCATTTTTATTTTAATAAACAAAGCTTGCCTGAAGGTCAGATAGTAAAACAGGTGCACTGGTCAGTCTTACAGACCAGGAAGTGGTAACACACACCTTTACTCCCAATAACAGCACTAGTTTGCTAAAGAAACTGGGTGGTATTGGTGCACGCCTTTAATCCCAGCCCTAGAGAGGAATATAAAACAGGAAAAGTCAGTTCTCACACACAGTCTCATTCTGAGATTTCTGGAGGCAGGATTGCCATTTTGGACTGAGATAGAGGTAACAGCCAGTGGCTGGCTGTTTTGCTTTTCTGACCTTCAGGTTGAACCCCAATATCTGTCTCTGGGTTTTTATTAATTGTACTACACCCAGATTATCTACCGATTTCCCAGGCTCTCTCTCTCTCTTTGCATCTCTAAACTCCCTGTAGCTTCTGCCTCATTTTCTTTAGCTTTTCTTTCACATCTGGCTTCTTTCACATATTCTCCAGTGGTATTTCTGATGGAACCATCACTAGCAATGGTCAACGCAAAGCCATTACCAATTTCCCCACATTCAGGACTGGCAACAAGAATTTTAGAGACACATTACATGGCAAACTGCAAAACTTTGTCAGGAACAAAGATGCTTTAGGTTTTCCAACCACGGGGCAGATGACTACAGCTCAAAGGAAACATTAAAAAGGAAGATTTATACCTGAGTGAGAACTCCACAGAGTACATTCGGCTTTCTCTGATTTGGTCAAGAGTTATAGATGATCCCCCCAACAAGTTGATACTGTTCCCACAGTAACCTCCAAAGAGGGAAATCCAATCCCAGTAAAGTACTGGTGCACTTCTCCTTATTCCTCTGCCTCAATCAATAGCCTTTTGGTTTCTTCTTTTGTTTGGTAGAGAAAGCTTCAATTAGCTGATTATCTGTCTTTAGCACATTTCTTTTGCTTCTTATAGTGTTTGATTGCCTCCACCCAAAGAAAGCTAATAATCTATTTTGATCAAGGAAAGTGTTTTGTCTGCAGGAACCAGAGAGCATTTGAAATGAACTGGGGCTCTGGCTCTGCTGGAAGAGAGCTTAGATGAAGATATGGTGGGCTATCAGAGTATCCAGGGAATGCTTAAGAACTGAGTTGAGAAGCTGAAAGTAGCCGTGTATTCTGTATGGAAATAGTTATTCAATCCGAATATATTCAAGGAGATGTGCATCTTTTATTCTTTGTGACAAATTTACATAGAACAAAACAAACAACCAGAGCTGCAACAGCCTAAGGAGGGCTGGGAACTCCGCTCTGAAAACGGCAACTTTTGTTCTTCCTACCAAACCATACTAAGCAGTGAAATCTTTCTAAAACCAGGTGAAATCCAACATTTTGCCGATCTTCTTTAACCTGCTACCTTTCTGACTTCTACCTGTTCAAGAGCACAAAGGAGGTCATTTGTGTCAATTCTCTGGATGTCACTGTGACTTATTGAATACCTATCCCAATAAGAGGCAGTTAGCATACCAATAAAGGAAAATTACTAATGAAATAGGAACAATTTTAATTTTTTAATCGATACTTTATATTAAACTCTTTCTAGCCATCAGTAAGAACTGCTTGCCATTTGCAAGGTCGGTTTCTAAGTGTTCAGAGGATTTTTGTAGTTTTCGCACTGTAGTTTCTATGGGCTTGTTGCCGCTGCCTTTCTGCAGGCCCCATTTCTCTGGGAACAGGTCATGAGGACACAAAGTCAACTGCACAGACTCCAGGAGATTCCAATACAGAAGCTCTTCATTGGAAGCAGGCTGGGAGTTTTTATGGGTTTGGGGAAATTAAGCTGCTATAGGAACGTTTCTGGTTGGTCCTTTTGAAACCGGCGTTCCCTGCTGGAGTGTTGTGATTGGCTAGGAACATGCATTTGTTACCCGCTGACAGGGTGTCTTGGCCAATGTAACTTACTCGTTGTGAGTTTTTATGCGCTTGTTGTGCTTGCACTATTGCCCTGCCTCACACAACATTCCTCTGAAACAGGACCAATTATCATCACTGCTATGCAGATGAAGAAATTTTGTTTACAAATAAGTTTATCTTGTAGCTCAGTTTCTCACAGGCAGAACAAAACTAAAACCACAACCAGATGGACTAAAACCACAACCAGATTTGAATGATTGCATCGACCTCCGTAGCAGAAAAAAATAAATTAGCTTTGTTTTAATACATTTTTAGGTTAAGAAAATAATGATACTGACTCAAAAAATAATGAGCTAATGAAGTGATGAAGAAAGACTTCATTAAAGTATTGAGACTGGAATAAGTATGGACCGAGTATGAACGGTGTATTCAGGTCTCACGCGGTCTCTAGTAGTTTACCACTTTCGATCTTTCATAATTCTCTTCCTTACGAATTTTAAAAGAAAGCAAGCATGTTAGTGGGTCTTAATTTTGACATGCCATTCATTATCCTCAGATAATTAGAAAAGAATTAAAAATATCTTCTAATCCTATATGGGAGCTATGCTAGGGACCTTACTCCAGTGTGTTCCCTTGATTCGGGCTCCATCTTTTCCTAAGTTTCATACTACCAGGGACTCCCCCAGTGCAGAATTGAATGAGTTTAATTGATAGGAGCCTGTGGCTTGTTACAAGTTTTAAGCAGTTTGAGGCACTGAAAGGTAAAAGTATGGAATAAAAAGAGATTGAGGTTTATGGTTCCTTTCATCCCAGGTTACCACATCGTGGACTTGTTGGTTATCCGAGAGGGCCACAGCTACTGATCGGCATTGTTGCTCCGTTGCTCCTAAGGAAAACAAAGAATAGCATTTCCTATTATTACTAATCTTGGAGCATTGTTGCTCCCTTGCTCCTAAGGAAAACAAAGAATAGCATTTCCTATTATTACTAATCTTGGAGCATCATACTGATGCTCCTGCTGTTTGAGTCATTCCTTACTCTCTCTCGTCACACAATATGATTGACACATCTATTTCCTGCCTAGGCATTGACTGACATAAACACTTGCAGAATTTAGAGCAGTTAAATCCATTTGATATTAATTTTAACATGGATAAACCAGCTTTCTGTAGTTTTTTAACTTGAAAAAGTTGTACCAACTCTAATCTTGAACATATGGTATATTTGTTTTTGTAACACAGGTGGGATTTGTAACCCTTCTCTTAACAGCATTTCCAAGATGTAGTGGTTCCTATTTTAATCAAAGGAAATATTTTAAATTGCACATGTAAAAATTTGAGATTGTCATTGACATCTCTGTGTATCATTGGAGCCATTATTATCATAGGGCATTTTGTTGATGGAAATTCTTGAATTATTAAATTATTCAGATGCTCTGAATAACACAATATATAGATCCATGCATAATTGTTTAGATGGACAGCTAAAATATTTCTGTCAGAAGATGATCCTTTTGTTAATGCAATTTAAAATTTGTTGGAGTTAATCCCTAGATTTAATATTTCTTTTCACTGAAACAAGATATTCTTGATATTGAGATCATAAAATAGCTACTAGGATTCAAGGGAAAAGTATATTATATTATTAAATAAGAATATGTATTAGACAAATATACATTAGAATTTAAACTGTACCAAAGATAGAAGAATTTCAGTAATTTTTTTAATGCCAGAATTACAGATTAAAATCTTCCAAACTGTCTTGAACCATAAATATAACTAATATGGGCAGGTGTTCATGCAAATTTTTTAGGAGATTTATAGAAGAAGATTTAAGAAAAGCTACATTTTAAACACAGATTTTCCAAGAATACTTTTATTACTACACAAGAAAAATTAAGATGTCTTAATTTCTTAAGAACTTAAGAAATCAAGGTAATTTTTATTACATTTAGCATTACATGTATAAAAAAATCCCCACAAATAATTACTTGATGTGCATTCATTTAACCCTTAAATTTAATGATCAGAAAGTTGAACGAGGCTCAGCTGGGTAGTTACTACTGAATGTGTTCCAGCATCTTCAGGAAGCAGGTTGCCTGGGAACTAGCTGGTCTGGGATCACCTGTGCTGGAAAACTTCCTCTGTCCCACATGGTCTCTCTTCTTCCAGCAGGTTAGCTGAGCCTGTTCATATGGCAGCTGGGCAGGAGTCCAAAAAAGCCAGCAGTAGCATACAAGAAAGCACAACATTGTGTCACCAAATCCTTGATGGGAAAGAAGTCACCAGGGAACTCCGAATCGGGGGAAACCGAGAGACTGGGTTTTTATGGGACACATTCTAACTTCAAGATCAAAAGGAACAGACAGAGGAAAAACAAAAGGGTAGCTGTTTCATGATCTATCAAAGTTAGACAAAGGAATAAGGCAGAATGAGAATTCCGTACAAAGGCTGAAACAAAAGATCATTGCTTTGTGTCTATCAGCCTATGCACCCATATTCCGATGCTCTTGTACAATCCTTTGAAACATGAACAAACTTTGATCGCTACCACTTCTTTACTGGGGTCTTGTTTTCCTGTTTTTTGTCTTGTATTGTTCTTTTTCTCAGCCAAATCCATAGATCCTTCAGTTTTGTTTTGTTTTGTTTCTTGGCTTTCCTTAATTCTCCCCCTACTTACTCCCTGACTCCCAGATCTGCCCTATTCCGTCTCAGAGTGAGTTTTATACTTCCCCAGTCTCTCTTCTCCAGCTTACTATCTATTCCAGAATCTGGCAGAAACCAAGTCAATGAAGAAAACAGTCAGTCATTTGGCAGCACGAAGAAGCAATGAGATGCCAACTTCTACCAGGCTAGAGGACATTTAAACCCAAAGTGCTGGAAATCTTAGTGAAAGTGTAACAGAGCTGGAGAAGGAAAAAGTAGGAAAAGAATTGCAAGTTAATTATAGGATTGGCCATAATCTCCCTTACTAGAAGGTTTCCATATTTCTGTTTGAGCTAATGCAAACGTGGGGGACCAATGAGCTCCCGAGAGAGTGTTCCATAGAAGTAATGAATGCTTATTTCAGAAGTTTTAGAGACCAACCATAAAAAAAAAAAAGTTCCCTAGACCTAAGAAAACTGGTAACAATGTATTTAAGGACTCCAAGTTACCAAAGATTCTGAATGGATATTAAAATGTACACTGCAGTTAGAAGCACAAAAGAGGCCACTCAAACTATATAAGATATGCGATTGCATTCCAGCGAGAGTAAGCTATTACTCAAAACTGGATTTTCTATTTTCATTGTTATTCTTTTAATACAGACCTTGCCCCTTGCCCAAGCAAGGATGGTTACTCCACTGAGGGTTTTTAGACATCATTAACCACAGGAAGAGAACATAACACAGCAGAAACTTGAGATTGAATAACAGCCTTGAAATTCAAACTGACATCATGTATTATTGTGTGCATTATATACTAAACAGTTATTAGGAACAATTAGCAATTAAAGACTCTTAGGTGCAGTTATATGGTGTTCTACAATATATCCTGAGTAGCAGGCTAAGTGCCTTGGCTGCAAGCCAATCATCAAAAAGCCCACAGAAAATGCTAATCTCAAATATGTGCTTCTTTATGGCCATTGAATGGCGCATGTTAATCAAACAAAGCCTTTCCAGAGATTGGGAGATTTCAGGTGCAAACTTTCACTACAAATAAAATGCCATGTTATATAAAATGCAGGTGGTCCCTGCAAGCTAAAATGTTTGCACTTGCTTTCTCCATTTGGATATAATTAAGGAGGAGGAGGAGACGAAGAAAAAAGACATTTTAACTATGGAAATAGATATGCAGAAATATTTCTAAGACATACATCTCCTTTCTAGCACTAAATTAATGTAATATTTGTGTCTTATCAATGCCATATGTATTTCTTCTGTTCTTTTGTGTTTAGTGCTGACACTTGCTGTTTATCACGATTATCCTGGTCTTAAAAACACAGTTATCTGAAACATCAAAGTTACGTTACATCATTTACTAGCTAAATTATTAAGTGTAATTGTGTATATGTAACTCCTTAGCCACTAACTAACATATGGTTAATTTTAGGACTTCAATATTTGTTCTATCAGGGGGTCTATGCTCAATCAAAATAAGTAAGGTAGATTTTTGTATTTTATTGTATGTTACACTTACTGCTTAAAGTAGTATATGAGTGCAATTTATTACAATACAAGCCAAAAAATTTTATTATTTTTATTGAGCTATATATTTGGTCATTACACAAATGTAACAACCAAATTTTATTGATACCAAAGTGTTGGTGTCAATTAACCTATTGTTAGTACTTATACAAACTATTATTTTTTGGTTTTTAAATTATATAGTGAACAAATTATATACTGATTGTGTAGTAGACTAATCTTAACCTCTATTTAGCATAATTTTATGTATGGAGTAGGCTGAAGACAAGTGATGTACAATTTCTATATTGAACTCAGTACAATAAAGGACATAAACTAAAACTAAAAAAAAATGATACTGACCCTGTTCACTTAAGTATTTGTAAATAAACAAGTGATCAATCATGCTTAACCTGGCATAAATCCTCCAAATGTCACATATAACAATAAAAATGTGATGGCGTATAAGACTGGACTGAGGATGCTGAGAGATCAGTTTTATATTTGGACATAGTCTGAGTTCCTTTGACTTTACACAGCTTCAGGGAATCTTAAAGACAGAGCAACATAACAACAAATAATACCAAGCCAATTTGATGGTTGTCATAAATAGAGGAAAGGACAGTAGGGTTAAGATTTCTGCTTGCATGCCTGCACCTGGGAGCATGAGGCAGGAAGGTAGGAACTTCCAGGTCATCCTAGACTGCATAGAAAGACTATGATCACAAACCTAAAATAGTAAGATACTGTAAGTCATAAGTATTCAAGGTTAAAAAATGATGATGATTTTACAAAGCAGTCAAATGGATGGAGAAATGGCTCTATAGTTACAAGCACTTCACTCCTGTTCCAAGGGGTCACTGGGTTCCGTATAACTGTGCAACTCCAACTTAAGGCTATCTGGTCTCCTCTTCTGACTTACATGGGTGACTACACAAAGGTGTAATATACTCACACAGGCACATACACATAAATCTTTTAGAAAAGCAGACAAAGCTGTTGTGGATTAACATTTGGTTATTTATAAAAAAATCCCTTCTTCCATGAAAATTGGCATTATAGATAAATGAAATAGAACATAAAATAAACTCTATGAACAAGAAGACATATTATGACTTGGAAGAAACAGACTTATGCAAAACTAAAAGTAAGGTTTTCAGAACTGTATCTTCTTGTTCTCACATGAAAATGAAACGGAGATCTACATGATACGAAAGCCTGAATTCAGGCGTTGTGGAAAAATTGCAGTTCCTCCAAAACTTATGAAAAGCAGAACTAAATGAATGTTTTCAAAATCTAATCAATATATGGCCTGTGAACTTGTCATTTTAATAACAGCTTTTCCATGTAGAGTGGTGTCCTGTGTGAGCACCTGCATAGGGGAGATAGTAAGCCCTAGGCTTACTATCCATTGTGCTTAAGGACTTTCCAAGACCTCTGCTCTTCCCCTCGTTGAATGGAAGAAATCTCTATTCCTGAAGTTTGGTGAGTGGGTAGGGGCAGTCTGAAGAAATGTTTGGAGAAGACAACTTCTTGTATGCCTCCTGATCTCTAGTGGTTGCTAGTGATATGCACTTCCAGCAGATGGCGCTATGGCTCAGTCTGAGTGCTCAGGGAAAGGATAGGAAGAGAGAGCAAGACAGAGAGAGAGACACAGAGATAGAGACAAAGAGGCAGAGGCAGAGACAGAGACAGGGAGACAGACAGAGACAAACAGACACACACACACACACAGAAAGAGAGAGAGAATATCTCAGAATCTCTTTTAAGCAATTTAAAAAGAAAACAGTTCTGAATGACAGCCAAAGGTTTAAAAATGGTTCAAAAACATAGATGTACAGATTAAATAAAGCTTCCTAGATTAAAGTGCTTATATGCAGTGTTTATTAGATGGATGGGAAAGCAGCAAAGGCGTTCATGAGCAGAATTCTGTATTTATGGGCCCTTAGATTTGAGACAAACGAGAGGAGTCAAGACAAGCAGAGGTGTGTACATATTTTCTTGTTAAGGAGTTACTGTTCCCTAAGGCTATGAGAGCATATCCGTCTATTCTTAAAACTGTTAAAAGTGTGTATCTTCAGCTTTTCCATGTGTCTACATCCTAAGACTTTTTGCCTATACGTCTCCTCCTTCATCTGCCTTTTGCCAGTATTTATTAGAAGTCATAATATTGTTGCCCCATGAATGTGAAGTATCTCATTATACAGTCCCTTTCTAAGAAATCTGTTTGCGGCTGATATCTCAAAAGACTGTAATAGAGATAGTTGCCATCCATGCAGGGCAATCGCCCTCTTACAGAAGCCAACTCTCTCTGGAGGAAGACTGTTCTGGACCAGTGGGCCAGGGGATGAGAGGTGTTCTAGACAGCAGGCAATTTCAGCAGCATTACAGAACAAGCTTTAGAGCGAAATAACAAGTGTGACCATCAGAATTTGTCTTTGAGTAATTTTTACAACTGCGGAATGTTCCCATGTTCTTGACCCCCTGTGAGCCCCTCAGGACCCCCTGAGTGTGTGTTATGACAGACTAAATTGAGTGTGGGGGTTCACGGAAGGTCGTGGTTTAGTGGCAGTCCCATGTCAAGTTTGGCTTTTCACTCACCTCTTCTAATGTGCAGCTTTATGCGCTGGTGAGATGTTCAGAGAGGGCTTTTGTTTTGGGGTTTTGTTTGGTCTTTTGTGGTTTTTTTTTCCCCTCCATTGTTCTGTCTTTTGCATTCCTAGTCACATGCAATAATACATAGTAGCTGCTAAATTTCTTTTTTCTATTTTTTTCTTTCTTTCTGAGAGTGTGCATGTGCAGGAGTGTGTGTCCCATGGTGTGCACAGAAATGGTCACACGGAGATCAGAGGACAACTTTGTGGAGATAGTTCTCTTTCCCCAGTTCCAAAACTTCCAGGGATCAAATCCAGACTACCCACAGTGCAGCAGGCGCCTTAATCCACTGAGCCATCTTGCTGGCTCCTGCACCTTGGTTTCTGATTTGTTCACAAGAGTGTACTCAGGAGTATCCAAAGATAAGGGATTAGCCCTCGTCTCACTGGCACCAAGGAGGCCCTGCTAATGCGAGGGACATCTATCCTACACCAGTTCCGATGTGAACTAAAGCACAATCAAACAATTCTTTCTCGTTGCTATTATCATGACCTGAATTGTTTTAGGACTGTTTTTAACTTATATGTGAGGATGTATGGAGTTTGGCAAATTTCAAATTCTCTTCCTAACTTTGTAAATTTTATCTTAGTTGATAACACAGGAAATAAGAATAATGCTATCTTATAACTACTTATTGAAATTAAATTCTCATGGAAGCGAAAAAGGTGAAACTGCCTCTTCATAAGAAGGGAACACTTTCTTTCAAATTTTGAGTATGAATACAGTTGTTTCCAGCATGGAGATCTGAGGATGTTCATCCTAATTAAGAGAAGCTAGCTGAAAAAGGGTTTAAATTGGTTATAGTGCTAGTTGCTTTTTGGTAGGTAAATGATATAATCTGAAGAAAACCCAGGCCTTGAGAGCCTCCCTTGTAAAGTATTTCCATTTGCTGAGCCTTGCTGTCTTAACCATAAAAAGGGCATACAACTGACTTCTCGATATTCTCTGAGAAGCAGAGAATATCAATAACAATTGTTTTGGGCATGATCTCTAGGTAACAATTGCTCTGTCTAAAGAGATTTCTTGCTGTGTACAGTGCATGTCATGACTTCCTAAATGCCCACTGTTCTGCCATATGTTAAGAGGTCTGAATACTTACAATTTTAGGGTGAAATTAAAGCAGATTTTATCACAGAGATAAGAATTGGCTGATTTTTCAAATTATTAAGGTTTGGTTCCTTCTAAATTTGAACAAAGACCAGGTCTAGCTGCTTGCAGCCGTCAGAGGGAAAATGGGGCATCGTGAAAATGAAATGCTTTTTCCAATGTGTTTCCTAACTACCTTTAATTGTTTTAGGCAAGAGAGGGTGGGGGCTTCATCAGAAAGGCTCCTTGGAGCACACAGCACAGCACAACGACACCTCTCTGAATGTCATTGCCACCACAGAAAATTGGCTCTGAAAAGACCGGCCTGTGTTAGTTTTACCTGTGTATTTCAGTTGTCACTTGCCTACTCAGGGGACCGAAGAAGAAAGCATCTTCCAAGCGTGGCAAGTCTACAGGGGTCAGAGACTGGGAATCTGCCAACAGAAAATTAAAGTAATAAGGAAAGCACATTAAAAAAAAGGTGTCCCACTAGGCCTGCCTTTTTCCAAGTGTTACTGTAGTTAGCGATTTTTTTTTAAATTTAAAACTATAAAATATGAGAGAACAGAAAATGTGGCTTTTCCTTTTCGTTGTTTTTTTTTTTTTTTTGGTTTTTTTTTTTTTTTTTTTGGTTTTTCGAGACAGGGTTTCTCTGTGGTTTTGGAGCCTGTCCTGGAACTAGCTCTTGTAGACCAGGCTGGTCTCGAACTCACAGAGATCCGCCTGCCTCTGCCTCCCGACTGCTGGGATTAAAGGCGTGCGCCACCACCGCCCGGCGGCTTTTCGTTTTTGTATGTGTTTTTCTTCTTAGTGGTTTTACATGCTAATTATTCCTAACGCTTATGCTCTTTGCTTTCACCTGTAAGCTCCAGATTTAGGTGTGTGCGGATGTCGGGATGCTGTACATAGGGTCATGTCGTTAAGTTTTCAGTTTTTAATTTTGGGGTGACTTTAACTCAAGATTGACCAGATCCTGGCTATGTTCTCTGTAGAACTATACTTTGAAACATTCACAGGGGTTAAGTGTTTGTTTCGTGCTGTTAAAGCAACTCTCATTTTTCTAATTCAGCTCTGTGTCTGGGTGATAATTTTGGTACTTCGCTTTAATTGTGATGTTTGGAAATAATTTAGAAAAAATATTACCAAGTTTATCCTCTACAGCTTCTGCCTTGAATAAGGGAAGCCTATAGACCTACCCAAGATAGGCGAGGATATGAACAGCATACAATTCTAGACTGTGCTACACAGCACTTTAAATTCTCTCTATGCCTTATTCTTATTAATGAAGGTTTATGAAACATCTGGAAGAGGACAGTGGTAAAATGATGCCATCAAAACATCAGGTTTTATTCTCAAAACTTGATAAAAAACAGTGTTTCAAATAACCGGTGTCCGAAGATGAGGAAGACAAACAAAAACAAATATCCTCACAGTGTAGGGAACTTACAAGCAAGACAGGTCAATACAGCATTAATCATCATGTGTGTGTGTGTGTGTCTGTGTGTGTGTGTGTTTATAAGCCCATGCAAAATCATTGTTCAGTTCTGCTAATGAAGAAGTGCAGCCTAAGAGTAACCCAACATGGCAGTGAGAAGCATTTATATTCGAGTCAAAATGATTTTTCTGTAGTTATGTTTGAACGTCATTGTGTCTGGTATTCTGGGACTCGTAGCTGAGCACCCAGCAGGCAAGGGCGTTCCCACAGACGTACTTACCCATTGCTCTCTCACAGAAGCAAAGACAGGATGAGTGTCTACATGTGGAAGACCTGCTCAGGCAGCAGCCAGTGCTCAGCTACCTGACCTGATCACTGGGTGCAGGTCTGTTTTATTTTGTTTTGTTTTCCTACTGTGTGGGCATTTCCTTCAGGGAGAGTGAAGAAGAGGAGATATGAGAGACCCTTTCTCGTCTGATAGTCTGTGTTCATCAACTATGAATGAGCAAGTATAGATAATGACACATAGCTGGAAACCAGTTTGATGGAAGTGAAAAAAAGTGCTTGGAAAATGACAGGAGTAGCTATGACTGGTTCATTAATGCAGTGGTTTTAGGGAAAATATACTTCGGTGCTTTATTTACCTTAACCCAAGTGCAGAGGTATCCCCTGTTTAGAAGTACCTGTCGTTTAGTAAAGAAAAGATATATCCTTTTATTTCCCCATGCTGTTAGAGTTCCTCTTTTCAGCTTGATCACTGTGTTAGATGAAGATGTTAAGGCAGGGATGGGAGCATGACCAGAAATGTCTGTGGGTGATATCAGGAGGTGGTAGACACTTTAGGATCAGAGTGTTGGGGATAGGTTGGCAGTAGGGCAGCAGCAATGACCCCGGGGTCTTACTGTAATCAGAGGGTAGTTTGAGTGCTAACATTATTTAATTACAGCTAGAGTGAGAAGTGGAAAGGAAGAGGACACACAGAGATGGGGGGGAGGGAAAAGGGAAAAGGGAAGGAGGAGAAGGCAAGGAAGAGGGAGAAGGAGGGAGAAAGAGAAGGAGAGGAAGAGAAAGGAAGAGAGTCAGAGACAGAGAAAGAGAGAGAGAGATTGATAATTGAAGTTCTGTCTCTCTTTTTTTTTATTTGTTTTTTTCTTTTCTGGTAAGTATCACTTTGGGACAAACTTGCTTATCAAAGAATGTTTCACCCACAGAATTCTTGCATCTTAATACATACATCAGTCACAAGGATTTAAGATACTTCTAAATGTATTTGAAAGGTCATGAACAGAGATCATTACTAATTGAACGAGCGGTACTAGTATAGATGCTACCAGCTGACTTACTGCATTTTGTTTTGTTTGTGGTGGAAGGGTGAATACATAGTCTCAAGCATGTGAACAAGGTGCCCTACGACAGACCTGTAACTCCAGACTCCACAGGTTTACTAGTTGCTCAAGAAAATATTTACAGATCGAGAGGAATCCTAAAAAGGAAAATCTGTAAGTGTGTGATAAATATGATCTCCCTAGACAAATGGAAGAAAAAAAATGACGTAACCCATGGGTTCATGGAGAAACTGTAATAATGGGATTTGTATTGTTTTGTGTTATTTTCTTCTAGATACCTTTAAATGATACTTGTAAGCCATGCTAACTTTCACAAACTTAAGTTCCCCTTCACATATTCCCACAAGGAGATGGATAGTAATATAAACCATACGATCCTGTGTTCTCTAATACACCACAATCATTGCCTCATCAAAGGCAAACAAGTAGGAAACACAAAGATGAACATGGAGGAGTTGAATGAACGCAGAGGATCACATAACAAAACAAAAGACGTGGATGTAAGTGATGGGTGGGGAAGAGAGACGACGGGAGTAGGAGGGAGACAAAGGCGTGTCCACAGAGCAGCGGCGCAGCCGTTCATATTCTCAGAAAATTCCCCCTTTCTTCTTTAAAACTCAGCATTGTAAACAGAGCTGGGAATCCGCTGATTTTCTTTTCTCATGTTGAGGCATTTTCTTGCAAATACAGAAAGGTAATAGTGCATTCAAATATGGTAATTTGTTGGCCCATGTAAAGGAAGGCCCATACATAATGGATTCAGGCACAGTTGGATCAAACTGCTGAAACAATATTGCCAGGGATATCTATCCCTTCTTGGATCTGTTTTCCTTCTGGCTTTATTTCAGACATTTCCTTTCACACCATAACATCGGAAATTTCAGGCGAACATCCTAAATTTCATTGCGTTACACTGAAACTGAGTACACAGTTTCCATTTACTCCCCTAACAGACTCTGGCCTGAGAATTACTGGTTTGGGTGAAGTTGTGCCATCAGCATTTCTGAAATCAGTTTCTGAATCCTAAAGAAATGAATTACACTGATTTCCCATGTCTTATTTACATTTTTGAGTTGAATGATCAACTCCAAAAATGAAAGTTCCTAGCTTATCTCTTAAGAAAAATTGGGATCGTAGTTGTCAGGCTAGGACAAAATAAACAAATAGGTAAAAGGTGGCATTTGAAGGAGTTTTGCTGTGAACATTGGATAAATATTCATAATCTTGAAGTCTTTTGATATTGCAGCTGAAAAATCAGGGAGACATTTTAACTTAGGAAGCCATGTAGGAAAATGTAGCCACAGGTGAGTATGGTGTTTGTTTGGGTGTGGAATGTTTTCTCCAATACATGAGAGAAAATTCAACAGAAAGACGAGAGCAGAGCAGTGTTTATTCCTGTGCAAATCAGTCCGTTCTGCAGAACCACCTTTCCTCACAATGCACTCTACCCATAAGGTTTCCCTAACTACTTACACTCTAAAATAAATAATGCTTTCGCAAGCCTCTCCTGGAAGTCCCAGAATTTTCAATCCCTTTTTTACATCTTTATTTTCCTACATGATTTTGTTGGCATTTGACAGTTTGTATATTACCTTATTATAGATCCTATATATTCATTTCTTCTCTGTCTTGCCCCATTAAAATATATATCCCATGAGAATCTTATTCATTTCTCACCACTCACCTAAATGATTAATAGATGATTTTTAAATGTTGAAGGAGTAGGGAATGAAGGGGTGTCTTAGTCAGTGTTCTACCGCTGTGAAGAGACACCGTGACCCAGGCACTTCTTATAAAGGAAAGCATTTGATTGTGGCTTGCTTACCATTTCAGAGGTTTAGTCCATTATACTCAAGATGGAGAGGGTGGTGGCACACAGGCAGACATGGTAGCTCAAAGTTCTACATCCAGGTCTGCAGGCAGCAGGGAGAGAGAGAGACTCTGGGCAAGGTTAGAGCTCCTTTCACCTCCTGCCCACCCAAAGAGACACACTTCCTCCAACAAAGCCACACCTACCTACCCCAAGAAGGCCACACCTAATCCAACAAGACCACATCTAACATTCCTTTCAAATAGTGCCATTCCCTAAACATTCAAACATATAAGCTTATGGGGGGAGCTTTCCTACTCAAACCAACAAAAGAGTAAATTAAAAAGAAAAAAAAACACGATGCTTTAAGTGACCAAGTTAGAGTTTCAAAAGGCCAAAATAATTCAATTCTATGCATAAATTGATAAAGAACCATTACTTCATTAATTAGTACCCTTCAAAATAGTTGTATACCATGTTATTGAAATACATATTGCAGGGACACTATATCTGTTCATTGTATGTGCATGTGTGGAACATGTACGTGAGTGTGCTAACACCAGAGGAAGAAACTGGGGAATCCTCCTCTAGTCTTCTGTTCTTCCATGAGATTAGGAAAGTCTCTCACTAAATTAGAAACTCCTTGTTTGGGCTAGGCTGGCTTTTCCTGTAACTACATGTCTCCCCTTCTCCTCAGTGGTGGGGTCTGCCCCGTGTAGCCATGCCTGGCTAAATTTTATATTCCAGTTTTTTGAATGGAAACCTTCATGCTTATACACAAGCATTGACCCCCACACTTCAAACACAAATATATTTATAAATTAAGGACAGGATTAAAAATAAGTTAACAAAATTACAAAAACCCTAAATTATTATTTTGATCGGGACTGAGATTACACTGATATCATACCCAACATAACCTACAGTTTTGCTTTGCTTTCTATTAAACTTAATATCTATTTAGAGTAAATCATTTCATAGTGGTTGTGTTATAGCTGACAGAAAATCAACTCAGGGTCAATTGAAATTGTGCAAGTTTTGATACTGTCTTGTGCAGGTTCATCTATCAACAATATCTTTGGGAGAACCTAGTATTTGTCAAGCAACAGAGACACCATTCCTATCTCAGGCCATGTGAAAGAATACAGATGAAGTTAGAGCTAGTTGAAAGAAGATGAGTGAACATGATAAATCAGTGCATTCGGGTCAAATTTAAATCATTTAGGTAGATCACTAATTCCTTTTAGTCTGTGTAACAGAAAGCTAAGCTTGCAAAAGACCTACTCAAACCGAACTCATTCTTTCCTCTGATGTTCTGCTAGCACACTTGAGTTTTCTCTGACATATTGAATATGTTATCATTGAAAGTCCTACTTCTTTTTAATCAACATGACATATGAAGCATTTGGAATACCCCTTACCTCTCTCTGTTAAACTGTCATTTGTCATGGTTTCTAGAAGAAAGAACATGTGTTTGTTTGATGGCTCATGAGTGACATCATGTGACAAACAAAAGCAGGAAAATGCCAAGGGTACACAACCAAAATATGGCATCTAACACACAGGTTTCTTTAGGAGGGAGACGGGGGATCAAACACAGGCGATAACACATGTCAGGCAAATGCTCTGCCAATGAGCTACTTCCCCTGTTGTTACCTTAAATTTGCTCCATAGTAAAGGAAGTCATTTCTTGCTGGTGCTGCCCGTTTCTGTGATGGTGAGGACTAAACCCAGGCCATTGTGCACGATACCCCAGAACTCTTCCAGCCCAGACAACTCAACCTAGCCTTATTTGTCTTAGAGGTCTGTTTTAGTTTCTCCTATATCTAAATAAAAAATGAGGATATTTTCCCAATATAAAACACATAAGTTATAACTCTATCTATCAGAAACACTTGGGACTAGTGGGAAGGCTGCACAGTTAGGAATCCTTGCTGCTTTTCCAAAGGACCTGAGTCCAGTTTTAAGCATCTATGTCAGGGTGTTTCACAACAGTTTGTACTTATAACTTCAGATGGTTGCACACCGTCTTCTGGCCTCCATGTGCAACCTCACACACGTGTGATACACTCACATGCACATAGACATACACACATAAGTAAAGCAAAGATAAATCTTGAAGAGATAAGGACACCTTCAAGAAAAAGACACCTTCTCTACCTCCAATAGGAATGTCAAACTTGGATCAGAAGATTTCACCCTTCCTGAAATATTTTATTTTTCTCCAAGTTCTAGGCTCCAAAATGCTAAGAAATTTTTGTGTTGTTCTTAAAATATATGGATGGAATATTGATTATTCTCTGGGTCCTTTAAGCATTTGACACCCATATTAAGGTTTGTTTCCTTCACCAAGCCTTTGAATTCTTCTCTATTGTTTGGTGCAATTTATTTCTTTTTTAATTTTGAGACTATAATAATATAAATACATCATTTCACTCTTGGGTTTCCTTCCTTGGGGTCCTCCTATATACCCCATCTTACTTGCAAATTCATGGACTAATGTGCAAAACAAATCCCACACCAGTTAGTATTTAAAGGGGGCATTTATTTTGGGATTAAAACTCAAAAAGCACCAACCGTCAGGAAAGGAGCCTAGTCGCCAGAGCAGGAGCAGGAACCAAGCGCTGGAACCAAGAGAGAGGGCCGAGGCTTGCCGCTCTTTTTTAAAGATAAATAGACCACGCCCCAGTGGGCTGGTATCTTAGCAACTACTGGCTGAAGGAGCAGAAGGTGTTCCCGCAGCAATGGACTCTTTTTCTATTATTAATATTACATACCTAAATATGTATGTATGTATGTATCTATGTATCTCTATATTTCTTTCTTTCTTTCTTTCTGTCTATATCTCTAGACAGCTGGATAGTTACTCTGTGGTGTGTGTGTGTGTGTATTCTCAAACACACAAGTAAAATCTGCTCAGTCTATACAATGTTATATGTGTGTATGTTTTAAGGACTGAGGATTTGGTATTGAATAACCAACTGATGTGTTCTTTCTTCCCTCAGGAAGACCGTTTTCCCACTCTCTACATCCCTTAGTTTGTAGTAGTCCCTTGCAGAGAGTTGAGCCCCAGAATCTTTCCCCTGTCCGCATTGACATATCTAGTGATCTTCTTCAGTTCATGCTTAGGTGGTGATATTGGTAATACTTTATGGGTGTAGATAATATTTCTCATAGCAAAGTCCATTCCCTGCCGCTCACAATTTTCCAATTTCCTCTCCTACAATGATCCCTGAGCCTTAGGTGTAGCAGTTGTATTGTAGATGTTTCCACCAGAACAGGATTCTACAACTCTATATTTTGATTGCCTTTGGTATCCTGTAATGGTCTTATCTGCTGCAAAGAAAAGTTTCCTTGATGAGGGAGAGGACTATGGTTATCTGTAGGTCTAAGGACAGATATTTAGGAAGTATATAAGGACTATGCTGGTTTAGTAAAGTGGTGGTTATAAGTTCTCCTCCAAAATCAATGACTTTGCTAAAGAAACCATGCCTGATATTAAATAATATATTTCATCTTTTTAATATATACCTGCTGTCCCATTAATTTCCTAAAACCTGACCATTCAGGGGACATTCTAGATCCATATGAATTAGATGATAATGAGAACTCATTAAAAGTTGCTGACGGTGATGGCCTTAATGCTTATGTTAAGAATTATGACTTGCAACCTATACTGCATGTTCTTTAGAAAGGGTCACACATTTAGAGGAAATGAGCTCAAGAAATAGTTAAGTAGTGAGAAAACTAGGAATTGGTCTTCCACATTTTCATTTTCATTCACTTTATATTAAAATATTTTACTAAAATATTACATGACTTATAATTCTGTGAATTTAAATATGAGGAATTAAATAATATGGTATCTGATATGTATGCCACATGTTTTATAGACACAAATATTTTAATATAACCCTGCCATGGTATTCATATCTTTAATTTTTCCTTAACAATTTTGTTCCTATGATACTTGTGCTTAAAATATCATGTAAGATATAATTGCATGTATGCCATGGATCCCTAAATTAAAGACTATGAAAAAATTACATTATTGTTAGATTTTTTTAAGTGTTCATAGTGTGGAATGGCCCAGTTCTTTTGTGCTAAATCTAGTTCTCTTTCTCCTCTAATCTAACCCCTAGGGCCACTGTTATATGAACATCTTACCATGCTAAATTGAGAAGCCAATCCTTGTTGTTTTGTGTGTACCCTATTTAGGCCATCAGCAGACAAAATGGAAATTGTATTGTAACCCACAGGGTGGTCCACAGGGGAAAGGAGGAGCTGATAAGTACATATCCAGTACACTTACTCTAAGTGATAATTAAAACCAGAGCCCAGAAACACAAAAGGAGTCATGGAATAAAACTGTCAATCTAAAGAAAAAAAAAAAAAAACGTCAAGAAGCAAAAAATATCAAATTGAAAATCTATCATAATTTCTCTGCAAACAGCAGTTTCGGACAACTTTATCAAAGTCCCTCCTCTGCACCCTGGATACAGCTTAGAAGAGTTTTAAACACAGAAAGAATTACATTTGTCATGCCAGGCATCCTGCTAGTGTTTGGACACTGTGGGCTCTCTATTACCTTTTGAGATGAAATACAGAGTCAAAGATCAAAGATAAGGGTGGCTTATGTCTTACATTAATACCTTAGTAAGCTAACTTGGTTATCTGTTTTTCAGTGCAAAATGGCATTCTTTTATTTGTGAGAATTGTTTCTTATTTCAAATGCTTATTATATCAACATAATCTAATGTGCTCTGCTAAAACCAGGCTTTACATAAGGTACACAGAAGTGTTACCATTCCCTGCTTCTGCACTGAGTGTTCTACTTGAAGAATAATTTTTTAACAGAACTGTGAAAATCAAGGGAATTTCTAAACACCAACTTAAGCTAATCATCATGACCTCTCGACAGGGTTTTGTTTTGTCTTAACTGCTTTCAAACAGTTATTATAGTAACTCAACACCATACCTGCTGTTAGTGTATTAAAAAACATGTCGACTACCAAAAGCATTTAAAGTTAAAAATCAAGAAATGTGGGGAGGCGAAAGCTGGAGAGATGGCTCAGCAATCAAGAGCACTGATTGCTCTCCCAGAGGACCTAGGTTCAATTCCCAGCAACCTCATGGCAGCTAACAACAGTCTATGTTTGTCCAGTTCCAGGGGATCTGACATCTTCACACCTATGCACATAAAAATAAAGTGAAATAAATGATATACATTTTTTTAAAAATCAAGAATTCATTTAGATTTGTTGTTCAGAGTTCAAATTTCATTCCACCCTTCACTGAGTGACCTGTGCCAGCATACTTAACTTCTCTACATTTCAATTTCTTCCCTGCTTGTAAATAGGAACAAGATAGTACTCAGCCTTAGATGGTCTGTAAAATTTAAATGTGTAGAAACTTGGCATGCAACACAGTGATGTGGTACTTTCCTAGTATGGGCAAAAACCTGGTTCACTCTGCTACAGGGAAGTGGATGTGGTCTAAACAATACACAGTAGCTTCTTACTGGTTACCAAGTAAGGCCTCAGTACCTGGCAGGTGCGCCTATGTCCAACTGTGAGATGGTCAAGTAACTACTAGAACAAATCATGCAGCTAATGAAAGTAGACTCCAATCCAAAACAAATCTGAATTGAATTAGAGTGTAATAAAATGACTTTTCTATACATTTATGGATGGTTATTATATATATTTACTATCTAATTTCTTCAGAATTTATATTATTGGAGCCAGGAGTCCTCAAACACACCTATGATCTCTGAACTATGGAGGTAGAGATGGTAGAATTATGATTTGACAGCCAGCCTTGTTGAATTAATGAGAACTTGTGTCAAGCAAATGAATAAAATAATGGATAAATAAATAAAATTCTTTTTACACTGTCATATGAGGTAAAATATTTGAAAATATTGTAAGTACTTACAAGAGTCCAAAATGGATAAATTCCTCCTTTGAGAAACTGTTAATTTGCAAGGTATATAAAATCATGTGTATTACTATTATCAGAAAGAAAGGAGGAAAGAGAGAAGACTGGAGAGAGGGTAAAATAGAGAAAAACAGGAAAAGAGAAAAGAGAAAGAGGAAGGAGGACAGGAAACACAAAGTCCAGAAAATAAAAAACAGAAGTGGAAAGGGGAAAGAGAGACAACGAAAGAAAGAGAAAGAACAAGGAAGAGAAAAAAAACAAGGATGGGTGGAGAGGAAGGAAGGTTGCGGAGGGAACGTGATAAGCAAGACTACATCTCACTCCCAAGGCACCTCTGAAATGAAAGGTTTTAAAAGGACAAAAACAAAACCTTCAGTGTTCAACTTCCTTGGTATAATCTAGGCAGCAGCAGCAGCATCCCAATAGAGGAGATTTCAAAACGCCACAGAAGCACCGATGCTATCTGCCACCGAGCACATACTGTTTGAAAACTCTCCTCTTCCACACTGAAAATGAAACGACGGAGCAGCAATAAAGACCAGCAGGACAGCTGTGTGCATGACGGGAAGTGTTCCATGCACACCCATGTTGTAAACAAAAAACCTTATTATCACCACTCCAATACATGGTCATACTTTGGCTCACACATTCACAGCCCATTTGCTGTACAGGTCTCTAATCAGGAGCAGCATACGTCAGATGTTCCTTTCAGTCTTCTGGCACTCGACCACATGTGAAGTATGTCTTAGCTTGGTTTTCTAGATAGCTCCAGCACATGCCAGCGTGATGAGGTGATGTGAGATATTTGCAAACCAGGCAATATCATAAATATGCTGCATATTTGCTGTGCATTTTCAAGTCCAAAGAATAGGAAATGAGAAATAATAATAAACACATGCAAGGTGTCATACAGCATATCACATGCTTTACTTAAGTTATACTCTTCAATTCTCCCCAAGGCACACTTGGAATCTAGCAAGTTACATTTATTATAGAATTACAAGACTTGCCTAAGGTAAGAGGTGTATTTATACTTTGTGTGTGTGTGTGTGTGTGTGTGTGTGTGTGTGTTATTAGTAAGGCCTGTAAACCAGGTGTGTCTGATGTCCAGACTTACTTTTCCTTAAACATGTACTTCCAGCCCAGAGTTGTATATATTTGGGGGACTGCCTGACTTAGTACACATATGGTTCATTCCCAGAAAAGCATATTTTAAATTATAAATAAATATCTTGTTTCTAGGTAATGCCATACATTTCATGTAGGTGTTGTGATTTAAAAAAAACAAAATTCACCTAAAATTTATAAATCACAGCATTTTTGTTTGACGTAGTATGCTGTAGCAGTAGAACTACTAAAATGACAGTACCATGGAAATTAATGTTTAAAATTAGTGTCTCCGAGGAGGGGAACGTAGGTGAAGCCATATGTAAATAGATACACACTTTTAAATATTTAACCTCTTTAAATATTAAGTAAACAGAATGATTTTATTTAAAAAGTAATAACCTAAAGATGATCACATTCTGGCATGCAAAAATATTATGGGGTTCCTGTGTAAGTGTTGGAATTGAGCCCAAGAAGCGACATTTGAAGCTGTCAATCATTGGCAGTCTACACAGACACCATAATGGAAAGATTCTCTTGTCAGTCCTTATAGTTACTGTGACAACAGATACTGAGGGATGGAGGGGTGGCAATACTTTAACATGGTTATTATTGCAAGTACTTGAATTATGTTTTTTTTTTTTTTTTTTTTTTTTTTTTTTTTTTTTTTTTTTTTTAAAGATATAGGGCACACCTCTTTTAAACCACGATAGCACTTGCTTTACATTGATCTCTATTTCTACTTCCCTAAGTACCTTTTGAGTAATATTGAGAACTTGAGACAATGTAATGTCATTTTGGGGACCTGCTGTCAGTAGTTCATGGCAGACCAGATATGGAAGAAATATTTTTTGTGTATAGCCATGACATTCTATAGCAAAAGAGCATTTTCAAATGTAACTTCCCAGTAATATAAAAATAGCATTAGAATCTAATAAAATAGATAATCTTAATAGGTCTTATAACATAGCTTTAAAATAATGACCCTAGGCACTGGGGAGAAACAAAAACAATAATTTTGTCATTTATTTCAATAATTGTTTTGATTTTCTTTTTCGACCTCTACATGGCTAGCTAATGAAGTTAGTGATTTGGGGTCTAGACAAATATTTCTGCTTGTCTTACTTTAGATGACTAAAATAAATTTCTTTGCATTAGATTTTGTGGAATTTTTGAAATAAAGCCTCTATTATCTGTGCCAGCCTAAAAATGCCAACCAACACCTTATTATGATGTGCATGGTCTTCTTGGGAATGATGGAAAGTCAGCATGAGCTTGGTCTTCTTGGGGATGATGGAGAGTCAACATGAGCATGGTCTTCATGGGGATGATGGAGAGTCAGCATGAGCATTGTCTTCTTAGGGATGATGGACAGTCAACATGAGCTTGGTCTTCTTGGGGATGATGGAGAGTCAGCATGAGCATGGTCTTCTTGGGGATGATGGAGAGTCAGCATGAGCATGGTCTTCTTGGGGATGATGGAGAGTCAACATGAGCATGGTCTTCATGGGGATGATGGAGAGTCAGCATGAGCATTGTCTTCTTAGGGATGATGGACAGTCAACATGAGCTTGGTCTTCTTGGGGATGATGGAGAGTCAGCATGAGCATGGTCTTCTTGGGGATGATGGAGAGTCAGCATGAGCATGGTCTTCTTGGGGATCATGGAGAGTCAGCATGAGAATGGTCTTCTTGGGGATCATGGAGAGTCAGCATGAGAATTGTCTTCATGGGGATGATGGAGAGTCAGCATGAGCTTGGTCTTCTTGGGGATGATGGACAGTCAGCATGAGTGTGTTCTTCTTGGGAATGGTGGGCTGTTAGCACGAGCATTCTTGGGGAATATGGGCAGTCAGTAGGAGCATCATCTTCATGAGAATGGTGGGCAGTTAGTTTGAAAATTACAGACTACCTGTTTATTGGTTTCAAGCTGTTTTTCTCCCAATACCTACTTAGCCATGTTATCAGAATCTTATGTAGACTCCCATGTGTCCTTTTCTCTTTTAAACTAGTTGTCCTCTTTAATCTTGACAACCTGTACAAAAAAATCAAGATTAGAGAAGATTTAAGAGTCCCTGATAGAAATTCTGATTGTTTTGATTAAAATGAATTTTCCATAAATATTACTGGAAGAAGTGATGGGGCAGGAAATTTCTCCAGAAGAGAGCCAAGATTCAAAAACAAGAGTTCATAGTTGCTTAATAATTGGCTTATCCCATAGTATTAGATAATATGTATTTGACATATATGTCTACATATCTGCTCTACCAGATGCTTATCAGGGCTGTGATCTTAATGACTACTTGTCCACTGAAGTATGCTTTCGAGCACTGCTATGATGAGCATCTTATACGTTGTTCAACAAAAAACCTGGTGTAACTATAGACCTTTACTGTCCTTCATTTTCCAATCCTCTCTCTGTTAGATGAAATCGACTGCTACATTATCTAAATTTAATCCTACATTTAATATATTTTTAGAACTGCTTTTATCTGAAATTATAATTTCCATTTCTTAGTGCATCACTTTAAAATACACATGTGAAGGCTTCTTTTTAAGTGTGAATGATTGATAGTTAGATAATGAAGTCTATTCACTATTTATTATACATGTAACACCCATTTCAGGTGAGAACAGTTAAACTTGTACAACGTCTTTAGGAAAACACTTGTGTTTGGTCCATATCTGTTGGATTTAATTCTTACAAAGAAAACATTACACATACAATGCACAGCAATTTCCAGAAGACACACCCATTATGTTCAGGGCCATTATATACCTTAGAAACTATTGTCAAATGTCATACAGTTCATATGGTTCCTGAAAGCTAAGAGAGTTGTGAAAGCTTCAAGTTTATCTTGTGTGTATTTTCTGTGGGCAAGTAAGTCATGGATTGAGTGTTTGGAGGAGAACTGTTAGTCAGGAATTAAAAACTGCATTTCAATGTAGATGGAAACCTAGTTTCTAATCCTCATCATCAGTGTGAAAGATGTTTTAGTCTTATTTATATATTTCTTTTTTATATAATTTAGCTATATAAAATTCCTAAAACAAAATATAGCACTGTTTTCAAATTGCTTGGCATTTGTCACTTACCAAAAACCCAAACAAACTTCATAAAAACCTCTTTGTCCTCATAGGCAGCCTTTGTCTATTGACTGTTGTAATAATTGGAAGCATCTCACCAGAGACAAGAAAGGAAGAATATAAATGTGGTTTTAGAGTCTTTGAAACTGGAGCTGGGTTAATATGAGATGATTTGTGACTTAATTTTTTTAATGTTGGATGGTAGACCCAGCTACGCAAGGCACTCGCAGTGGGTACGGCAGGGCTAGGGAGATGACTCAATGGGTAAAAGCACTTCCTGTGAAAACAAGGATGTGAGCTCAAATCCCCAGCACTCGTGCAAAAGCTGTTCATATGCCTGCAACTCCAGCACTGGAGTCTGGGGAAACCAATGGCTCCAGGTTTCCCACTGCTACCTGGCCTTGCCAAAATGGCAAGTTTCAGGTTCAGTGAGAAATCTGTCTCAATAAAATGAGGGGATAGGTAAAGTAAGATACCTAATGTGTTCTTCTGGCGTCCATGTGTCTGCACACGGGTACATGAACTTGCATATATACACAAATGCTTATACACACACACACACACACACACACTTAGAAATTCTAGTGTTTTTACATTCTTGAAACCCCTGAAAAAAACAATAAATTTTATGCAATCTCTTCTTTCTGGGTAAGAATATTCTACAATAATAAAGATATGTTAATGATACAATAAGCTGTGGGGTACATATAGCTTTGGTTCCCAGTTAAAAATAATGACTTCAACATCAGCCAATTATTATGACATATATATATATGTATATGTATATGTATATATATAATTTCAAGCAATGACATACTTCTTAATTTAAGAACTAAAACAACTATAATAATGTGAATATGCTAATCAAGAATTTTTATTGTTTGGTGTTTTTAAAGTTATCATCTGTATGACAAAAATATTTTAGAAAATACAGCCACCATCTCAGAAACACATTAAAGAAAATAAAGCCGGTTCTAGATAATTCCAGGAAGGTTATAAATTCTGGGCTGCTAGAAATTGCTCAAATCTTTTGGACTACTAAAACAAAGAAACTGGAAATTGAGGGGCTCAGGCAACAATCTAAACTATTTCTCAAAGACATGGAAGCCGAAAAGTCAAATATGAAGATGGAGTCAGATTGGATGTCGGCTGCTGCTTCTGCAAAGTCTTCTTGCATAGAAGAGACTCTGACCACATGTTTTCATCCTTTCATTCCTACCAAACTCCCCTCCTACCTACCCTCTTTCCCAGATCTACTCCCCCTCTATTTCCCTTTGAAAAGGACAGGTTTCCAAGAGACAACAAAACAGGACAAAGCAAGACATAATAAGACAATGCAAAAAGCTCTTATATAGACAAGGCAACCCAATAGAAAGAAAAGAGTTCCCAAGAGCAGGCTAACGTCAGAGACACACCTGCTCCCGCAAAAGCAATAAGCTAAGAACCATAACATACACACAGAAGCTCTTGCTTCTTGGTTCTTTCTCTCCATATAAGAAAAGCAATGGTGCTTTTCTGAAGTCTCTGTTGCAACAACACCCTACTTGTTCATGTTTGTGCCTACCTACTCCTAAAACTATTACATTGATAACTAGGATTTTAAACTATGAATTTAGGAGAATACACTCAATCCATAAAGAGAGAGCATTCAGGTGACTACTGTATAGTACTCCACTGTGTAAAGACCCAGCAATACCACTTTGGGGTATATACCCAAAGGATGCTCATTTGTACCACAAGGACATGTGCTCAACAATGTTCATAGCAGCATTGTTTGTCATGGCCAGAACCTGGAAACAACCTAAATGCCCCTCGACCAAAGAGTGGTTAAAGAAAATGTGGTACATTTACAAAATGGAGTACTACAAAGCAGAAGAAAAAAATCTTTTATTCCACAGAAATATTGATTACAACCACTACTATGAAAATTAGGTGCATTTTACCATATAGACTTCTGTACAAAATTGCCAGAAAGGAATTGACCTCTTGACTTAAATTACAATAAAAACAAAATTTTTAAAAATCCACAAGCTTTTATAAACAATTAGAAAAATCCCTCTACCTAATTACTTGGGTTGCAAAAATCCCAGTGGAAGAGAGAGAGGTCCACACTTAATACTTTTAATGGTCATTATTGTTCTTTAAAAAATTAATATCAATGAATTTCAGAAGTTCCCTCTAGGGGAAGCTTTTCATGGAATGAGAGTAGGAAGAAAATGGGAAAGGAATAAGGAGAGTGCAGGATGACAAGCATTGGAGGATGGCAGGAAATTTTCCTTGTCTTTCATACTCATCTAGTTCAGACACTAGTGATACATATTTCTTTCAAAAGTTTGTTATTAAGTCAGACATGTACTAGTGTTTCATACAGAGCTTCCTGAATTGCACTTCGTAAAACACCACAGCAAATTAAGGCTAGAAAAATAACAGTACACACTTTGGTTTGGAGAATAATTCCAATTCAAAGGATGCTTCCTGACATTGTATTAATATCCTACTGTGACCTATTTCTATGCCCTTGGAATTCGGTTGTAAATATACCATATAATATCTTCATTCTCAAAACTTACATTTTATTCTTTTTCCCAAAATTGAATGCTCAAAATTAAGCCTCTAGATTCATCTTTCTTAATTTTGAAAATAGATTCAGTTATAAATGAGCCTTAAAATACAAGGTACCTAGATTATAGTACACAATTTAATAAACCAGTGTTTATTAAGCATTACCTGACCCTCAAAATATTAAGCTGCCTTAGACAGTGACTTCTTTGAATGATGAATAAAAAGTAGTAAGAGAGCATGTATTGAAGAGAGTAATAAAAAAACCTTCCACATCTGCCCGAACAAGATTGGGCCCATTGAGGGCATTTACAGCCTCCTTTTCTGCATTGCTTCCCCCTTTAGCATCTATTGTTCATTGTTCTCTCCCCCCCACATCTGTCTGTCTCTCTCTGTCTCTTTCTCTTTCTCTCTTAATGCTGCTTTTATTGTGTGGCATTTGGGCAGAGCCTTGAGGAAGACAGAATCAAGCTATGTCTCTTTTTTCTCCTACTTAAAAACATATTTTATTAAAAGAAAACAATTTATCTTTTTAAATTTTACATACCAATTCCAGTTTTCACTCCCTCGCCTCCTCCCATTCCCTGCACCTATACCCCCACCCCCAATCACTCCTCAGAGAGTGTAAGGCACATTGCTTTGGGGAAGATCCAAAGCCCTCTATACTATATCTAGGCTGAGTAAGGTATCCATCCAAAAAGAATAGGTTCCAAAAAGGCAGTATAAGCAGTAGTAATAAATCCTGGTGCCACTGCCAGTGGCCCTACAATCTGACCCAGCCGTAAAACTGTCACCCACATTCAGAGGGACTATGACGTTTTCTTCCTTGTCAGGCCGGAATTGGTGAGCTCCCATTAGCTCAGGTAAACTGTTTCAGTGGCTGTACCCATCATGGTTTTGACCTCTTTGCTCATATTCTCACTCCTCCCACTCTTCAACTGGACTTTGGGAGTTCAGTCCAGTGCTCTGATGCAGGTCTCTGCCTCTGTTTCCATCAGTTGCTGGATGAAGGATCTATGGAAGGTTTTATGGTGATATTTAAGATATTAATCAGTCTAATTACAGGGCAAGGTCAGTTCAGGCATCCTCTTCTCTATTGCTTAGGGTCTTAACTGGGGTCATCCTTGTGGATTCCTGGATGAAAGGGGAAGATGAGGGGAGAAGGGAGGTGGGGAGGAGAACTTGAGGAAATAGGATAGTAGAGATGGAGAAAGGACAGAGATGAGCAATAAAGAGATATTTTGATTGAGGGAGCCACTATGAGGCTAGGAAGAAATGTATTGTTGTATTACTAATCTGCATTTTAGGTAATTGCTTGAGTCTCTGTTAGAGCTAAAACACTTAAGCAGGGATCTCTGAGCACCTGTTATATTTTATTCTCTTGCCCTCAACCAGTAGAACTGTTGCTTTGGTAAAATGGCACTCAAAATGTAATCTTTTACCAAACATGAGGAGTGTGATGGGAGGAAAGAACATCTTGATGAACTTAAACTTTGCCTTATGAATACTGAAGAGTTAGATCTGAAGACTTTTTTTGAGCAAAATCTGAATGGATAGGATCCATTGCAGAAAACATCGGGATCAAAGTATCCCTGACATTCATGACTACTAAGCACTGAAAACACTGCTAGTACTTGAGTCATAGATTTAAACTTTTGTTGAACTTGACCCAAAGAAGGAAACATAAGAATAAAAGAACTGATGACATCAACTCATAAGACGATCATGCTTTGCATGTAGATACAGAAGTTTGGTGCAGAACACATAGATCATAAAAAGAGTTAGCCTACAGAACAAAGGGCTTCTGTATTTTTCCAAAGTGCCTGCTAACCCTGGAGAGCAGCTGGAACACTGGGAGATTCTGGCTCAGTATGTAACAGAATTGGGTTAAGAGAACTATATAAGGCTCAGGGAAAAAATGGAATCATAGAAATTAGAAATAAAAGGGACTGTTAGATCATCTTGTCCATCCCCTGCCAAGGCAAATTGTTGCTGACAGTATATTACAGCTTTATTCTTTGCAGTAGATTTTTTTACTGACTTCCCAGGAGACATTTCTGATCTGTCCAGAATAATGAATGGGATGATTTTTTTTTTCCACTGGCATCTAACCACTAGAAAGCACAGGTTTTTACTTTAACACTAGTTTGGGGAAGAGATTGAAGTCCAGCATCAACTTCTATTAGTTCTGTTTGTTAGTAGATACCAAAACAACGTAGGTACAGTCTGTTGGGAAAGAAGGCTTATGAGATTTCTTCCTGTTTTATTGAGCACAATTTTTTTTTATCAGATGTAGCATCCTGAACTTTACTGCTGTATTTAAGAGAATATCAATGAACTTGAGAGATTAAAAAAAAAAACTTAAAAATGTAAATAAAGCTCCTACCATTTCTTGGTCATTTGGCAAAGATCAGGTGTCATAGACTCCATATAGAATTAATCTAATTGTTTTATTTTATTCGAGTGTGTATATACAATGTCATCAAGACCATAGGCCAATGCAGCTCCTTCAGATATTTTTATTGTTCTTTCTTAGGCTACTCAACTGATGCTAAAGCCACTGCTATTGGACATCTGGCTCATAAATGAGTTTGGAAGTGGGTGGGCTGGGGAACTATGGACTCCTTAGAAAGAGAGAGTTACCCTGAACACAGGGCCTCTGCCCCTATTCCCAATTGTCTGTTTCATCCACTGATTCTGCTAAGAAGGGTTATGGGAATGCAAAATATTAGAAAATAGATGTGTTATAGTTACTTATCATAATCACTTGTAATGGTTTCTTAATTTGAGCATTTGAACTCTAAGCAGAAAATCATTTGCATCCTTTTCACTATGTTCAAGTCTAATTTTTTAAAATATGACACATATCTGCAGTCTGGTCCCAGAATTTCACAACTAAGTATAAAAACAAAAGAAGAGGGATAGCAATACAATTTTAAAAGTCAATGCTTGGTACTCATTAAAAAGTACATTCTAAATCTGATTGGTTTTATCAGATATATTGTTAAATTTTGTCTCTGGTTCTCCAAATCATACTTGAAATATTTTAACAGTTTGTACTATGTGGCTTTTCTCATATTTCTATACATTTGAATTAATTATTTCTTATAGTATTGGAATCTGGGTAGCAAGTCTTCCAATTTGTTGTTAAAAAAAAAGGATAATGGCTTAAAAATGTAAACTGCAACCAGAAACAGGAAGGTTGCTAAATTCTTGATATAATAGGAATGTATGCAAGGGTTAATCAGTAGATCCAGGCCCAACTAAAGCCACTTAAATTGCTGATTATGAAAAGATGCTTTTGTGGAGTTGACAGATCCTGATCCATTCAATTGCTGCCACAACCTGAATGAGGAGACATAACCAATAGCCCCATTTTGATGCCAAAGGAACAAGACACCGAGAAGATGAAAAATTTCATATGGAAAAGAAAGAGACTCCAAAGAAGCAGAAACAGAAAGTCAACCCAGCATGTGCCTACTTAATAATATGTGTGTAATTTATAATATATGCATAATGGACTCTGATCCATTCCCCCAGCTCAGAAACGTTCGACCTATGTTGTCATCTCTCAAAATTCTATAAATTTCTTAATTTTTAAGTGTGAGCAACCAATTAAAAATACCCTAAAATTTGCCTTACACCCATGGGAGGCCTGTCCCTTTCTAAAAATAAATAAAGGAGGGGTAGATTCAAGGTGGGAAATGTGAAGCCGGAGGGCAAATAGGAAGAGAGGACAAAGGGGAAACTAAGGTCTGGATGTAAAATAAGTGAATAAATTTAATTTAAAATATAACATAAAACACAGTAATGTCAACATGAAACATCTCCAGGATAAAATTGGCCATAACTCTTAGTTTGTGGGTGCTGGTTTATGTTTCTATCTGTGAAAAAGACTGGCAACATTTCTGGAAGGTTCCTGTTCAGGCAGATTTTACCTTGTCAGCTCTATTACCTTTTTCATGAAGTAGATCCTGTTTTCCCATAATGTGTGCAGACCATCAAAATGCTCGTTGGTCAAAGAGATTTGGGAAGTGCCTGCAGAGCACAAGAGAACCTTCTAGAAATCTCACAAAAGAGAAAACAAGAAAATTCAGACATCTCAGAAGACTTCTGGGCAGACCCAGTCTGGGACATCTACTTCTGTCCGAATACATGCTGGCACTATTACCCAAGGCCTCTTTGTTTCAGAGTAGATAAAACCACTGGAAATCACAGCATGTTTGAAACAGACACGTTAAAGTGATAGCATGTGGTTCTATACTTTCGCAGTTATGAAATCCGTAATTGAACAGGATGGACCGATCTTAGATGAGTGATGTCTTCCTCATCCTTGTTAGTGTTATCCTTTTGAATATCTTTTGAAGCAAATAAGTCCTGTAGTTTGTTTTGACTATGAATTATTTTCCAAAATCAATTAAACATACTCCCTTACTAAGAAATGATGCTTCATGACCTAAAAATCTTTATTGGATCTTTCAAATGCAAATTATAAGGAGAAGACAAGAAAAAAGGAGGTGGCGGAAGAAAATAAGTACAACTAGACTTACCTGTGATAATAACTAATTTGAATCATTTATTTAACTTTTACACATAGTTCTTAAGGGACAGATAAAGTTTTTCCACATCTCTGGAATTGTAGAAAAGGAGAGCGGTGTCTAAAATCTAGCACACCTGACAATGAAACTCCACTGGATAAACTATATATTAAATAAAGTGACTCCAAGAAACATCTTGCCAAACTAAAAAGTAAAAGGTCACGAAGGCTGATGAACTTGATAGAAACTGATAATATTTATTGATTTGAACTAAAAACATGTTCCACTTTTTCTTCCAATGTAGAAGATAGTAAATTCAACAAGGAAGATATATTTTATTCAATGAAAAAAAAACTGCAATGCTTGATGAACTAAAGACAAATAAACATTTTAAAGCAATCTGTAGAGTGGAAAAAAAAAAACACCATAATGGGTTGTTTTTCTTCTCTGAGTTTTTCTATACTCAAGTAACAAGATACTTTCCTCTGTTTTGAAAGTAACAAGATGGCTATTTTAATGTGGTTTTCTCCAAGCATAGGTATATCTCAAAACACTGTGGAAACATATAGTTGTTGAATGAATTTCAATTTCACTTAGGAAAGCTGCAATGAACTCATATATATTTTAGTAACTTCTGAGTTATTTCTCAGCTTCTTTCACCAATGTAGTTTTGAATTCCATTTTATAAGTTGGTTTCTTTCATTGGAGATTAGTAGAATATATAATCAAAATTTTCTCCAGTGATCTATAGATACATTTAAGATTGTTCAAAATCTAGGGTTATCGATAATACAGAGCTCATCACTCAATTATAGAGAGAATATGGAGAGAAAAGGTGACAAATGCTTTAATCCCAGCACTTGGGAGGCAGAGGCAGATGGATCTCTTGTGAGTTCGAGACCAGCCTGGTCTACAAGAGCTAGTTCCAGGACAGGCTCCAAAACCACAGAGAAACACTGTCTCAAAAAAAACAAACAAACAAAAAAAAACAAAAACAAAAACAAAACAAACAAACAAAAAAAAAAACTCCCTAGCAGTGTGCAGTGTGGTCCTGCTACTATGCCTGCTTTCTTATCAACAAGGACTGACTCCAATTTACCTCTAAATTTTCATCCCCGCTTCCTACCACAATGCCTCCAATTATAATGGTTGCTATTTTATGAATCAATGAGCAATTCAACAAGTAAACCAGAGGAAGGCAGAGACCTAGCAGAGACAGAGATTCCCTTCTGATCCCAGAGCCCACATGGGTATATCATAATTAATAGTGAGATTTTTGCTGGAGAAAGCACAAAAGTCAGCCGCACTTGCCTGAGAGTGTGGCATGCTCTTGCAGCCTGTCTCAAGTTTTGTACAAGTTTGCACTTATGTTAAATTCTTTTTAAGCCAAGTGTACCACCCCATGCAGTGCTTAAGGGTTGGTGAAAGGATTGCTGTAAGTTAGAGGCCACTGTGGGCTACGCAGTAGGGCCAGCTTGGACTACAGTGCCATAGATTGTCTGAACAGGAGAACTGAATGAAAACTTATTTTTAAAATGTAAATTATGTTTGTAACGTGTCTGGCACAAATGACTCCCATGCAGTAGGTGTTAAATAGATGCTACTTCTCTTTCATTTCAATGGTGCAGCAGATGACAGTCTTCAGGTCTATGGAACATGCTGAGTGTATGGGAAGCTGCTTATTTTCAAAGACAAAATAAAATGGAGAAAATCACAAAGTATTGAGCATCTTGATATATTGTAGATGCCAAGACGTAGAGATGCAATGTTCCCTATTATAAAGTTAGCCTCAAGGACAAAATTGAAGTCTTGTGAAACCACAGGCACCGTAACTGCTTATTAAATGAAGTATTCACCATCTCTTATTACAAAATGGTAAATAGAAGTACAAATTAACTTATCCCATGTTGTCATGTGAAAAGATGTTTGATGATTCACAAAAAGCCCCAGATTTCCTTGTCATAGAACACTAATTTGAAGAGAGTAAACGCCTATATTTAAGTATGAAGTTTGACTTGAACCTTTTCTTCAGAAAAATGAAAAACAGACATTGTAATTATTTTTTCCCACTGGTCTGTTGGGCAACATATTGAATGGCACCCACAAGTGTTATTCTATAGGCAAATTTATTTTCTATTAACTGTTGTCAAATGTTTTTGAATTAATGTCCACATTGTAATGAAAATGCTTACCTCCCAAAGATGGCCTTTAGAGGACAGCAGGGGTTTTCTCTCTGAGCAGCCTTGAGGGATTTGGGTACTCTGAGAGAAATAGAATAAAATCACTCTCATTTCTTGAATATTTTATCAAATGATACCTAAGATTCTCTGCTATGATTACTTAAAAAGTAGCAGAGTTCTTCGATTCTGTCACTGATTGACAAACAGATTTATCTCCAATAAACATGATGGCTATCTGACAAAGAGAGAGAGAGAGAGAGAGAGAGAGAGAGAGAGAGAGAGAGAGAGAGAGAGAGAGAGAGAGAGAGAGAGAGAGAGAGACCCTGGCTCTATACTAAGCAGTTCTAGCAATTTCCTGGCTGGAGGTGACGCCTACAATGCCTACAGAACTAGATCAGGGCAGTTTGCACTCCCTTCCTACCTAAGCAGAAATGTCTAAGGTCTCCACTCCTGCACCAGCAAAGTTGACCCCTAGGGGAGCTCTCTCCACAAACACCTCTTGTCCTTTTTCACCCTGGTTTAGTATGTGTGATCATTTGTCTTCATGATTCTATTCTTAACCAAGCTCAAATTTGAAATAAGAAAAAGAATATGAGAAGGGAGTTTCTCTAATGCCTAAAACAGCAACTTGTGACTACCAAGCTAAATTTTATCCAAATCCTTATCAGAAAGAGTATATGTCATTCTAAGCAATTTGATTAAGTCCAAACACAAGAAACGACCAAGAGATTTCCTTCTGTAGTTTCTTATCTGATAGACCAGCGACTGCACGATATAAAGAAGAGTGTCTTTCTTCAGTTTTCTGCAATAGCATCAGACTTCATTGCTGAGAGTTACAAATACTGTGTCCTTATGGCTATTAAGCTAAATAAAATACAATGAGAATTGAAAAAGTCGTCACATACTGAAGAGAGTCCATCCCCATGGAGAAAGTTACCAATTTCAGGTTTGTGTTAGTCATTTCAATGGAAAATAGTGATTCAGAATGATTTCCCGTGTATAATGTGTAACTACCAAACTTTAGAATAAAGGAATAGGGAAAGATATGTCTGACTATTATCACATTTCTGAAATCTAATTAAAAATCTTCTGTGGCTCCAGAATATAAATGTGTAGCTTTTAATTGGCCAACTTGATCACTGAGGAACATGGTAGGAAATCCACAGACAGGTACAATTTCAATGAGCAGGCCAAGGGACTAAGGAAAAAGCGAAGTAACGAGTTAGAGCAAAATTATTCTTTATCCATGAATTATTTTATGTCTGTTTCACATAGCAAAAATGTATTTCTGAACCCAATTGTAAAAGATGCCAAAAGGTGTACAGGATATCTCATCAAATAGGTGGTTATCGTTTGGGAAGGAAAAGGCTACAATGCAAATTTTAAATTAGTATTAGAAAAAGCACCTACAATGGTTTTGATTATCCAGTCAGCTATGAATAGAATATTACTCTTTGGCCTTTATCAGTGGGTTATTTTGTTACTGCATTAAATTATTCATAATGTATAGTAATAAACCACAGCCTTTGATATTCCAGAGTTCCTTTTTGTCCTCTGAAGACAGAGACTTGAAGCACAAACTATTGATAAAAGAGAAAGGAAGAAAATGGTCAGTTCACACCTCAGCAAACCTACTAACCCAAGCCTAATAGCAATTTATTATGTATCTTTAAAATGCAATTACGGCACCTGAAATTTTTCAAAGAAACGCGTCGCTAAAATGAGACAAACCAAGCCTTGCCTGAGATTGTGTTTAACCCCGTGAATAATAGCCCATAAACATGTGCTCTGCACATTCCAACTAACCACCTCGTTGTCTCTCGCCATAGTAGAAGAACACAGAATCTAACATCCTGAGAAAAGTAATTCAGGGCCTGTGTCACTCTGGTAGCCTTTAATGGCTCTGTTTCCTCTGTTTGCATGAAGCAATCAGTAATAGGGTGGCTCATCTTAAGGCTGACCACGAATGTCACGGGCAGGCATGAGAGTTAAACAGCACTTGCTTTCACAAACTGCTCTGGCAAGCAGGCACCACTGGGCGATCTGAGGGTACTTGGCTTATGGATGGGATTACTGGTCATGAAATACGCATCCTTAGCATAACTGTGCATTAAAAGAGGATGGCCTACTCTAATAAAAGGGCCTGAGTCAGATACAGGGGCACCAGGGTCTTTGAATGGAGTTAGGACAGCGACAGCAGAGCCTTATTCACAAGCTGGAGAAAAATCAAATGGAACACTCAGGTCAATCTATGGAAGGTCTTTCAGCCTATTGGGAAGAATTTTGCACTTTATTATCCAGACAGCAGAAAATATCAAATCACTGTGGAAAATTGTGGAAGCATCTAGGTACTAATACACAGGAATTCTTTAAATGTCACACTTTCTCGTGTCTATAGATTGCCTGCCAAGCCTTCCTTATGCTTTTCTCCTCCTGTACCTTTTGCCTTCGTAATTCTCTCCACCTGGAATTCTCTCTTCTCTCCTCTGCGCCCATTTGCGGTAACCAGCCCAGTCGGCTCCCAGGCTGCCACATCTGGGAAGGTAAAGCGCAGATAAAAAGCTTAATTACATTTTAAGTTAGGTTAACACAGTGAATGAACGCAGACCTTGCTACTGTTTTGACATCCAGAATCGTTTCTTAGAATTGCTGCCCACGAAGCAGCAGGTGCAGGGTGTGTTCTCGGCTTCTGCGTGCTCCATCATAACTGTCAGGCCCTTCGTTTCTTACACTGAGTAATGAACCTAGTTAACACTAAATAAGTTAAGGTTAATTGCTACTCTCCATGCTCAAAAAGACTCGGCCGTGCGTCAGCCATGAACCAGTACTGCCGGTGGAGACACAGCAGGGGAGCGTAAATTTTATATTAGTGGAGAAAGTATTTCAAAGTAACAAGTGTTTTTATTGGACCCAGGAAAGGAAACTGCCCACGAGTAGATGAAGCTGAGTTCTTCCCATAGTGAGCCATTTGCCAAAGGACGGCTTCTGCACACCAGGCTGTGCAGAAGTCCAGCGCATAGCCAAATCTTCGAGAATGGATGGGGAACTTTAACGGCAACATCAAGCTCACTGGACTGGATCTGCTGTTGTGGTACTAACATGGAGGCAGGCTGCAACCTGAGAGTAGGGTGGTATTTTTCTTTTATTACAGCATGAACCATAGACTGTTTTCTTAATAAAAAGAAACCAGTGTCATACATTTAAGAGGTGTAATAGTTTATGGGCTACATTTGTAGATTTTTTTGTTGTTGTCTTCTTTTTTTTTCTTAAAAAAAATGTTTCCTTGCAGATTAGTGGTAATCATCACCATATTGTAGTAACCTGTGAGCAGAGTCCTTTTCTTACTGTATTACTCTGGAATCTTCCATAAAAAAAGCAAATTTTTACACCTTTGAACTATAACGAGGCCCGTTGCTTCCTGATTATACATTTTTGCAAAAGGAGAAAGGCAGTTCAAAGAGGATAGGCTGGAGGAGCTTTGCCAAGGTCTGACCTCTGAACTTGCCTCATTTCGAGTTGGCAGTGTGTCCAGGAGAAAGAACTGCAACCTTGAGGTGGAGCTGAGGTCACGCAGAAACTCATCCACTGACAGAATATGTGAACACTATAAGTAGCCAAACGCACCTGACCTTTCTAAACCCCTGTATACCAACTTCAAAACAGAGACAAGGATACAGTCTGCTGTGGCCACATCAATTCCCTCTACATGTATCACAGCTATGTATTCCCATAGTTTTGTTTTTTCCTCTGTCCCCCTCAGTTCTCTGAACAAGAATCCAGGGAACTAGTTGTGTTCTCCAGCCTTGGCATAACTGTTATGTGTTCTGAAATAATGTTTTATATTTGCCCACCAACATAAATTAGGTTAACGTTTGATTTGTGTAATAGAGGTACAAGATTTACACCTTAGAAATACAATTCAGAGCCTAGAATGGTAAGCAGGAATCTTTATTTCCTTTGTGTATGGGGTGGGGCACATGCACCTGCAAAAATGTGTGTGCATGTGTGTGAGAGAGCATGTAGGTGTTCATGTGTGTATGTGTGTGATACGTGTATGACTGCATGATGTACAAGCATGCAGAGGCCAGCAGTTAGTGTCATTCCTGTACTGTTCTCTACCTTGCCATCTGAGACGGAGTGTTTCACTGAATGGGTAGACTCCTTGCGTAAACCTACTTTCTTGCAAGCTCTGGATCCTGCCCACACCTCCCCTGTGCAAGGATTTTACATGGATGATGAGGACCTAAATTCAGGTTCTTGTACTAGTATGGCAAGCACTTTTCTCACTGAGCCATCTCCCCCGTCCAAGAATCGCTATCGCTAAATAGCCCCCTGATCAGGTGATTCTGAAATGCTTTAGTGGTATGAATTCTGCACTAGGTAATTTTGGCTATTATGATCTGTCACCATGGTTTGAAGATTATATTGGGGTTGAAACCTATATGGAGGGATAGTTGAATGACCAGTAATTCAGAAAACTACTAAAAGTGTCATTAATATAGTACTGTAAGGATGAATTTCTTGAGGACTGAAAAATCACAATTTTTAATATCTTGTTTTCCCTTCAGAGTCGTATGGTACTTAGTGATAATTTTTTTTGAAGTTGCATGCTAAAATGCAGTCACTTGATTCACACTAAAATTAATGGTTACAGCTTTGTCTTTAAATATTTAAGATAAAATCTGCTCAGACACATCCGGATCCTATCCTTCATATAAATTCCAGCTACCATGGACTGTTATTATATCTCCCAAATACCAGGGGAGTGTTGCAATATTTAATGTGGACAGAGACATCTTAGATTACTCACTTGGACGCGGGGATGAGGGTTAATAAAGGAAATGGCGCGCTGATCATTTAAAGCAATTTCTGTTTTCAAATTTCCAGAGCAACATCATCATTAGATGCACCTTGATGCTAAGAGCCCACTCCTCTAGACACACTTGCTAAAAATATGAATAGGCATTATATGTAAAGTCCCTTGACTCAATCTCCATAAGTACTCGAGAAGCATATAGCCGAGAAAATAGCAGACTACTTACCTAATGCCTTGCTTCCAGACAGGAAATATGCAAAGGAATTTATACCTAGCAGTGCTTAAGGAAGAGACTATTTATATTTTACTGAAACAAAAAGAAAAACAAAGCAACAGCAACAAAAGAACCAAATTAAATCAAAGGGAAGCCTGGAACTCTCAAAGCTAGCTGACTGACTTGCTCATGATGGGGGTGGGGGGTGGGATAAGGAACATCCCAAAGGTGTTCTGACTCCCAAACTAATCTTCTGGATGATGCATTCCATAGAGCAATCTGAGAGAAAAACAAGGAATTGTCTTGTGTCTACCTCTAGATTGGGGAAGATTTATGTCATAGACTGAACCTCCTTCCCACCCAGAAACAATCTGAAACATCATGGGGACCTGACCAAAGGAGTTATAAGGTGGTGTGCCCAACGTGCTGAGAAAGGTCTTGGCTCCGTGGATCCTCCTGTACCTACCCAGTGTATAAAAAGATCTCTCTTGATAGCTGGGGTTTCTCTGACAGAGCTCTCCTCAGGAGTTTAAAACTGTGCCTATTCAGATGTTCTTTCCCCTGGGAGGTGTAACACTTAAGACCATCATCTGCCATTCAGATTTCTGTTTTGACCTGGGGATTACAAAAGAGGAAAGGAGGGCACCAATGCCCGACTAGGGAGAGGGAATCTCCTAGAATAGAGCTGCTCACTGAGATTTAAACCCTCACCCAAAAATCCGTGTAGCCTAAAGCCGGCTTCGTGTTCTGCACCCTATGAGGTAGAATAAGTGAGAGAATTTTTATTAGACCCAATCTTCTTGTCCCAGATTCAGAAACTAACCCCCCTGGAAGAAGCCTGAGGCCTCTTGGAGTCTGGCTTAAGCGTTATATTTATTTCAGTTATACATTCTACGGTTAGGGAAAGGCTAAACCCCAAGTCAGAATTTGTAGGTAGACTGGGCATTCTTTAGATTTCGTCAGGAAGAATCGTTGGTAGAGAAAAGCAGCACCTGTACGTACTTTAGCAATAGCAGTTTGGGTTCAGTACATAGAATATGCTTCTCCTGTTTATCCTCCTCCCCAAATCACGGATCTCAGAGAGCTATTTGTCACTCCGGAGGAACCACAGGAAGTTCTTATAGTGGTCACAACTGTATGGGAGAGAATTAATGCCAAGGCTCTTCTCCTGGGGAGAGCTGTAGGGGGCAGATTAGGAAACTGCTTGCCGAACCTCTGGGGCTTCTTGCTTGCCTTACTTCTGACAAAACAGAGAGCTACCTTTAAATGTTTCCAAGGAGGGAAATGAGGGGTGTGTGGGTGGCAGAGACTTTGGAAGGAGGAAGAAAAACAGGTAATTCGATGCTACCTGACTAGCGGTGCCGGATGTCTCAATCTGAGAGTGAATATTAGCAATGATATTTAGTGGAAAGATTTTTTTGTCGAAAACTGGTCTGGCATTTGCTTCAGCAGACTGTGTGGAAGCCGTGCAACACGGTGCAGGTCTCCCAAAGATAGTACCTTTCACGGCAAGCACACACGGATGTCTATTTCCTTTTATTTGTAAATAAAACAGGCTTGCATTAAAAAACATGTTCTGACAACATGGAAAGTAAGAAGCAGTTATTTGACATTTTCCATAGTTGCAAAGATGCAATAAGCAAATTCTGAAGGAGAGTTCTTTGATAATTGAGACACATGTGCATTAAGAAGAGAACTGTTAGGTCCACCACCCTGGGTTTGGGTATGCTCCATCACTAACTGATTATTGATACTAATGAAGATTGCACTTGTTATAAAGGAGAAAGTCTCAGAATTAAATATCTATGTGTATATCAAATGCAAAAAAAAAAAAAACATACTCTATTAACTCAGCCATGAAGCAAAATAAAACCCAGGAAGCTCCATGTGTCTTAGAAACTGGCAGTTTAGGGTGACGTGGTTCAAAATCATTTCTCTTTCTTTACCAATTTCTGCAAAAATGGTTCCTCTAATTTTAGAAATTAAAGAAGCATTTTCAAATGAACATGCGGGATGCATTAAATAATTTAGATTTATCTGTCAATGCAATCAGGTGTAATACATATTTTTAAATTATTTAAGGGTAATTAATCTTATTTGTACTGCAGCGAATGTAGTTCTCGGTATGGATACTGCTGAAAGCACAACTGGAGACAGAAAGCTACCTGGCAGTTCCTGCCTGTCTGCATAAAGCTGAAAACGAGTGCATGTGATTTTGAATGCTATTAATTGCGGTAGGATTTGAGACATCTTTCCATATCATCAAGTATATCAGACACAGGAAGTTGATTAAATATAGTCTAAAACCTGATTAAGAGAAAGGTATGTTTTTTTTTAATTATTTCATCTTGGTCTAGCATTTTGACTATGGGTTATATATGAAAGGTCTGCTGAAGACATCTACCACACGACAGTCACCAACAAAATGGAGCTTCAGGTGAATAAAACTGCAGTTCAGGGCATGACAAGGTTTGTCACTGTCCTAGCTGGTTTAATTGAATTCTAGCTGTTTACATGTGACCTTTGTCCATTTCCTCCTCAGGATTCTGTAATTCAGGCGATGGGTAGAGTGATCCTTTGGTACCTGAATAAGTCTTTTCCAGGGTGTGAGGAAAATGGAGACCACACCATTAATCTCCGTCATCGCATAGCTTTCCGAATACAGATGGGACTTTATTAGCGTCCGAGAAAAGAGCTCAAAGGAAAATAATGCGTGCAACATGAAATCGCTTTTTTACTTACTCAAGAGTTTAATTGTCATTTCTGCTTCTTGATGGCTGAGTGACAGCTGCATTTTTGAGCCTTGAGTTTGCCCACACCTCTTCTGTACTTCGGGTTCCAACTAAGGCAGCATTTTCTCAGAGGTTAAAAAAAGAAAGAAAACCAAGCAATTAAAATGGAGTCTGGGTGTGCTGATCCTTGAAATGGAGGAGAGAAAGGAAGGAGAAATAGAGTAGAAAATGGTAGGAAATGTAGGCCAAAATAATTAAATGGAAGGTTTTCCTTTAAAATGAAATGTTACTACTTATGCGTTACCATTGGTATGTTCTGCTGGCGTATGGTTTAGAAAGAAGAAAATCAAAAGAAATTTAAATGAGTCTTTGGAACAAAATTTGGAAATTAACTGTTCTAGTACACAAGGTGGCAGGTAGCATAGAGTTCTGATTAGAATCACTTTCTGCCAAGGGCTTATAAAACACCCAGAAAAGGAAAGTAAAATACGGGATGCAGCACTTAATTAGAAACTAAAGGAAAGGCTTGTATCTCTGTGTGAGCATGCGCACACACACACACACACACAGAGAGAGAGAGAGAGAGAGAGAGAGAGAGAGAGAGAGAGAGAGAGAGAGAGAAAGAGAGAGAGACTGACGGACTATATACAATTTTTGTGTATTCTTCATTATCATGTATTAAACATTTATAGGGAAGAAATGTACCTGAAGATAGACAGGAAATACTGAAGCCTTATTTGTAGCCCAAAGTCTTAATTTTCTTCTAATGACAAATGTGAGTTTTCTGTTGACAGTGGACAGACTCATATCTGTCCTACATGCATGACTACCCACGAGGCTGTTACTAACTCTTATTAGGACATCTGTAATGTGGGCCTTGCACTCTCCTACCTCGGCTCCATGACTTTTCATTGAGTGCTGAGAACCCAAAGACAGAGGCAGTTGTGTCTTATCTTAATGTTTGCGCAGCACAACCAGGCAGAGCGAGAACTGAGACGTAAAGTCACTTTCATCCAGCTTCCAGTGTCAGTCTTTAGATGAGGCAGGTGCAATAGGAGCATTTGAGAACAAAACCGTAGGTTACTCTATTTCCCATGTGACTTTGTTGTTCTTCTGGAACAACTCTCAGCATTTCAGGAAGTTACCTGTCCTTTGGCAGGTGGGACTTACAGATTGACATTGGATCTTACATATGACTCTTATGTCTAAAGCTGAAAGCCTTATATTAGAAAAGATTAAATAAAAATGCTATATAATAACTCCATTTCACCAGGACAGGCACCAAAAGCTACAGAGAAACCCTGTCTCGAAAAACCAAAAAAAAAAAAAAAAAAAACAAAAAAAAAAAACAAAAAAAAAAAACCCTCCATTTCATGTGTAGAAATTGTTTAAATAATAATGGTGGAAAAATAATATTAAACTGGTATACTTGTGTCTGAAATAATTTTGCCTTTGAACTCAAAGTTGAATGCAGGCATATTGCTGTGTCATGGTACCTCAGTCATCCTAAGTCTAATAATAATAATAATAAATTTGCTCTTAGTAGATGTATAACAAAGAAATTTGCCACCTCCTCATATTTCTTCACTTTCATTTTCTTTCTCACATTACCCCATTTTAATATTGTGCAAATAAGATTGTACTTTATTTTGATAGTATACTGGTATATTTGGTCATTAATGTTTTCTATAAAACGCCAATTCTTGCTATATTCAAATGAATGGCATGCTAACATTTTTCTATACAGTGAACCCACAAGTTTGGGATTCAAATACCTGCCTTTCAGTTCCAGTAGGGCCTAAAACAAACCTTTGAACCTGTCTGAGGATTTATTGGTTTCTTATGAACACAGGAGAGAAGTCCCTAAAGGCTTTGAATTCTCCAGTGAAAGCATCGTCTACCACGGCACACCTGTCCTGACCAATGTTTCATATACATAAAATGTACTACAGTGAATTCCCCTTTCCCTTCTCCTCCTCTCTGCCTTGCACGATTTTCAATAACCAAGAGAACCATAATTCTGAATGGACATTTCTAGATCTTTTGTGGAGTTGTCTCCTATGTCTTTTTAAATTTTATTTTTCAAAGTTAAAACAATCTACCTCCACCCTGTCAATTCTTCCATGACTGACAATCTGTCAATGAGGCCAAATCTCCTTTCCTCCTGGTGACACGTATATTTAATCCTCATAGTGGGAATATGCTAGAAGGTCCATAAACTAGAGTCTTCAGATGATTAATATACCTGCTAAAATTGCCTCTCGCCTGTAGCCCTTGCCAAAGAAATGATTAAACCCATAATTTATGTTTTTGCAATCTTTAAAAGTAATAGGAATCATAAAATAACAATTAAAAAAGAAAACCTGAATTTCTGGTACCCTTTGGGGTATTATGATCCTCATACTAATTAGGCAGTTTTCTAGAATTAAAAAATGTGTAATTATGCAGAAACTTTGATTTCTTTAAAGTGTCAAAATCATCTTCTTTAACTGTAGTTGATAAATATAATTCAAGAAATAAGTATAGGTCTCAAAAAAAAAAAAAAACCCTGCTTTCCAGAACTTTTTCCCACTTGTAACACATTATCCTCATTTCCATTGAGCCAATCCTCACAACAATTTTAAAGTTGTGACTTGAAACAATGACAAAAGTTCTTCTTAAGCTAACATTCTATCTAAATTATTTCCGAGCTCCAACCGCCCAGTCATTCAATACTTAATTTCCAGAGTAACTTCCATTTGCCTGAGAAGGAGAGTTGGCCTTTGGTAAGCTGCTCTTGTCTCCTTCCTTGCACTGACAGGAAGAACACTCCCTAGTAAAGATGAGGTGAGGCAACCTGGGCCGTCAGTGCTTCCCACAGCCATCCTGCCCTCCCTGCTGCTGTTCCTGGGCTCAGGCTAGTCTGATTTGCTTGCTCAAATCACGTATCCTGTTTTAGTTTGTTGTATTCTGCTTTTATAAACTGTAACATAATATTTTGCTTTTAAAACCTCAAGTATAGGTACAAAAAAATAAAATAATCTGACTAACCTTGACCCTCCTGTAGGACTCTAGGGCTTAAACACTGAGGGTATGATGCTCAAGTCCTCCTTGACCTCACTTTTTTTTTCCATTCCTGCATTCAATCGTTCATAAAATCGGTCTTAACTCCCAAATCTCTGTAAAATGTCTCTCCTTCTCTTTTGTGTTGTTCCCACTGTTTCTTTAGAAATTCGAAAACCACTCACACATGCTGTCTCTCCTTTCTTATACTGTTGTCAAATGGCTTTAGGAAACAAGACATTAGTGATTACACACTGAATAGCTTAGCATATAATGAAGTAACACACGGTGTATGAAATGTTGCTCCTGACCTTACAAGATCAGCATCCACACATTTTCTCTCTAGAAATTTTGAAGAGTAACTATTTGACAAGCTACTCTGAAATTGGAAATGCACTGGACTCTTAAAGCTGTTTTATTCATTCTGCTGCAATTGAGAGACTATTGCTAGGGAGAAAGACTCATCAGAAAGGAGGGACTGAGTTTTGGAGAGGCAAGTGACAAAAACATTAAGTACTGCATCACTGGAGTGGCAGAAGGCAGCATATGCTAGACCATGTTCTCGGTCTTTTAGTCATTTCTGCAAACAGGAAAGTATGAGACTGTCTTAGAGACTACAGGGTGGGGATCTATTTTAACTATGCATCTTTCTTAAAGAAAAGTTGTTTTGCATGAGTGGTATCACTGCTCTTCACCTAGATAGCAAGACCTAGACTTTAATGTTTGTACTGAAACTATGTACACACTTGAAAGTAGGAACAAACGCAGACCTCTTAACTGTACCCTAACTCTCTCCTACTGTTCAAGGCATGTTCTTGTAAACTTGGCGCATTTATATTTTTTGATGTGGTGGGGAAAGGGGAGTAGGATTATTTGCAGAACTTTCAATGGTAGGAAAATATGGTGAGCTGATTTCAGGAAAGGGCAAAAGACACCTCCCCATACGTATCAAATCATACCAAAGCTAATGGTTTTAAGGAAAGACTTCAAAAGAAACCATGATCCATAGTATGTCTATGGTTTGGTTGTTTATCTGTGTGTGTGTGTGTGTGTGTGTGTGTGTATTTAAATACAGGAGATTGGACCTAAGAACTCTATATATGCTAGGCAAGCACTGGACTACTGAGCTACATGGCTATCCCCCTGGTGAACATTTGAAAATTTTCTTGTACCCCACTCAGCCACACACATCTAATAACCCCTAACTTACAACTCAAGCAACACTCTTCAGCTACCTATTGCTTCAGGTTACCCAACTGATTAGGGATAAGGAATCATTTAACTGGGCCTCTCTTTTCCAGGCGGTCCTTAAGCTTTAGTTTCATAGGCATTAAATCGCTGGATTCCTCTCTTCTAAAGGCATGTCGGTAGTGCAGTAATAGCTCACTAGAGAGCAGGCTTGCTTCAGCTGTTCCCACCTTGGCCAGGTGGTAGAAGGAGAAATAAATTTGCTTACCTGTGAAAACAGGTTGCCTATAAATCAAAAGGGGTCAAGTTATGTCCACCAGATGGTGGTTTTAAAATCTTAATGTGTAAGTTAAGGTATAATGGATTACCGGAGGTGAAATTTCAGTTAGGTTGAATCCTTTTGTTGCCTTCTGGGACCTAGGGGGAGCAAATGGCTACAGTGAGAATGAACAAGCATGAAGTCAGATTTTTATGTGACCTAATTCCAAAGGATGTGATTCTGGCCCATTAATTTTCAAAATCATGTCTAATTATCTATATGGCTACTGAGACCCGAATGTGCATGAGTGTGTGGCCTTTTCTGTTTAATGTATAGTTTCTTTTTTCTTGTTGATGTTTGCATTAGTATAGAATATAGGCATGCAGGAGTTTTATCCATAAGACCGTTCTAATTTAACTATCTCCCCTCTTTGCTCCCTTTCATGATATCCCAGTCCCTGTCCCTTGCCCTCATATATTTAGCTCCAAATATATAAGTTGAAGTGTTACAAAAACAGGAAAGAGCCAATTCTTTCTGGTTTGCCTTTCTTTGGGGACAGTTCGATATTTTGAGTACTGCTTAACATAAAGTTTCCTTAACTGTATTTCATTTTCCACTGTTCTGTTACTCTTGTTAACTGTGCGAACACATTTGGATATGAATGGCTTTTTTTTTTATTATGAAAGAGATGGTCAGAAAGAAGCTGAAAAAAACCATGGGTGAAGAAGGATATGATCACTAATGCATATTTATCCTTGTGCCTGAAAATAGTGTCTGTACAACACAAGTTACCTCAGATGATTTTAAAGGCACAACCACACTGAAATTATGTCATCTTCCCTGATTTGACCTTATGTTTAATGCTCCATCATGCACTTATTTCTCTTCTCCTTTTTTGGAAAAGTCTGAAAATTTACTTAATGGCAGCTATCTCTTGCCTCCCCTGCTAGTGCTGGTGTTTCCTTTTTGATTCTGTATCTTTTTTTTTTATTGAAAAAAATTTTTCTGCCTCCTCCCCGCCTCCCATTTCCCTCCCCCTCCTCCCACCCCTCTCCCCCTCCTCCCACCCCTCTCCCCCTCCTCCCACCCCTCTCCCCCTCCTCCCACCCCTCTCCCCCTCCTCCCACTCCTCTTCTCCTCCCTCTCCAGTCCCAGGAGCAGTCAGGGTTCCCTGCCCTGTGGAAAGTCCAAGGTCCTCCCCCCTCCATCCAGGTCTAGGAAGGTGAACATCCAAACTGTCTAGGCTCCCACAAAGCCATAACATGAAGTAGGATCAAAACCCCGTGCCATTGTCTTTGGCCTCTCATCAGCTCTCATTGTCTGCCATGTTCAGAGAGTCAGGTTTTATCCCATGCTTTTTCAGTCACAGTCCAGCTGGCCTTGGTGAGCTCCCAATAGATCAGACCCACTGTCTCAGTGGGTGGGTGCACCCCTCGTGGAATATCTTGTTGCAAAAGAGATGGCATAGGTTTCTTGCTGTCTCCTTTGCTTTTGTTAGACAGGGAAGCGGACAGTACAATATATAAATTTCTCCCAGGCCTCTTCACTTATAGACATGTCTACCTTTCAGACTTTTGGTGGAAAAAAATTAGTTAAAACTTACATTCTCCTACATGAAAAGAAATGTCTATTTTAAAAGAAGTAAGATTTTTGAGACACTTAAAATCATTAAATAGATATCATTACCCCTAATGGAAAAGAGAGAAAGAATGAACATTTTTAATTTCCTTTGATGGACTGACTTTTAATAAGAACAATGGAAACATGAATTGTGACTCTCGGTGTAAGTCATATTGTGACACCGACTCCCGACTTGAAGAAACTCAGCCATATGTAGGATTCAAAACTATTTTCTCAGTTGATACTTAGGTATAAAACAGAGGTGAAATTTTATTTTATTTAACATTAAAATTATTATTTTCCTTTGTATGTTGGCTTCTAAACAACACAACTATGGTATTCTTATTTATGTATTTTTGCTTCCTTAAAACTTATTTTTGGGTTTTGAGAGAGTCTCACGATAAAGTCAAAGTTTACCTCATGCACACTAGGCTCTGACCTTGCCCAGCGATGATATTGCAGATGATATGTGGATGTGAGTGGGCGTGGACCAAAATGTGATAACCTCTGTTGCAAAAATAGTATGCATCCACTTATTTTCTTGATACTTTGATGAGCTTTCAGCGTGCTGGAGCAAAGATAAGGACTGGGTCTATCTGCAATAGTCCATTTGCAAATAAATGCGTAGACACTTGCATAGGAGACTTCATATTGCTACAAGGAAAGCAAATGCCTTACTCTCTTAGAAATTTTTCACTTGCATTGGTGGAATAAACTATCTTGTGTAATCTTTCACTGATCTCAATATTCTTTATACTGGGGATAGAAAATTAAGGAACAAAACTGTACATAATTTAGATAGCATTCAAAGTCTCAAAAAAGACAGCCACTAGGATTTGTCTTAAAAACAAAAGAGAACGCCAAATACAAAGTTTATTTTTATTAATTATTTTAATGCAGCAATTGAGTGGGGCAAGTATTATATTTAACATTGCCATCCAGTGGACTATTAACACTTGTTAATGCAGCAGTTCTCACATTTTTTCTGTATTAGAGAACAATGGCCATGTTTGATGTACATGACCTATTCCACCAATAGCTGAACATTTCATTGGCTGGTAGAGAAAAATCACCAGAGCTTGAAAGAGAAATCTATTCAGCAGTATTTTCCTCATATACTGATATTTCTTTGTAGAAATGACTATTATTTTATTGTAAAATGAGAATAAATCATATGCAGTCCTCTCTGATGGGAATATAAAAGAGTATAATTAAAGGATTTGTTCAAGTTAACAAATGAAGAAAAGCATAGGTCATTCCCAAGTCTTTTGAGGCTGGTGAATCAAATTCTCGTGATTATTTCACTTGAACTTTTAATAATGTTACAATCGGGGATAATAATGAATGCAAAACCACATAAGTGGTTTAGAATTTGGTGAGGAGCGTCTACGAATTCACGTGTAAGTGTACATAATTATAAAACAGTTATATTTACATGCCAAATTGTTTATAAGGCAGAAACAATGATTATTCCTACGTTTTCTTTTTTAGACAAAACTATAAGCCTTGCATTTATCAGCTAGGAGAGATGAAGGTAGTTTTCACATCCACCCTCTTCTAGAACCCTCCATGTAGAACTACTCTATTTCTACCCTCACTCTGATTCAAAACTCAGGGCTTAACTTAGGTAGTAAAAACACAGACCTGGGATAGATAGTGATGTTATGTTATTGATCTCAAACTAATCATCATCGTCTTAATTACTGTTTGCACACTGAAAAGAAACCAGGACTAAAGCAATGTTTAGAGGAAACATTTAATTGTAGGCTGGTTTTCAATCTCAGAGGGTTAGTCCAAAACCATCGTAGCAGGAAATATGGCTCCGGGTAGGCCAGCATGGCATTAGAGCAGCAACTGAGAGCTTATATCCTGACCCACAGATAGGGAACAGAATGAGAACAAGGCTAGGCCTAAGTTGAGTTTCTGAAATCTCAAAACCCACCTGCAGTGACATATTTCTTTCAACAAAACTACATCACCTAATACTTCCTAAACAGTCCACCAACTGGGAGGTACACACTCTAATGTATGAGCCTGTGGGGACCATTCTCTTTCAAACCTTCACAACCATAGGTTCATGAATATTCATTGATTTAAACGCATATTGAATTTGCTAAACATCCTAGCCCAGTGCCCCAAGCATCTATTCTTGTGAACTCCCGTTATGTCTATGCAAGATACTCTTTCTAATAAATGTAGTCCTCAGAAATTATTTCTAAGTTCAATTGAGACTATCTTCTAGGCAGCTCAGTTAGAGATATACTCTTTAAGCCACCTTTGCTTTTCTGCAGACAAAACATGGCAGGCTTTAGAGAGAATTCTAGAAAGAACTACCAGGCAAGATTCTAGCTATGCACTATATCTTTGAGATTTCCTTCTCCAAGTGTGATATACTGACCCAGATCAACAACGAAGGAATAATGAATAGGGGAATATATTATAATAAGGTAAAAGAACCAATGAAAACAGACTTCAAGAGGCAAGAGCTGCTGAGTAAGAGTAAGATTTGCTGAGAGTGGGTGGCATTTCTGTTTTCTACGGATATTTGTGAATTCAAGGCTTGAGTCAATGGTGGAGATTGGCTTAGATGAACACAAACCAAGCAATATAGCTTTTAAGGACCCAGTGATGAGCTAGAATCTAAAGGATTTGCAAACACACAGCCAATTGTTTCCAGAAGTCGTTTATTTTGTTTTAAGGATTAATAGGGCAGAGAGAGTCTCTTTTGGAGTTTTGCAGTAATTAGAAAGCAAAATACCTCTTGAAACCCTTTGCCACAAACATTGTTCATGAAGATGGTAAATTTTTAAGCTTGTTCAAATCCAGCAGTAGGCTAAAGAGTTAAATTCAAACACAAATGCACATCATGATCTCCTGTAGTCTTTCAAGGGTCAGTGAGAAAAATATCTGTCAAACGCTTCAATCAAAAGTATAGGAAGTTTCCTCTCTCTAGGATGAAGACAACAACGCTTATCTATAGGTGCCAGGACAAGTGTGTAGATTTTTGCGAGAGATAATGTTGGTTTAATAAAGTAGTGGCTATATGTCCTGCTCCATTATCCACAATTTCACTAGTATGGAGTATTTAGCTTGGTTTCCACTATCAGACACAGTTTCCCTCTTGTTGAATTAATCTTAGTTCTGAAATCTATTAAGGAATGCTGAAAACAGAGAAATGTTCTTCCTCAAGTAAGAGCACACGGATTGGCTATCCAAGACTAAGTGGTCAGTCTTGAAAGCAAGTAACATTATATAGATTGAGCAAGTTATATTTTGGAACATATGTGTATGTAACAACAATTAATGTAAAAAGAGGCCATGAATCTTACAAAAAGGAAAGAGGCATTTATTGGAGGGTTGGCAGGAGGAAAGAGAAGAGAGAAATTTAATTATATTATAATCCCTCAAAATAAAATAAAACAAAGTTCAAGAAGACTAATTCTCTAACTTTAAGCATTTCTTAATTGCCTGTAGTTATTTGTGTAGGGGTTGAGGGCTCATAATTTTCCACCTCCATATTAGCATATTTAATATTGTTGTCCTTGCTCACCTCATGTTTAGGCAATCATGTTAATCAAATTTTATAGATGTAGCTTTTGGCATTCTTAGGAGACATAATCTCATTGAAAACTCTCTGATCCCCTGGCTCTTACAATCTTCCCACACCATGTACTGTAATGATCCCTGAGCTTTTGGTGGGAGGCTTGTACTGTAGATGTATGTAACAATAGTTAATGCAAAGAGCGGCCATAGATTTGAAAGAGAGCAAAGAGAGGTATATGAGAGAGTCTATCTAGAGGGAATAAGCAGAAAGTGGAATGATGTAATTGTATTAAAATCCCAAATTATAAAATAAATTGATAATAAAAATATAGTAGCTAAGAATAATAATAGTAGTAATAAGGTCCAGGAGGACATATCTAAAGGATGGGAATAAGGAGACTGGAATAGCATTTGACTAAATTATCAATTCATTCAAAGCCAGGCCCTGAGTATTGAATTGACCGTTGTCTAAATTCTGTTTGACAAAGAACCATAGCCCTTTGTGGGTAGAAAATAAAGCAGCATGTGGAACAATCATCAAGATATTTAAAAAAGGCTAAATATGAAAGCAGACTTTGGGAATACATAGTTACTAGAGTTAGTAGACAGTATATACAAGAACTTAAGTAAAGAGGTGCAAATAAAGGGCAAGCTAGATGAAATGATAACAATATCAAAAATGAGAAACCTACACCTAAAATGACCTCTCTTGAATTCTTACTACCTTATTCTGGGATAATAGATTAGAAACTGGAAGGGAGAACAATGAAGTCTACAGAACACCCAATGAGTGTATGGAAGCATTTTGCCGATCTTACTGTTTTCACAATTCCCGATTTCTATGATAAACAAACTTACAGATGAAAGTTTCTGTCATGCCCAAAACTGCAGCTGTTGGGTCCCAAAGAAACCCATAGAAGCTTATTTTAATGATAAACTGTTTGGCCTATCAACTCAGGCTTATTATTAACTATCTCTTACAACCTAAATTAATGCATGATTCTTGTCAATGTGGAGCCACGTGGCTTGGTACCTTTCCTGGGTGCAGCATTCTCGTCTTGCTTTCTCTGCATCTAGCTGGTGACTGACTCTCTCTCTTCTCAGAATTCTCTTAGTCTGTTTGCCCCACCTATAATTTCTGCCTGGCTACTGGCCAGTCAACATTTTATTAAACCAATATGCATGACAAATCTTTACAGTGTACAAGAGCATTATCCCATAGCATTTATGAAACTATTATTCATTTATATTTTATATCTCAGAAATTACCTTACAGTAAGAACTTAACCTTACTCAATGTAACAAAGTAAGAGAACATTCAAACTCTTCCATAGCCTCCCCATTAGTAGCAAAGTTATAAGTAAAACCACCAATATTGACTCCCCCCTTTATGTGTTTGGATGCCGTTATTCTAGAAGGCACTTGAGAGGTGCATTCTCCACCCAGAGATATTCAAAGCCTTTAAGGGGGCATGAATGCTTAATCAGGATTGGAACATAACTAATTGTGTCTTATGTCTTCATTTTCTGATGCTTGTGAAGATGAGCTGGATTGTGGAGAATATAATGAGCCACGTGATTCATATCACTTCAGGAGATGAGGACTGTAAATTTTACTTTGAAAGATTTCTATGCAGTACGGCATTCTCCTATTGGTAATGAGTTTTGTACACATGCCTAATCTTTGAGTTACTAAAAAAATCCCACTAGAAACTGCATTCCTGGGAACAATGGAATCCCTGGGGAAGGGTTTCCTCCCCTAGGAATAGGAAAATGTCAAACAGACAAAAGTAGGAAAAATTATGTCGCCAGACAGCTGCCTTGCCGATACAACCTCAGAATGTTCCAGTTCTTTCTGTACCGCAGTCTGCTATCCATCAAATCATCTAAAAAATACCATTTTGATATAGAAAAAAAGATCTGAATTATTCACTGATCTTTCCTCTCCAGCATAACTAATGAGAAGACTAAAAAGAAATCTGCCCATTTTGAACACCTGTAAGTCAGACACTTTACATACATATCTATTATTTAATCCACGCTTAGTCTCATTTTCTAGTTGAAAAATTATATTCATAAGCAAGGTACAAAATTTTCCTCCAGTGCACTTAGGCATTTAGTAGAAAATCTGGGTTTAGACCCAATTTTTATAAGAAGCCCAAATCTTTTTTTTTTTTTTTGCATAATGGTTGTCTGCCTTGGCAATTATAGCACATAATTATAATGATAATGCCTTGTTTACCTACATCTTTCTACAAGTGCTAAAATGCTGTACAAAGCAAGCAACTGATTTTTTTCTCTATGCCCATGAGGTTAGTATCTGTAAGTTTTCACTCACAGGCAGCCAGATGCACATATTGCATTGAAATTAGACCTGTGTATAAAGACTCTCAATGCAAAAAGGAGCAGACATCCATAGCAAATTAAATGGGAAGAACACAGCACCTCCAAACTAGATTGCCATGTCACGTTGTTGCTTCCTTGATTCTAGTGCCTTTGTGCCTCGGGTGCATTGTTCTCCTTCATCATGATTTTTTCAAGTGCATCATCTCCACAACATATAGTCTCTGCAATTTCTATTTCCATTTCTTAAGCCACTGTTTACACTAGCCCACCTGCCGATGGAACTAACACATTTATTTTGTAAAAAAAACACAATAACAATCAAGGAGAAAACATCAGCTTCCCACTTCGATGCAAAAAAGGCAAACTTACATTTTTGCATCTACTTCATATTGACGTCCAGTATCTTTTACCTCTAGCTCTATCTTCATTATTTCTGACTTTCCATTCTTTCAATTGAAAACCATTCAACCACTTCCTTTGTATTGTTTTACGAATTGTTAAATTCCTTCCGAGTACTTTTTCCTTATTCTTGGCCAAAAGGATGGGGGAGGAGCTGACACAAGGCAAAGGAGACTTCACGTATTGAAGATGAGAAAGCAGGCAATGTTTCTCTGACAGGCCTGGAAATTGGGCTTTCCACAAAGGATGGAGAGAAGCAGATCATTCACATAATTGTATTTAGTCCCCAAATTATATAATGAGCCATGCAACTTAGACCTGGAGAAAGTCAGGCATCATGGAGGGTCAGGGTAAGTGGGGTAGGACAGGGACGAGGAATACTGTAGTTGGAAGGGAGAGAGGTGACATATTTGGAGGAATGTGTGATATAAGAAAGATAAATGTTATATCTTTGTGTACTTTAGAGTAAACAGGAAGAATTACATATCTGTTAAAGAGCTTCAACAATTGGTAGTTATGGATATGCATGTCAGATATTAGCAAAGATGCATTATTTAGTTGGGCCCTGCCGATCATCGACTGTAATGAAGAAGAGGAGAAAACAGGAAGTCATAGTTAAAAGAGTTTCTGCTTAGTCATTTTTTTTTCTGCCACAGTCTACAACACTGCCTTCTAAATTTGAGTGGGACACTTCCAGAACACCTCAAGAAAAGAAGAGAATGGAAGAAGGGACTCTCTCTTTCCATCCCAGCACCTTTCATTATAATTGGCAAACTGTACTCGCCAACTAAGATCCCATCCTATGACATTGCCCACTGACATCCATAAACATGGTATCTTTTCTGCTATTGCAAAGAAAATAGAAACTGGTGAAGACTTATTAAGGGCGAAATATTTTATCAAAATTCCAAGAGGCAAATCTATTCATCTTTATAGTTCTGCAGGAAGTTATGCAAATATCAGAATGCAGGCTAATAAAAGACAGAACGGCATAGTAATTTAGGCAATGGATATTTAAAAAGGTGATTTTAAACTTAACATATTATCTTAAATAAAACATACCACCATATAGTATAAAGCTAGTAAGTATAGCGTGTCTCAAACTTAGCATCTGGTCCCCAGATTTTCATTTAGTGTTGGTGTTTTTATTTTTCTAATAGTATTTTTAACTTAAAATTAAATTTTGCTAGTATCTTAATTCTGAAGAAATAGTTCATCGACTTTATATCAAGAGGGTTTCCTCATGGGTTTTGTTTTATTTTCAAGCCATTTTAGCTGCTGCAGCATTGCTCAGCAATTGTCATTTTGAGCACAAATGTCTAATCAACACCTGCAGCCTGTGTGTATGTTAGTTCACAGGGTTGCTGCCAGGGAAGGAAACCCGAGGAAGCTTCTGCTAGAAGCTGCCATGTACAAGAGAGTCCTCAAATACACACCTGAGCAGGAAACGACAAGTGGAGCTGGTTAGAACTACTTTAGCTTTCCTTGTTATGAGAAACAGTTTTGTTATTACTAAAATGCGTGAGCCATTCATTCATCTGTTATGTTGGATGCTAAACGTTTATGAGACTGAGAAAGTAGGTGGTGGAGGTCATAACCAAAATTACCTGATATTTTACGTGCCTTTGCACCTGAATTTCACTTATTAAGAAGTTATTTTGTATTTGAGTAATCTTTAAAAGTCATTTTTAAGGCATTGCTTAGTAAATTAGTATTTTGAAACAAGGTATCAATTTTCATATACTGAATGAATGTGATCATTTACATAAATAATCACAATGCCATGGCTATTACAATATAAAAATATTCTACTATAAGAGGTATTACATATTCTTTGTTCTATGAAATAAACTCAAATACTAGTATTTTATGTATGAAATTCAAATTATATTAAATACCAACCTAAATCCCTGTGTGTTTGATTTCAAATACAGAGTAAATGCCAATTTGCTTTACCACCAAGGACAAAAGTTTGTTTTTGTTTTGTTTTAGTTTGGTTTTTAATTTAGTTTTAATTTTGAGTAAAGGGAAAAATTTGAAATATTAACTTCCTGGGTGTAAAAGCAGTTTTCTCTTTATTCTTGGTGGTTGGAAGCAGCAATCTACAGAACAATTGTGTCTCATAGGCAGGCTTGGTGTGAGGTAAGCTCAAAGATCAAACGTCTATCTAGAGTCAGTAATAGATAAGCAAATAATAACCTGTCCACATTTCAGATTTCTAATCTAGAATGCACACAGTTCACTGCTTTATAGCAATTCGCACACAAGTCGCGTTGTGTGGTATACATTTAAGATTTTTTTTTTATTGAACTCAAAACTTTCTCAGGACCCGAAGGTGAGAAATGATACTTTTGTGCAGAAGTTCACATTAGGCTGTCCTTGTTATTGCAAGAAGCAGAGCATCTGCTTCCTAATAAGCCCCAAGAATATACTGAAATGACACACTTCAAAAGTACCATTCAGGGTTACTGTGACACAACTAACATCTTTGTGCCCTCTTCTATATAAAGGGAGTTGTGGACAGCCATCCTGCACGTTTTCAACATGACGGCATGTTGTTACGTGATTGCCACAGGCAGTTCATCAAACCACGGCATAGGAATTTTGTCTTTGACACACTTCATTCCTTACCCATCAGGCCAATGAATAGGAATTGATGATACTTACTTCCCAATATCATATGAGCCGAATTAACCATGGTAGAAAATAATCAGTGTTAAAACACGTTTTAAAAAAATCTAAAAAAAAAAAAAAAAAAAAATCACAAGTGGTAACAGGCATTCATTTTGATTAACCTAATTTGAGTGCATAATTTACAATGAATTCAGGATAAAACCCAAGGCAGAATGACTGTGGAATATTGGAATGCAGAGACAGTGGGTGGGTGTTGGATAAGTCTCCGTAAGAAGCATTGTCTAACTGTTTACATTTGCAGACTTCTTCCAAGCCTCAGCTCTTGAGTCTGTCCTGGTAACTGTCCCTGATTTGTCTCTGCAGACCTACTTCCAACCCACACTAGCTGCTTACATCCTGGTGCTTACTTCATGTCAAATGACACCTTGTGACTCTCCACTGCTGTGCTGGGCACAGGATTTCTCTGCTTGTCCCCAACCATAGCATAGTGCTTTTGCTATAACAGGCATGCAGGAATGGGAGGAGGCGTGAATAATTGAATTCTACCCTTCCTTGGCCACATTCCTGAAATCTCATGGACCTTATGACTGTCCACTGCCGTGCTGGGCACAAAATTTTCCGTGAGTCCCCAAACCATAGCATAGTGCTTTTGCTGTAACAGAATGCTGGGATGGGAGGAGGAGTGAATGATTGAATTCTACCCTTCCTGTGCCATATTCTTGAAATCTCACCGATGACTGGATAGATCCATTTCTGCCACTGACAAATTCTCTATTTTTCTTCAATAAGAGGTAAAAATTCAAGCATGGAATGGTAAAATATATACTCAATAAGTATCTACAGTGAGATAGTGACTTTATATTTTAGTGAACGTGTTCTGTTTCCGTTTCATAATATTGAATGTTATTTTTATTTTTAGCCACGGAGTTGGTTCCCTACGATTTTCAACTCTTAATACTTTTATGCCCTAAACCTTTTTAAACATCTTATCCTAATAACAGCGGTAAGTAGTTAGAGTTTCTGACATTTCTCGATGCCAGCAAGCTGATTTTCAACCTGTTTCTACAGAAAAGGACACTAGAATAGCCGAGATCATCAGGGAAACTCTTTCCAATAAGAATATTTCCACCTCCCCATAGTTGATAAATTTCATATGCAATGGTTGGGCATATGAATGATAACATGGTTTCAGTTATGTTTTATGTAGAAATTATAATCCGTATGAAGTCATAAAGGTATTGATTTTCTAATAGAAAAAAATAAAAAAAGCTAAGGTACAGAGAGCTGGCAAATCAGCAGCATGCCACGCAACCAAGATGCCAATGCATGTGGCGGGCAAGCACACACTACTAGGGCCCCCTGGGACAGTTTCAGTCCAAGCAAGACTGGAACTCCCAAAAAGAGTAGATTAGGTCAGAAAGAAAGCAATGTAATCCTAGGAACTGTTGATCTCTGCGTGGGTTTAAGACAACGGGTTTCAAATCGGCACTGGGATCTTTGAAAACTTACCTTGCCTCCTAAGAGAACCTGCAATTTACTTTTTAGAAGTTAGGTGGAAACCCACAGTACCTGAAGTCATAGAGACCCGTACAGTTTTTGGGGTTTATACCTCTGTTTTCACATCAGTTTCCTCTGGATAGAGATGTCATTGCTATAGCGGAGGAGGTGGGGGAGATCTAGGTAAAAAGTCACCGGTGGTATGTTGCTCTCGGGCTGGTTAACGTTTTCAGTACTGGATAATGGATTTATCTGTTCACCTCCACCGGACATCTAATTACTTCCAAATTTTGCTATTAAAAACCATATATTAATGATGGTGGTTTTAAAAATGAAAACAGTGTTTTGAGATGCTCATACATGAATACTACATTTATAAAATTTTTGCCTAAGTTCGTCTTCCAGCTCCATGTTCTCCCACATGTGTGCATGTGTGTGTACATGTATACATGCTACTGTACATGCGTGAGGTCAGAGCAGAGTATGTAAGAGTAGATTCTCTCCTTCTACCATGGAGGTACTGGAAATCAAATCCAGATTATCAGGTTTGGCCACAAACACCTTACTGTCTGGGCCATCTTGCCTGTCTTTTTTTGAAATGAGCATATTTTTAAATTAACTATCCTCATACTACCTAACAGAGAAACCTGAGAGATTCTTTCCTGCTTGGATCCATAATTTAATAACCTTTTACCATCCCTCTATCCTCAAATTGTGCATTCTTTTAAGAAGATAAGTTCCAGAGAGCTCTTTTCAAAGCTTTATCAAATGTATTTTTAAATCTGTTTATGTCACTTACTATATTAAATGTTATCTCATAAATTATATCACCCTTGCTGCTGTTTCATACAATCATATTTTCACCCTCAGGCACTTTCTTTTATAATCTTGTAAATTTTCATGTTTTCTCCTGGAGATTTTAAGTTCTAGAGAGTAACAATTTAGTTCATTAGAAAACTGATTAGAATTTTCTTTCTTGCTAAAATGTACTCTTATTTATATGGCTTGATTTATTAATCTGAGTGATACATTCAGTGTAAGCAAATTTGTCTTAGTGCTGAGTTAATGAAAGGAGAATTAACTATTTCACAATTAAAGACAATGTTTGCTACAGGGCTTTTACAGTTACCTCTTATTACTTTAAGTGGGTACTTTAGCCAGTTAAGTTTTTAAAGCAGATCCAATCATGAATAGATGCTGGATTTTATTGCATAACTTTCTGTACATATAGACATGCTATCCTTTTTCCTATTTGAATATATTTACCCAGAATATCTCTGGTATACTTTCTCCCATTTCAGTGGGTTGATATTGTTGTATTGTTCTATTTTGTGGGAAAATACTATACGGGGCATGATGTAATTTTTATCTGTGGTAGTAGTGTTGTCAATAACCTGTTTAAGATGTTTACATTTATATTCATGAATGAGAATGGGCTCTGAATTTCAATGAATGCCTCATAACCAGTGGTACCTGAATTAAGCTCTGAAGTCTTTCTACATCAATAAGCAGGTTGGAGGGGAAGGCTCTCAGGATGGAGCAAATACTACATGTGATTAGAAAATAAGTATCTACTTCTAAAGTGGTTATTTTTAAAAGTATCTTTATGTTACATATTCATTAACTTCAGAGATTTATGAACCTTTAGATAATAATGTATTTGCTAAAAGCCAGATATTACAGCTGATTGTGAATGCTGGCTCTGTCACTTTCAGACTGGGTGCACTTGGCATTTTTCTTCCATCTCGTTAGCCTCAGACACCTTCTGAAATGAGGGTGCAGAGCTAGGAGTCACCTCAGTGACTTTTTAAAGTTAACAGCCTACTCGTAAAAAACGAAGGAGACCGTGGGTATATAGTTCAGAATCTGAGTGCTAGGTACTTCTATCATTTCAGTCTCAGAGACACAAATTATGCTTCAATGTTAAAGGAGATCACACATTTCGATTTTTTTTTTTGAGTTTGGTAATTGTGCTTTACTTCAGTCTTAACCAATTTCTCATTTTCAAAGCCCTTGGAGTGTTACCGCTCCTATTCTGAATTTCCTCTCATAGAAACTGTCTATTTTCTATATTGCTGTGGGAAGGATAATTGAGTTTTTGTTTTTAGTGTACTTTGAAACTTTTTCTTGAATCTATGTGAACCTTTGACTCTGTCTTTGTATTTCTTGTTGGGATCAGGAGGGGGCTGAGAGTTGACCACCACTACAAAGAATGAGGATGGCATCTCAAAGAAAGTGTTCTTGACTCTGAAAATGGCTGCAAACGATACACATAGGATTTATCAACCTTTACATCCTCCAAATGGAAAGACTCAGTAATCAAATGTATTTATTGTTTCCATGTTACATTAACTCTTTTAGCATTTCTTAACTGGAAAGAAGAAGATAACCTTTGTAGATGACTACCCTTTCGGTAGATCAGCATATAAACAAAAGAATGGGATACAGGGATGAGAATTGATGCCACAGAGCATAGGTCAAATCTCAGCTCCTGGTACTCCATAAGGGAAGGGATCTGTGGTTCGCTCTCTCCTATTTTGGCAAAAAATGATAATTGTTTGGGAAGATACCTGAGTTAATGTGCTGAGCAATCTATCGTGAGCAATGAGCATCCATCTGTCATGTGTCTCTATTACCTCTTCTCTTCAAACCTTCCTAGACAGGAGATGCTGCCTTTTGCTTAATTTGGAAGGATTACCTAACAGCATGTTTTCAGAATGTATAAAAAGTTATACATGAATTGATACCTTTTTTAACCAAATCAGAATTTTATAATGTTAATTTTAATGCCCATTCTTGATGTATCTTAGTGTGTATTAACCTTAATGATCAAATTTTCAGGCTGCTACATTACACACTCATTTTTAGACTAACTCATCTAAATGTCCTAAATTTATTCTTATAGCAATCATATTTTTTCAAAAAGTGTTATTATAATAAAATTATTATATAAAAATTCCTTCATGAACTCTGCAAAGAGTACTTTTGATTATTTTCAACCTGATAACTAGTTTTCAACCTAGAAATGCTTACTAACAGAATCCAAATGATTTATATTATATCTTGCTGGGAGCAATGTATCTGTATCAATGTCAAAATAGAATGGACAACAAGTCATTATTCCAAGTAAAATTTTCATCCGTAAATCCAAATATATATATATATATTCAAATAAATGCACTGCTTCAATCCCCAGTAAATATATTTTTAGAGGAAATGAAAGTCAGTTCTATGATACCCCTGGGCACCTAATACCCTTGCATAATCATTCGGACTTGGTTGGGAAGACTTCTTGTATGGACATTACCTACCTTCTGAGGATGCGGTGTGGATTAGAGAAATATCTGAAAAATTACTTGGGCTTCCTCTGGAAAGATGTTATTAATATGAGATGGTATTTGTATTTGAATGAGTAAGAGATTGAAAGAGGATTATTCCCTGAAGTGGAAGGAAGGCATGGTGGTGAGGAAATCAAATGCTCTACCTTAGCTAAGATGGATTTCAGTGATATCAAAGGGACACTCAGCTTCTTCAGACTGTGTGACAAGCAAAGGAAAGCAGCTTCTAATCCTCCGTCCTTCCAGCTTGGTTTTGCTAAATTGATTCACTCAAAAACTGGAGATATCAATGAAGAGTCTCTGGGGTAAAGAAAATTAGCCACTGTTGTGCTAACATCATAAAGCAAACCCACCCCTTGCGCCGAGAACCCTCAAGATGAGATGCAATATAATTTGTGTGAAACTGCCCTGGAAATGGAAGGGAGGAGGACACTAAACCTGTCTCTGAGATGGGTGTGTGCAAAACAGAGAGCAATACCTGGGAACTTTGAGGCTTTCCTGCTACATAACAGAAAGTTTGCTAAATGTCATTAAATGTAATCCCAAGAACCCAACAGAAACAGGCAGGTTTGGGAACAAATTGGTGCCCCATCTCTCCCATTAACACCAAAGTAAAAGCAAAACAACAAAAAACGAAGTTGCTTCCCAAGAGATACATAAGAGATTTGAATCTTGTTAATTTGTGCACTTGAACAATAGTGCAAGCACACACATGAGAATGTAGATATATATGAAATACATCCACATGTTATGAATTGATTGATGTACTTGTGGAGGCCAAGGACTGCCTACCGAGGCCAGGAAGGAAGAAAAACAAAGAGGGTAATGCAGCCAGAGGTGGAGAAAAGATATTCACAGGTTTGGAATATCCGGGTCTTTACCATCCTAGGGCAGGAGAGAAGTTCACAGAGAAGGGAAGTCCTCTCTGTCCCTTGGCACCATGCAGACCCTCAGTGAAGCAGATAAAGCCCTTCCACGGCAGGCGAGGCAAATTTTCTTTGCTATCTTCCAGATTCCAATGCTAATCATTTCCAGAAGCACCGGCTCCACATCCCTAACTCAGTCAAGTTGAAAGTAACACTAATCACTTTCATCAGCATTCACTATTTTATTATATTTCATCATTATTCTTGCTGACAATTATGTCTCAGTTATTTTTGTGTATTTTTTTCTTTTTTAAAAAATAAAATTATACACTATACATGAATACTGACTTGCATCCTTTCCACCCCACCTTCTCAGCTCCAGTTCATCACTTGTCCTCCCCACATTGTGAAAATTCATGAATACACACATACACACACGCACACAAACTACTGAGATCAATTAGTGCCTTTTATAAGTACATATTATAGGACTGGTATCTTGGCATTGGGTAACATATCAGGGTTGGTCCTCACCCTGGAGAAGCCGAATCCCCCTCTCTCGGCAGCATTTCATCTAAATGTAGGGCCTTGGGAAATATATTATCATCTATATAGTGATGTCAAATAGTGTTGTCATTATTCTGGTCTTTTTTAGGCAACAGTATCATAGAAAGCTCATGACAGAATTGAACATTCTTGTCATGTCTAGAAGACTATCCCATAGCAGGTGCCCTGGTCCTCTGGCTCTTACAATCCTTTGGCCAACTCTTCCATTATTTCTATGAGTCTTATATATTGGGTTTCTGTTGTAAATGTAATATCTTTAAGCAAAAACAATCACAGAGTATAGTCATGTGAATGATATCTGTTCATATCTGTTAAGTCCAATGTATCATGGGAGATAAATTAAACATAATTCAGGCTATATGAGGTACAAGTATGATATGACTTGCCAATAGTCATTCAGAATCCATGATACTGATTCATAGCATCAGAACTCTAAATATATTTATTAATTCAAAGATGAACATTGTAGAAACAGAATTCTCACCCAACCCTGAGTTAAGAAATTACTATAGGAAAAGCCCTGAGTAGAAAATGTGGGCTTTGGAAAGGTTCAGAATGTGGTGTGAGATGTGGGCAAACTCATTTGAATCCGTTAAGCCGCCAATTTTTTGTTGGTTAGATAGGAATTATTTAGTTTCACCTTTATATTTTTGCTAGCTATAAAGAGACATATTTGTAACGCATATGGCGTAGGATAGGGCCAAACTTCAGTCCTCAATGCTGGTTATTGCTACACTGCTCTCAGATGGTCTCTGATGTATCCCATGAGATTCTGGAGAACATAGTTCCACAGGCTTCCAGCCTTGGCTGTAAGGCTGATGTGAGGACTTAGGTGAAAAGCAGTAAATAGAAAATCTAGAGGCCACATAATGGGAAAAAATGTGCTTTCCTGTGTCTAAAACTGGCTGTATATTACAATGACAGTTCTTTATTCAAATACCTTATTCCTTGTTGCCATACCATTATGTCAGATAAACAGAGCTGGTATCAGAGGTCCTTCTGTCTATGTCTTGCTTTTATTGGTTAATGAATAAAGAACTGGCTTGACCTATGGCATGGGACAAAGGGTGGAGTCAAATAGATGCCATGGAGTCACTGCAGGAGATAGGCATGCTGAAACTTTGCTGGTAGGCCATGACCTTCGTAATGATATACAGATTAATAGAAATAAGTTAAATTAATATGTAAGAATTAGCCAATAAGAAACTAGACTTAATGGACCAAGTAGTAATTTAATTAATACAGTATCTGTGTGATTATTTCTGGTCTAAGCTAGCCGGGTGGCCAGGAACCAGCAAGCAACCCTCTCTCCAACACAGAGTCAGAGAATTACCTACCATGTGGTACAACTCCATTAAAAAAATGGGTCAAAATAGAGGCAGTGAGGCATCTGATCTATCTCTCAAAAAAATTTCTCGACTGAAGTATTTTAATGCATAATGAATGAAATGCACACACAAAAACTTTCAAATACTCTTATTTTTCTATTATAATTTACCCAAGTAAAGTGAACAGGAACACAAGACAAGTAAAATCGGACACGAAAGAGATGTTAAGATAGCGTTTCTTCTAGCTATTGACTAGAAGCATCAAAAGAAGTCACCCTGACTTTTGTCAGGTTTTTAAAACTTTTATAGGACACCCTTGGTTTCAACATCTCTTGCCAAGCAGTTCAGATGGGCTACTTGAGCTATAAACCCTTCACATGAGAGAAATAATTCTCCCACTATTCCTAATGACCAACCCGTCTATTTTCAATATAAGGAATCATCTCATTGTAATCACCTTTCCTTGCTATTAAAGTTAATTTACCCTACAGTTACTGTCTGAGGGACTCTCTTCTAATGTTTACCTCACAATTTTAGTTACTACTATTCTCTGTATACATACACAACACACAGAGATACACACATATCATATATATATCATATCATATATACACACATATCATATATATATCATATCATATATAGCATGCAAAATAAAAGCATAGGGTGAATGTTATACTAGAAAAAAGTAATACAAATAAGCATTTACTTAGAATAATAAGATGTAGAGTGAATTTGAGTAAAGTTCAATTGGTGTATAGGATGCATGAAAAAAGAATGAAAACACATAATATGTTCCTGATTGACTTATTAAAATCATATTTCTAATATTGTTGACTAAATAGAAAAAAAATGATCAAGTCATGGATCTCTGACAACTTAAACTTACTGCTACACTTTAGTTATAAATAAAAATATTCTGATAAAAGTTTCGAATGTCAGTGCTTTTAAAATATTCCCAATAATTCTAATGTGCAGAGAAGGCTAATGACCTGGTTATGGGGGAGGGGCAGGTGGAACTAGTCAGTTTTCACACTCCAATGTGGATATAAAGCCATTTCAGTATCTAAGATGAGCCTGAGATGTCCTGCCTGTGGAAGACCTTGGGTGATGCTGATGCTGCTCTTGGTGTCGGGACCGCATTCTGAGTAGCAAAGGCATAGATGAAAGTCAAGAGACTGGTCAATGCTGGGAGAGAAAACCATTCAGTTGCTGTGCTTCATCTTCAGTAAAGGGATACTTACCTGGACTCCAGCATCTCTCTTTTCTAGAAAGATCAGAGCCCCCCAGTGTATCTAGCTGTGCTATTTCATGTTTCTGCCAGAAAGGCCCAACAATAATAACCAATTTGCACACCTTTGGTTGGTAGCTATTGTAGAGAGCACCAAGGGAAACATATCAAGAGAAGCTGTCATTTATGATAGCTTTATCTACCACATTGCTATTCTCTAAATACCACCCTACAAACTTTGGTAAGCAACACGTTCTCACACTTCCTTCTTCAGGTACTTAACACTCGATAGGGTATCAATGCAAACTGCTGTGCTTTCAAAAATCTTTCATTTGTTGAGGTTTGAAGCATGCTTGTGCTGTACGGGCATTAAAGAAAGGATGGATTCTATTTCCAGTGGAAATAGAATTTGTTTCCTTTTGTAATAGCTTGTATAATTATTTATATTCAAAGATATAGAAAATTTGGTCAAGTTTTAGATAAATGATATACCTTATGCTTTTAAATCTTTGATAAAAATCCTATATGACTTTTACAATAACTCAAAGAAATGTAGTTCAAATTTCTCTTTTCATCTCAATTTCTCTTGTAAATGTTCTCCCTTTGTTTTTGTTATAACTGGTCAAGTAAATTTAAAAGTATGTATCAGAATTGTCCCCAAAATGTGGTTGTAATTCTGTTTCAATATGACCGTACAGTTTAGAAGAAACTATTTTTGAGGTGATCCGGGATAGGTTACAATGCTAATCTCCCAGCTGTCTCAGAAGCTATCAGTACCCATAAATCATATGGTCTGTAATAAGAGAAGTAAGCTGGAGAGGTTAGAAATCTTAAGAAATTGTGACAGAGGTGACAGATGGCAAGAAATGACTACATTCTAAGAATGTTACATAGAAGGGAATGAGCTGAGTTTGGGTTAAGTACCGTCTGCACATTTTTTAAACCAGAAGAATATTAGTAATATAAGAACTTGACATATTTAAGCAACGTTATTTAATAAATTGTAAGTGTTTTATAAATTAAAGACTTTTACATATAATCAAATTTTACCTGAGAGTTTCGAAAGTCTAAACAGCCAATAGGAAGTCTTTGGAGTGTACCACATTTTGAAAAATACATTTTTAAAATAACTTTGTAGAATTTTTTAGTGTGTTCAGTTTGTTCACCTAGTACAGAGTATTTAAATAATTTGAAAAACATGTTCAAATATCACCCCTCCCCCCGAATCATGGAACGAGGCAACTTTTGCCTCCTGTCCTGAGCTGTGTGTGAGCAATGAAGTAGATCATACTGAGCATGGAAACCTTCAGTATCGTTCCTGAGAGCAAAGGCAGAGCTTTATGAAGGGCTGTAATGAGAAAAAGGTTTCACTGTTTCAGTGTTTGCATTATTGAAGCTTCTCAAATGAGTAGTTTGAATTCAAATAAGAAATATGAAAATATTTTTGATAATAGGTAATAATTTTAGTCATTGAATACTTTCGAAGAGTACTGTGAAGTGAACTTCATTTCACTCCGAGGACTATCTATTATTGCTCCCCTGAACTACCTCTGGATACATCAAGAGAGAGAGTGCAGACCAACAGAAACTCCCCCAGGAGTGCCTGTCCCGGTCACATCATTAGTTATTATCCGTTCTTTGTTTTATATAAAACACTGATATATATATATATATATATATATATATATATATATATATCACAATATAAAGCACTGATATATTGTTAATGACATGGTCAGTCTTTATGTTTATTTAATTTCCTGAGCATATTAGCAATACATACACACACAAACATGCATACATGCATAAATACACACACACACACAAGTGCATGCATGCACCATCCAAGGTGCTTATGTGGAGGAGGTCAGTCTTCTCTTTTTTTTCACCATGTAGTTCCCACAGATTGAATTCCGGGCTTCATTCAGTTCCAGGGACATCCAGCAACTTCACTGGCTTCGTCTCAGCACATTTTAATCAGTGATTTCTATCCCAGGGTTTCACTAGAAATACTAAAAGCTAAGCTTTATACAAATGTACCCAAGTTAATTTTATATGAGTAATATTTGAAACAAGCTGCTTAGATATTTCCTCTTTTTGATTGCTTCAAACAATTCCTTTATAAAATCTTGTTAATAGATGCACGCATAATCTAACTCAAATTTTATAGTGTTTTCATAATCTTGATGTATCATAATGTTTATTCTGAGTCAATATGCACCAGTGATCATCTGTTTATTTACATTATAGGGTTTTATAATTTTTAAAAAATAAATACAACAAAATTCCCAAGACATTTCAGATAATTCTGATTATCCCCTTTCCTTGTATTGATACTTTTTATGAGTTTTCTGCAATTGTTATATTTATGTGTTCAAAATGTATGCATTATTTCTAAGCATACTGCATACTTCACACATATTTTCTGCTGGTTAGAAGACAAGGCTATTTCTACATGGTCCCTTTATAGGACAGTCAGTCATAGAACACTTTTATAGCTCTTTAGGTGCCTTTGGCTCTGCAGTCACTCCGACTTCTGTTGTTTCTGTGACCTTCACAGTTTTGAAGAGTAGTAGTCAGGTATTTTGTAAAACGTCCTTCCGTTGGAATGTGCCTGATCTTTTTCCATGATTAGACTGAGGTTATGAGATCTTGCGAGGAAGATCACAGAGATAAAATGCCGCTCTCATCACACCGTATCAAGGGTAGACACTATCAGGGAGACTTATCACCACGGAAGCTTACCTTGATCATTGAGCTGGAAGTTGTGTTTGTTAGATTTTTAACTCTTGATTATTTTCTCTCCGCACTTTCTGTGCCATTCTATCTAAAAGAAAACCACGTCGCTCAGGCATAGACACGAGAGCTCGATTCCATACGCCAAAGGCACTATTTAGCCACGTTCTTTTTCATTATTGTAGGTGTTTTGGTCATTGTACCCGATCTGTTCATTTATTCTCTCATTTATACATAACCAACCTATGGACACGTACTAAATACCTTAGGTGAAAATCCAAGGCTTTTATTTTGTTTTGTTTTGTTTTGTTTTTTAACTGTTCTAGTTTTGGGTTTGGGAAACTCCTGCACTTGGAACCTTTGTGCCTTTGAAATACCCGGCACGGCTGCATTTAAAGATACGGTTGCCCCATTGTCTATCAGTGAAGTTTGCGCTGGTAAGAATCTCTTTCCATCAGCCTGACTTTTAGAATTTAATTCTCTCCAAGAGTGAGTATGCGGCAAGGCAGCTAAAATATGGCATTCAATTATGGAACACACTAGCTAATGGGGTTGATTTAAAAAAATTAAACTACATGAGCCTCTGTTGTTTTATTTTTAACATGAGAATATGTTTATTTTCTAGCACATGTAATTGCCAGTATTCAAACTTTTGTCCCATAAAACGGTACCTTCACACAACTTCTGAGACTTGCACTACATGGAAGGAAATCAGTGTTCTTTGTTGGACTGTTCAAGCCCTTACATACAGGCACTGTGTCTCTTATAAAAAGCCATGGACCTGACAACCCATACCCAGGTTAAACAGTTGCTGTTGAAGAACATGGAGAGACTAGGAAATCTATGATACCAAACCCATTTGCCCCCATCAATTGTCTAAGTCAGGGGTGATTTCATAATATCTTCTTCACTCTTGTATCTTATGAACTCTTAGACTCATTTATTGACAAGAAGTAATAATAAAAGCTAATAATCTGGTATTGAATCATATGCTAAAAACAGACTGATAGTATTTTCCTTAAAACCTTGGAATTTCTCATTTTTAAAATTGAAAATAAAAAGCAGTGGAAACCATACTATTCGCTCAAAGCAATGAAATACATTGGATAAAAAGATCTGAACTCAGAGTGTTGAAAGGAAGATGCTCTGAATGCTGCAAAGTACCTGCCTGTCCAGTTCAAGGGGGGCAAGTGAGGTGACTTCCGTACATCATGTTTTTTGGTCTTTCTCTCAAAATTTATTTGTGGCAATAGCCAAAAAGAAAACATTACATTATTTAGAAAATAGCAAGGCAGATATTTTACATTGTGCATGGATTTATGGCATGACAACTTGGGGCCACACGATAGTTTCTTACTTTTAGATTTGTTAGATTAATGAAGAATAGAAAACAATATGTAGTCTATATGATTTATTTTATAACAAATTCAAATAATTACCCATCACAAGAAAAAGATAATCCTATGAATGTATCATAGATCCATAATTTTTCTTCTAGACAGGAGCAGGTTTAGGAAAAAGAAGAAGAGTGGCTGGATATCAAAAGCTAGCATTCTCTCCTGAGGGCCAGAGAGCTTATTGACTCACTCTTTTTTCTTCTCTATTATCCCTTGTTCCATTAAAATGTTGAATTCCACAGAATAAAAAAGAAATGAGAAATTGCTTGTTTTAAAAGTTATTTCATTTTTTGTATAAGTATAGCATTTGTGTGTGCATGCGTGCGTGTGTGCGCTCGTGTGTGCATGTGTGTGTGTGTTAGTGTGTGTGTGTGTGTGCCTGGTACCCACAGACGGGTCCAGGATAAAGTTTTGGATGCCGTGGAGCTGGAGTTACAGGCAGCTGTGAGCTTCCAGCAAAAGAACTTACCAGTTGCTTATCTCTCTTGGCCCTGAAATTTGCTGATATTTACAGCTAAATGATTGGCATATGACTATTCAAATACCTTTCATTACAGAAAGCAGGATTAACTAATGATAAAAAAAATAACCTAGGGAACATGACAGAAAATATTCCAGGCGATGTATGTTGCTCTTCTCAACCTTCTATGTATTCACTGATTAACAAGATATATATATATATATATATATAAAATATTCATCTCTTCTCTCATTTCCACTCTCATTTAGATCATGTGATTTTTGTTTTTAATGAGTCTCTAGTACTTTCACATTGCACCTAGAAATTGACAGGTTGAACTATACTATCATTGTCTGAGGTGTGAGTCTTTAGGTATATTTGAGTTTTTTCTTGTCTCATTACAAAGTGTAGATTCCCTTTACTCTGACTCCTGCTGGGCAGGAGTCTAGCTTTTCTTCTGTGCACAAGATCAACTTCTAGTAAGAATATTTAACATACAGTGCCTTCAACTTTTCTCCCTTCCAATTAACAACCCACTCTTGCCTTTCGGCTAGAGTCAAGTGGCAGGGGTTCCACTACAGTGACCTCCTTTTGCTTCACGCCTGAGCATATTTTCAGTTCACAACTGACCTCAAATCATCTGAACAAGTGATTTTTTTTTTATTTGAAATTTCTTCCTGGTTTGGTTTCATGAATGCTCTCACTCTGTTTCTCCCCCTTCCCTATTGAATTTGCCTTCATTTCTGTAAAAGTTGTGCATGGGAATGTGACTGTTTGTGCAAGTTCTTTTGAGAGTGAGTTTATGAGTGTGTAATTGTATATGTATGTCCATGTAACTGCACACATACACACATACACACACACACATACACACACATGCATGTGAATGCCAGAGGATACATATGGGTTTTTTCTACCTTAGGTATGGCCTACCTTTTTAATTTTTTTTGTGTATGTGTCTGTGTGTGTGTGTGACCTGTGATCTTTAAATGGCCTGTATCTTACCAAGTCGGTATTGGCCTCTGAACCCCAAGAATCTACCTTTATCAACTCTCTAGAACTGGGAATACAGGCATGCACCACCATGCCTGTATTCTGTTTTATATTTTCTTTGTTTATCTGCACATATTTTAACTAGTAAATTTAGACTGATTGCTCTCTTCAGCGAGGGTGGGTGTTTTCCTATCAGCTTAATGACTTAATTAATATAAGCGCTGATCTCTTCTGAGATGATTCTGCTATCAGCAACTTCTCTTTTCCAGGGTGTTGGCTTTCCCTGCAGGCATTAAACTTGTCTCTTGAAAATGACAGTTCCAAAGTACACAGTCATGCGCACACAAAGACTTGTTTACATACCCGTACCTCAACAATATAGTATTTGCTCTTCACCTGGCCGTGGTGGCACACACCTTTAATTCCAGCACTTGGGAGGTGGACACAGGTGGGTCTCACTGAGTTTGAGGCCATACTGGTCTACAGAACAAGTTCTAGGACAGCCAGAACTGTTACACATAAAAATCCTGTCTCGCAAAAGAAAAAAAATATTATTATATCTTCAATTAGTTATGCCCCCTGGGTCTCTGTCATTCACCCCTTGATAGCTCATTGAAAATAAGAACATTATCAGATACGAAGTCTTTCCAAATACAAATGCCAGATATTATTTTATTTTGAAGTTAAAATTTACATTTCTCAACCTATCAACTGTTAGTACTATGGAAATAGCCATTGGAAAATTGAAGTCTCTATATGAAATTGAGTTTTATCATCTCTCCCTTATTCTATCCCTAGTCGTCGTATTGTATCTTTGTTAGGACAGTCACTATCAACTATGCTGGAAAATGAAGAAGTCACTAATTCCTCTGAAAACCTGCATTTCCCCAGTTCATATATACATCATACTCTCAAAACCAGCCACCCAAACCTATTATACATATGCCAAAATCTATTATGCTCTCCCAACTTCCACTCTAGGGTCTTATTTCAGATTATAATAACATATACATTAAATAAAACTCCAATATGTACCTTCAGTACATCTGATGTTCTTTGTTCCCGTTGTCCCACAATGCTTAAAAACTCCCAATTATTCACAATCTCCAAAATGTTCATCACTCTTTTAGAGAACAGAGATTTTATGCATAATCTTCATTGCACCTAGAATTTATTTCTCCATGTCTCCATGATGACATCCCCATTTTATCTTTCTATCTGTCTGTCTATCTATGAATGTACTTATTTATTTATGTTTTATTAGTTCTTTGACAATTTCGTACAATTTATTTTGCTCTTATTTACTCTCACCCCTGACTACTTCTAGATCATCCCCTTTTTCCTACCCATCCAACTTTATGTTCCCTTTTAAAATTTTTTCACACTTCAAGTATAATTTGTTTAGTCCATCTACTCTTAGATACATGGCCTTCCAACTGGAGTGATTCTCCCCTTCTTTACAATGCTACTAAAACAGCAGTCCTTTCCTTTCTTACATAGATTGATGGCTCTGCATTAAATGCTGTTGCAACATTCTCCTTCCTGCAACTAATGTCCCTATGATTTCTACTTAAAACATTGTCTGTCTGCATCTCTAGTGCTTGGTACGACTTTTAAGAGAAAATAAATCATTGTTTCCCCACTCCTTAAAGACAAAACATTCAGAGAAAGCTAATGAATTTCAGTTATGAATGATCAGGGAAGCAAAATGTTTTGAGGAGATTAGATTATTTTAGGAATACAAAAATATAAATATCTAGAACAGAACTATTTCTGTAAGTCTTAACATTTTCTAGACAGAATGAAATATTAGATTTTTTAAAAGAAAAACTTTAAAAATCACGGAAATTTTAAAACAAATTTCTGAAAATACAAAAGTATTTAAAAAGAGTTCAGGATTGTAGCTATTTATAAAACAGAGAGAAAAAAGCAAGCTACTTATTGACCCCTTTGTGAATGATAGCATAAATTAGGATGCAGTCAACAAAGCCAGAAGTACTAATCCAATTCATTTGCACAAGGGAAACAAATCCAAACTTCTGCCATTCAACTGGTTTTCTATTTTTTATTTATCCTGTTATTTTTCAATTGAAGGTATTTGAATCAATCAGAACTTTTTAAAATAAATCAAAGTTTTCTCCCTACAAACACTGTACAGAGAATTAAATGACATCCTCGAGGATTGAATTATCATTAGCTACAAGTATGTTCTTCTTTTAAAGATGCCTTGCCTAGCACAGCTTACTTAATTATCACAAATAGCTGAAACAGGAAAAACCATTGTAATTTACATTTAAGGACATACAAAGAAAGTTCACAGGACTTAGCATGGCTTCCTAATGTTCAAGCAGTTAATTAGTGTCACCACAGACAGTTGAACTCTAAGCCAAAGACCTTATTTACTGTGACAATAGACCTTATTTACTGTGACAATAGAGCTATCCAGCCAGGTGAAGGAGTTGAGAGCCTGTCGTCAGTGTACTCCTGGACAAGTTTCTTGTGTTCACATCTATCTTTGATGTGTATTTGTCCATCAACACAGAATTCTTGTCTCATGTCTAGTTCTAAATAGACATCTAAATTAACCAACGTTCTAAGCCTTGATGACGTTTTCAGTCTAGTCCCCTGTGTCTGTGCTATGGAATTTTGGTGACATTTCAAATGCTTAGGTCAAGTTTGCATTCCAACTGTGCTTCTTGCTCCTGTGGATAACTTGCCTCTGGATAAGCCTCCTTAAATTTCTGCCATCTTTTCTGATTACCCTCTTCTGTATTCTGAGATCTCTATTCAGAGAGCTTCAAATTTTAGGTACCTGGGTTATGCATGAATTAGGGAACGCCTAGTTGTAGCTTAAAGTTTCTATCCTGCCAAGTCTTGCAGCCATCCAGTTCCAAAGAAACATACAGAGACTTATATTAATTATAAACTATTTGGCCTATCAACTCAGGATTATTATTAAATAGCTCTTACACTTTAAATTAACCCGTAATTCTTGTTTATGTTTGGTCATATGACTTGAAACTTTTTCTCATAAGTTTCTTTCCTACCCCGTCCCATAGCCCTTGGGTCCCAAAGAAACACACAGAGGCTTATATTAATTATAAACTGTTTGGCCTAGTAGTTCGGGCATATTATTAACTACGTCTTACAACTTAAATTAACCCATAATTCTTATCTATGTTTAGCCATGGTCTTGGTGCCTAGTATGAGTAACAAATCTCTATGGTTTATAAGAGCATTATCCCATATCAAAGAGTGAATAACTTCAGGCAAAGTAAACAAGACATCCAGGGTCTCCATTCAGATGCCACAGAATCAGGCTCTACAGAAATCTGTTAGAAGACCAATATGTAGCACAAGTTAGATAAAAAATTCAACATGAAGATTATTCACTCTGGTGACTGATGAAGTTAGGCCCCAAGATATTCATATTTATTCTAACAAGTTGCATGCCATGAGTTCCTCCCTGACAGTGGAAAACTGACATGCTGATTTTACCTGGATAAATATTTTCAGAAAGAGATTTTCTTAAACACATTATCCTTAGAACCTAAGGGTTCACACTTGCTTTTTTTTTTCTTTCTCTATATATGTCTTGAATTTAAATGGACATATTGCAGCTTACTAGGTAACTATGAGACCACTGAAATCAGGTTATTGCCCTATAATAAGTCACGAGAATGCAATTATGACACTGATTTAATAGCTGTCTTTAAAATGCTAGCTTTTTTTCCGTAAGTGGAAGTGACCTTGTCACAAAGGATGCTGCCATCCTCTCTTCTTGTTACGCTGAGGGATGGCTGTGAGATCATTAACATTTATGTAGAAAGGTAAACGTTTAAAGCCAGTGACTGTGACGCATGCATACAACTGTGGTTTAATGCGCATTGTGGAGATTCAATAATTACTACTGAATTAGGCTCATAAATTTGAAAAGGCAGAAAAGGACTTCAGAATGAGACTACTTCATGTTTTAAAGAATTGGGTCTAATGTACTTTTTGACTAGTTCAACCATGACAGCAAAACTTGGGACAGGGCCAAATATACACAACTTTCACTGACATCCACAGAATGTGTGCATGAGCTTCAACAGGGGTTAGAATTAAACCTCAAGGAAATAACTAAAGAGTTTCGGTGAGATATCCTTTCCTGATTAAATAAAATCATCTTTATGGGCTTTGTTTTCTTGTTTTCACACCATTCCTTATGAAGATAAATAGCCGAAGCATACTGAGGTTAATATTGCTTTTAAGCTATTTGTCTCCATTTGGAAACTAAGTGCAAAGAAAAATGAGTGTTTTAACTCTCAGAAGCTCTCTTCAGTTAAATGTTCCCTAAATTCGGGATCTAGCACATTTTACCAATTTCAGGGCAACAGGAATTAGTCATCCCAAAATATTTTTGGAAAACAGTAGTACAATCCCTGCAGGAAGAAGAGTGCCAGTTTGCCTTATTTATCATAAATTATTGTGCTACCTGCTTACTGTTGCCAAAATGAGGGGCAAAGAACTTGATTTGGAAAAAAAAAAGCGGATGAATATTCATGGAGGGAAAAAGAACAATCTGATGCACAGCCTTATTTGAAAGATCAGAAACAAATTAAAAGCCACTAATTGTGCTGACATTGGACAGCTAAATTATTTCTGTGGCAGCAGAACAAAGCTCACCTTAGAGGAGAGGAACTGCAGGAATGTAGAAGTCCGGGCAGCATGGATTAGCTTCTGCTAGCATACTGTATCTGTAATCCTAACTGATTCTTAAAGTTTCCCAACATGCAGGTAAACAATTCCAAATAGAGCAAGTTTAATAGACTTCTAACATTTAACAAAAAAGCATATTAAGTATGGAATTTCATTTAGGACATTTTGCAGCAAAATTTGGTTTTGTTGTTTCTTTTCTTTCCATCTTCCTTCTCCTGGATCCATTTATACCTCTGGTACCCCCCATCCCCACCAGAATCTTCTCCACCTCCACGTCACATGTATGGTTTGCTCTAACTGTCCTCAGCACATCTAGTTTCTCTCTGGTAGTCTCCTGTCTCTTCTGTTTCCCATGACGATGTCACTCATATATCTAAAATAGTGGTTCTTCAACTTCCTAATGATGAGACCCTTTAGTACAGTTCTTCATGTTGTGCTGACCTCCAACTATAAAATTATTTCCTTTACTACTTCGTAACTGAAATTTTGGTACTGTTATGAATTATAATGGAAATGTCTGTATTTTCCGATGGTCTTTGGTGGCTCCTATGAAAGGGTTGCTTGACCCCAGGGGTAGGGGCCCACAAGTTAAGAACAGCTGTGAGATTTAGAAGAATCTTATAACTTTTTAGGTAATTAATTGGGTGGGCCTTTTCTTTTTAAAAATAGCATTATTTTTTGGTATTTAAATATGTTTCTTGTCATGTCAAGGTATCTCCTGGTTTAGGTATTACTGGTTTAGGAGTGTGTTAAAGAGTCATGTAGACATTATAATGATTCAAAAATCAGAAAAGCTTTCTTAAAACATGGTTGATAAAAAAGAGATTTATTCAAGCCTGCAGGCAATGGGGTGAAGCTGGGAGTGGAAGAGGTAGCCCTCCCCAGACATATACCAACAATAGATTTTCTAATATCAAACAGTCAGCCTTGAAATCATACATAAAACTAACATTATACAGACCAAACAGGATATGTTTGGGCATAAATATGTATATACAAATACAAATACGCATGCAATAACAATTAATGAAAAAGAGGTATGCATTTCAAAGAGAGCAGGATGGGTATATGGGAAAGGTTTTAGGGCGAGAAGGGAAAGAATAAATAAATTACATTAAATTAAATTACAATTTCAAAAACAGTCAAAAGGAATGTATTAATATACAAAGGAACTGCAAGACATCTGTAAATAACTGTTATATATATATATATTGAAGATGGGTTTCTCTTGCCAGTTTGACTCATTATCAGTGTTTTCGGCAGAGGTGCGCTTGTTGTACATTATTGACATAATGTACTGTTCTGAATAGCACTTTGTCTTTCAAACAATTTCAATGAATAAAGAGGGTATCCCCTGGGACCAAATGCTCCTTCAGTTTGCAAGGTACTTCGCCACTGCTGGGCTCCTCAAGACAGGGATATAGGAAGAACAGGGAGAAGGGGGAGCCTTTCTTTTCCTCGCAGAAAACTAGCTGTTGAAACAAGAACCACAGAATCAGTATCCAATTGGCCTCAGAATTGTCATCACTTTTATTTCATCATTTCAAACCATTGCATTTTCAGAAACAAAAATTTCCAATCCTCTTCTTAAAGAAAATCAGTGAATTTTTAAATGTCTTTTTTATTATTAAAGAGGTCTGCCATGTCTGCAAACTTTGTTTTTCACTGAGGCAAAAACCTATTTTCCAAGATGGTTTAGTTATTTATTTGCATCCACACGTACCACTAGGGTTGGTTCACACTGTTGTCAAAATTCTATTCACAGTCAATAATCATGTTCTGAGAATTTTTGAAGAACAAACGTATTCATAGGAAATGTAATCCTATACTGTTCAATGTATTCTTTCCTTAATAAACTCTAATTTGGGTGCTAGGATAAAAGATTTCATGTAATATTGATAATAGAACTACTTTTAAAGTGTGCACCACTCCAAGACAATTATGGAAAGAGAACAGTTGTGTGACGGAAAATAGGAAAAGAATTGTGTTTGTCATTGCAAGACACTGGTTCAAACTCTTTCCAAGGTATTACAAAGATCTGTTTCTGTTGTCATAGAGATTTAAATACTGGACATGTTTACTATTTTGGTTTCCCTGTCACCACTCAAGGTATTTTTATTATGAAATATGCAAGATTATTTCACAAGAATTTGCTAAAAGTCTGTGAAAGTTACATACAACTCCCCTCCCCCAATATTCTCTATGTCTCCTTGCTACACTGCATCAGCCTTGGTTCTTTGTATTTGCAAAGTGAGACAGTGTTCATCATGCCAAATCCACGTGATGCAATCATTTCAGGTGAGGGCCAGATTATAATAAGCAAGTAAGATCTTTCTGGGTTTCTGAAAGGAAGAAATGTTAGGCATGAATATAAAGCAAGAAAACTCTTCTCCTATTGTAAGCTTTTTTTTTTTTTTTTTTTTTTTTGAAAAGGAAGTCTTTAGGAATCTATTCAGGAATATTTGCTGCTTTTCAGAAAGAAAGAATACAACAGAGGTACTTGATCCCTGAAATTGCTGGCATAGGTTTGTGAATGCTCTCAATAAGGGTCTTGGCTCTTGACAGTCTTTAAATACACCACTTTCTATAGCTTGTGGATTTTACCCTTTGAATTATTTCAGTGTTTTGTAACCTAAAACATCATTTTCCTTTATTTATCTACAACTTGGATTCCAGGCCTACAGGTACAATCTTTCTCATTCTTCTCTGTAGACCCCAATTTAATAACACCCCAATTTCCAGGCTTAGAATTTTATACATGGAATTTGCAAGTGGTTATAGTCCACTTAAATCTACTGCCTAGATTCATCCTGAGTTCTTCTCTCTCCTTGAAGCTCCACCTATTCTCTGTGCCTAGCTATTGGCAGCTCAGCGTTTATTAAACCAGTCACAGTGACACATCTTCACACAGTATAAACAAATATCCCAAAACAGATACCTGTGGTCTGAAATTGAGACTCAAGTTTCAAATAACCAATCAATATTGGTTTGAAGCAAATGGCCAGGATGATTGCCTGGGTGCTCCAATGCATCCCATCCATCTCCTTAATAAGCATCCTGTTGGTATTAGCTTGAATTCCCTGAGCATTGTGACTTTCTTCCCAAGTCCTCTTTAGTATTTCTTCAACTCTGCAGGGCCTTTCCTCCTACACACACACACACACACACACACACACACACACACGAGAGAGAGAGAGAGAGAGAGAGAGAGAGAGAGAGGAGAGGGAGGGAGGGAGAGAGAGAGAGAGAGAGAGAGAGAGAGAGAGAGAGAGAGAGAGAGAAGATTCTTTCCTGTTTCCTGAATCCACCCCATCTGACCACATGCTTCTTCCAAGGGAACATGAGTGGCGCCATTTTTGTCTCCTTAATTCCATTCTTTCCTGCTTTGTCAGAAAATGTGACTCTCAGGTCCCCCATGAGGTGTCTTCAATGGTTTTCTTTCTTTCTTTCTTTCTTTCTTTCTTTCTTTCTTTCTTTCTTTCTTTCTTTCTTTCTTTCTTTTTTGTTCATAATTTTATTCAAAGTGAATCATAATTTTGGGAAAACCATGCATGTCACCAACAGCATCGTAATTCTTTCAGATTGCTGCCACAACATCCCTTTCATTCAGCACTTTTAAGGCCTCTGTTTACAGTAAAATCTATGTATGAGGTTATACATGAATATCTAAGCACTCTACTTTTTTCCGCAGACGACCAGATATTCACAAACCTTATTTTCTTTTTGGAGAGTCTTGTTCAGGCTGTAGATCTCTATGACATGCCACCTTCCCCAGGAAGTACTGCCTTAACTTTCCCATGTAAAAATAATGAATTACCCTACTGTTTACATGGCACATTATTTATACCTTTATGTCAGAATTATTTTTCTAATGAGCTTCTCCTCCTGGTGCTCATACAGTTACAGTTTCATATCAGAGGCCACTAATGCTTGACCTCTTATTGTCACTTTCAGTGTCTCCATCCCATACAATGCTTATCAATGTCGACCACTTGTAAGTAATTTTTGATTTGTTAGAAAATTTAAAGGTATTTTAGGAGTTCAATTTTATTTAAACATTGGATATTTTGTTGTCTTGATGAAAGAAAATGTAAATTTTCTTTATTTTTTTCTTTCTTTTTTTTTTTTTTTAAACGTGCTAAAAAATCAGTCCCTAATGGTCAAGAGGTCTCAGAGGGTAAGGCACTTGGTGCCAAGCAGAATGGCCTGAGTTCAGTCTTTGGCAGGCTCTTGAGTGTGGAAGTCAGAATATACTCAAAGCTGTTAGGATTCCCTGGTGGAAAGCAATGATGTTTACATAAATGATGGGACAAGAGAAAAGGAAGTCACTCTTCCCACCTGATACCCAGTTTAATTACAATGCATTGTTTAGCAATTGAGTTATTTTTCTTCAAATTTTACCACAAATTGTGTTCATGAATATTTTAGGTCTATAAATGTTATTTACTTTAAAAAAATTGTTTTCATTGAGCTATATATTGTTTTCCACTCTTCTCCTTTCCTCCCCCCTCCTCTTCTACTCTTTCCCATGATCTCAATGCTCCCAGTTTACACAGGAGATCTTGTCTTTTTCTATTTCTCATGGAGATTAGGAAAAATGAACTCACAGTAGTGACTCTGCCAAGTTCAAGGCTGAGGCTTGCTCAGTGTGGCCAGGCCTTTGCATTAAACCAGCTAAAGAATGGAGCCTTAAGTTTGTACACACTATGAATTATAATTAAGGGAGAGGAGTAGACCATATAAAGGAGGAACTGAGGTTGTAGTTACAAGCCAAGGGACAGTGCTGAAAGAAGCTAGGACCTGGAAAAGAAGAGGGGGGGTCCCTTTGGAGCTGAGAAAAGCGGTACCTTGTGCCTCCACATCTATCCTCCCACATTGGGAGTTTTGCTTTTTAAAACTGTTTTGGGAAATTGCAATCATGCATAGAATGCATCTTGCTTATATCCACATCTTCCTCCCACCCACACTCCCAGCAATCAGTCTATCTCTCCTGCAGTGCCCTTCCCGGTGTTCCTTGTGGCCTGGAGACCCGGGTGAGAAATTGCTGCTTCATTCTTTAGGACTTTTGTACAGCACTGTCCAAATCCCTGTCCACTCCCTGTTCTATGATCTTGTCCCTCCACTTCGCTATCCATCTTCTCAGGGAATTGCCCAAAGGCTATAGCAGTGCTGCCTGATACACTGTACCTCTCTTAGACTCCTTCAAAGCCTTGCCTCACCAGGGGGTACCCTCCAGACACACCTAGGGTACTCTGGTAGCAACCCTGTGTCTTCTCCTCATGTCCACTGGCAATTCAGCAATCTCCTAAGGCCCCTGCTAGACTGGTACACTATATCGTTTTGTCTGTTTCATTTCCACTCATACTACCTTGATTTGTTTTCTAAGCTTCTGGGGAAGAAAAAAATTAAGCTAGGATCTTTCTAGGCAATAGTTAGCAATTAAAAGGCAATGCAATGTTTCCCTTTTTCGATCTGATGTTCTTCTACTTTGATTTACTTTTTTTTAAAAAAAAAAAACTATCTCCATTTTCTCAAGTAAATCAACATTGAGTAGATCTTCTGTTTACTTCTAGTACATGAGCACTGCATTTGATTTTTCTGTGTGATCTAGGTGTGTGGGGGGGCATATTTACAGGACTGAAATGGTATTATTTGGAATAATTTTCATTATTCACTGGATTAATTTAAATATGTTCAATTTTAGCTTAATCTGTCCTTCCATTAGTATTTTATTATTCTTTTTAATTTATTATTTTCTCTAATTCATAAAATGTGTTTTTCTTATTTTTTTTTTCATTTTTGCTCATAGAGTAGAGTGTATCTCATTTTTTTTCTAACTCTGTGGAGATCTGCTTAACCAGTCCTTGGCATTTTACTTGATCTCCACAGGGGTTACACTTTATTCAAATAGACTTAGGTTGTTCTCTGAGTTAGCCTATCCTGTTAAATTCTGCCTTAGTAATCATTGCTCCTTAAGGCTAACTTATATACGCAAGTGGATCAATAGGAATACAGAAAAGTCTTCATAAAATAATGAGATGTATTCTATATAACACATGATCATACACTCACAAAACAGTGTATTTGCATGGTAAACATTCGAAACTGTATGGTCTAGATCTCTCGTGTTTAGAGAAGTTAAGACTCAGGGGGAACTCAATGATTTATATGAGGCAACACACAGTCACAGTACTAAGCATATAGGTAGTGCAAATTCAAGTTCAATTACATCCCCAGTTATCTAGGCATCCTAAACATATCCATAATCATTAGATAGTATTAGATAGTATTTTATATGATGGCTGTATCAATGACAAGGACAGTTTATTACTTCATAAAAATCAGAAAATATCTGTTCACAAAAGAACAAGCCATGTGGTAATTGAATCATGTGCCCCTACTGGATTAGAAGTAGCGGCCTGACATGTCCATAATTGTGGGTACCAGGATTCAAATGGTTTTAACAAGTCTAAACAGCTCAATAGGTCAGGGCAGGAGGCACACAGCTCACCGCTCTTCACTAGCCTCAACTGCACAGAGAGCTGCCCTTAGCTGTTCTAAACAAGGTCCTCCTTGGTGGCCACTTACATCTGCCCTGGCATAGAGGCAATGCTAATGGCAGGTGAGCATGGAATGTTTTCTAAAGACTGAGGGGGGCTGTACCATTAGACTCAGCAAGGAAGTCATTTCTGTTTTCATATATGCTCCTGATCAACTCATCAGAACAGGGAAACTTGATGTAGAACAGCTTTCTGATCTTTGTGAAAACATAGGCATTTACTTTCTGTCTGGTTCAGGTGCACTCTAACCTTTGAAACTATAGTATGAATACAGTCAGGCCAGAAAAATGAGAGAGACACCTTGCCTTTCTCAGTGATGGATGACAAAGGATTCCAGGCAGTTCATTCAGTTCTGTTAAAACGTTCACTGAACTCCTAGCTTGCTCAGACTTCCATGGAGACCTGAGGTTCTGGTCATCCATTTATTCTGTTCCTCTTATCTGTCCCTTTTGAGAGTGGAACTCACGGGCTTGGGGGTTTCCTATTCATTATTTTTATTTTTATTTAGCTCTACACATCAAGAGCCTGACATGAATACAAGGGCAAAAAAGGGTTGCCACTAAGGATTCAACTCAAGCAAAATGGTTAATATAGCTGTTATGTCAAATAGTACTTTGATTTCAATGTAGTGGCAAACTTTCTGGAAGATAATTGAAGTCGGAAGATAATGCATATTTGCATTTATAATAACAGAGCAGCATTTTTTAATTAGTTCAGATTCATTCAGATGTGATCAGAATTGATAAAATAAAGGATGTTTATAAAGTATTCATATTGTATTAAAAGTGTATTAGCTTTGACTGAATATGTAATAGAGGGGTATTGAAAGCATGATACAGAGGGCATCTTATTGAGCTTTAATGCTTTCATTGATTTTTGATATTTTTTTAAGTGATCTTATTTAGGGCATGTCATGTAAGGGTTCTGTTGTTGCTAACCCTTCTGTGGGAGAAGCAGACTGCAGAAATACATGAAGATGCTCATTGCATTGCTAATTGTGTGGAATTGGCATAGCATGTATCACAGCACGAGTAAAAAGTCAATACTATTGATCACAATTACAAAAAACAGTACGCGACAACAACAAGCAATGACATCTAGTGATTTCTCCTTATTAACCCAGTCATTCTTCTCAGCAAGTGTTTTCCGTGGGCTCTATTGTTTCCCTATGGCACACATTAGATTCTGGAAGTAGCTGGCAAGGTGAGGCCTTGGAGGTCAAACCCTTTACCACTACATAGATAGAAAGCAAGGGAATAAAGCCCATGAGAGTCAATATATTTAGTGTGGGTCATATTCATATTGCTAAAGTTTGTTGGTATCCTAGACTCTTTAAAAATCAAAGCCTGCATTGTTTAGCATATAATTTGAGATGCTAATATTTCCCTAGATATTTATTTCCTTCCATCGTCCCTCCCTTTCTTCCTTCCATTTCCTCTCTCTTATGGTTTAGTGTGTGGGGTCAGGATATTAGTCTTTAATCCAGGATAGCTTGGAATTTATGATGCTCTTTGCTTCCCAAGTGGCAGGAATTATAGGTGTGTACCGCCGTACCTAGCTTTGCTAAGTACTTCACACAAAATCCAAGAGAGATACTGTAATAAATGCATAAACTCCATGGCTTTAATCAAGGAAATGAATTGTTTTGTAGTTCTGAAGATTAGGACGATGGTCTCAATATCATGTTTCCTCTGACTCCTATAGATGAACTCATAGCCACGTTCCCTCTGACTCCTGTAGATGAACTCAAAAATCATGTTCCCTCTGACTCCAGTAGGCAACTCTTTGTGATCTCTAACTTTAAAAGCTTGTCAGCATCTCTCGGCCTGAAGATGCACCTTTCACATCTCTCAACACATGATGTCCTCCTCAAGTTCAGAATCCAAATTCATTTCATCAGTGACAATAGTCATTGGACTTAAGAACCTACCCTAAATCAGAAGAATCTCTTACTAACAAACTTAAACAGGCATAGCCTTGTTTCTAAGTAAGTTTCATTCACAGTTTTAGGGTTAACCTGAGATTTTTGCAGTATCTATGAACTTAACATGGGAATATGGGTTAGGAGACAGAACTGAGCAGGCAAATGTGAAAGAATAACATAGCATCCCCACGTCTACTACAGAGACCCCAACTAGAACCCAACCTATGATAACAGAAGTCAGTCACGAACACCAAGTTGTGGTAACGTCTTCAGAGTTCCCTAACTAACAGCTTGCTAACTGTTTCATCTCATTGGACCAGTTTACCTTGGTTTTTCCTGTGGATCTGACTTATTTTGAACATAGCACCTTCCTGTGAGTACCGTTGTATGTAGATGCCTTAATTCATACCATACCCCTGTTTATTTTACCTCACTGTGTCAACGCCATTTCGAAGCTCAATTCTTCATAGAATACATACCAAAAATTCTGTTGGTTATAGAGCATAAAGCCTCAGTTCCGAGCCCAGCTTGACTTTTCTGTTGCATGTAGGACAAACATTCTTAGAGATGTCAGCAAACATTTTCTGTAAAGAGACAGCAAATATTTGGCTACGATAATCACTCATCTACAATGTAATCACTTATCTACTCTGTGGCATTATAAAACTGCCATAGACTTATGAAAAACAAATGGATTGCAAATGAATGTGGGGATTTTTTAAATAAATATTTTTTATAAAAAGGATGCAAGTTGGATATGGCACAAAAAGTATACTTGGCCTGTGCTCTCTACATCCACTAGAAGTACATCAGCAAGTGTCTGTAGGATTTTTTTTTCTACAGCAGATTAATCTATTCCCTTTAGTAAGAACAAGATTTCAAAGTGAACATTCTTTAATTGGGGGTTGCATTCATTGGTTTTGAGCACTAACTTAGAACCTAGATTAAGAAGAAATGTCACTACACCAGTATATGATAAGTAATTTACATATTTACATAACTCATTTCAATTAACCTTTCAATGAGCCGTAAAGTTGATATGATTATCTCTGTGTCACATATAAAGAGAATTCAACCAGGTTATGTAAATGTGTCTAAGTTCATTCAGGGAATAATGATAGAAGTCAATTCTTTTCATATATTCATGTCTATGTGTATTATCACTGCAGTATGGCTTTCAATGCATGCATTTGTAGACTTCTCCTGCCTCCTATTCTACGAAAATCAAAACTTTGAAATTAAATTCAAAGCATGATAGTATACTCGCACTCTGTGCATATGCAGTGTACAAACCAAGTCAACTGGATGATATTTGGGTCAATGCCAGAAGAAAATTTTGGATTTGCAGGCTAATAGGTTCTAAGGATGTCAGATATGACAAGAAACTTGTTATTTGAACTTCATCATAGTCAGACTTCAAATGGAAACATACAAATATACATCAAGGGATGTGCAAGCTGATGTCAGTAAGAGGGAAGGGGGAACACAATAGCAAATGTAGACACTGAAAATGAATTATAATACTGGAACATGACTAATCCGAAACAAACATTTATTTCCTACAGAACACTAAAGAAGTTTCTATTTAAGACTATGTGACACAGACACCTGTCTAGTATCCCATTTAAATGGTCAAAAAAATGGTCACTTTGAAAGCAGGTATTTATAATTATAGCTTTTATAGATTGCTTTCAAGATGCTCACATGGTCCTAAATGGTTAAACAGTGGAAAAATACCTTTAACACGTGCTATACAGACACATGGACGTGAATTCACATCTCTAGCACCCACATAAGAAGCCAGGCATGGCAGTGGGGTTCTTTAACGCCATTACTTGAGAGACAGAGGCAGACAGATCCCTGGAGCTCACTGAACAAGCAGTCAACTTGTAATCACCGGATTCAATGAGATATCCTGCCTCAAATGTGTTGGTGTAAGTAACTGAGAAGGAGAGTAAATGTAAATTTCAGGCCTCTACTTACACAAACACACACACACATACATACACGCAGAGACACACACACACAAGCACATTCACACATGCACGTGGGTGACATAGAAAACTTTATTGAAGATTAATGTTCTTTAATCCTTCCAAAACCTAGTATCTCTTAGACTTGTGAACAGACATGGTTCAATGTACTAGTGTACCGTTATTGAGTAATATGTATCTGTATGTATTATGCTTTTTTTCGCTTAATTTTCTCTTTTTAAAGACTAATTCTGGGCTGGAGAGACATAGCTCAGCAGACAAGACCTCTTCTTGCTCCTATAGAGGGGCTGGTTTTGCTTCTAAGCCCTGTGGTTCACAAGAGTGTCTGATTCCAGCTCCAGGAAATCCACTGTCCGCCTATGCATAGACTGCACAAACATATGCATGTCTCCACATAATTAAATATCTAAAGAAAAAAAAGATCAATGTTTGAAGTAACTGAATAAATATCCTGTAGGGTATAATTGTGAATTTATAACTGTGAGTTTTATCTGCTTCAAACATAGAATTCAATAGGTTCTGAACACGTTGTATGATGATAGATAGCATGGAACATGAAGGACAGACAAAATTTTGATAAGTTGTGACTTGCTATTTCCTGATTTACTGCACAGACATAATTTTCACTTATCCTTGGTGAATTCTGGAAAAAATAATAAAAAAAAGGATGTCTATTTTAGTCAGAAAAACTTTCCACAGCCTACATGGCATTTAATGTTGGCTCTGAGTGTTATGCTAAGACACTAACCAACTATTTGCATTTGAAAAGATTTATTGATTTTGGCTCTTCATAATACCTTATCACAAGAGGTGTGTGGTGCTCGAGCTCTCTTCTGCCTGAATGGATAGCATCTTAAAGAAGTGCTCTTTACTATAAATGTGCTAACCCTCCTTGGTGGGATGTGAGGGATTCCCAAGACATCTACTATAAATTTGAGGAGTGTCATTGCCAGGAGGGAGATGACCTAATGGAATTCAAGACAATTAAAATTTACTGAAGAAAATTCCTATAAAACACAAGTAAAGGAGGAAGAAAGAGTGAGCAAGGAGGCCACGTATAAATAAGTCAGACAACTGTGTAAGGAAGGGAAGAGTGAGAATCACCTGTGGCAGAGCAGATCAGAGCAAGCCTCCAAGAGAGCAGGAAGGGCCAGGCGCCTCTAGAAAGTACTCCCCAGCTGTTGGGGCTACAGTTTAGTCAGGCATGGGATAGCAGTCACCCAGCGTGAGCAAGATCGTGAACACTGGGACTGTAGCAGATGGATGATGTTAACTACTTGCAGCTAGAGTCCTTGAGAGGACAGGGGATGGGTAGGATGTAACTCCCTGCTTACTCTGGTTGCACCAGGTTTTTAGCTCCTTAGGAGGGTCTCTTCTGCTAAAATCCATCAATTTGTAATTGCGTCAAATGTAGAAAGCAGCAGAAATGCCAGGTACCCAAAATTAACAATAAATGTCCCCCATGCCACTTGATACACTATACTGAAATAGGGAACTAGTAGGTTCAATCAGATGGAAGATAAATGTTTAAGTTAAAAAAGAAAAGAAGATGCCTTTGGGTCCTCTGATGCTTATTGAAGCCCTTGGATGCTAGAAGTGCTTTATATAGCTTTTGTTTGCCTGTTTGTTGGTTTTTTGTTTGTTTTTGTTTTTGTTTTTGTTTTAATGAAAGGTCAATCATGGTACTTCTCAATCCAACCTTCAGAAGAATACTTCCCACAGATCCAGTTCTGCCTTGTTTAACAATTACCAACCCACTAAATACATATTTATACCGAGTCTCATCAGCATGGCTAAGGCTATAAGGTTGTAGTAATCACCATCATCATTAATTCTTCCTCCTTATTTGGTAGTGAGGGTGTCGTGGTAGACATCTGCTCTCCTTAAACTTGTTCCATGCAGATATTTGGGCGGGGCAGGTGATGAAGATCACTGTAGCATTAGAGTTCTTGAGTCAAGAGATCAGAGTCTGGGGCAGGTTATCTGGGGCCCAAGGGGTGCTAGCTATTGTCACTGTGGTTTTTCTCTGGTTTTGAGCTCTTGGACCACACCAGATGCTTCACATTCAAGGTTGAGGGAGAGGTTCATACTGAGTTTAGGCTGGCACTTGTCATTCTCTCCACCTTGCTGAGGGTGCCAGGACAACTGGAATGTGGAAGTTGTGGTTCAAATCATGATAACCAGGATATTGCCTTGCCGGACCATGTTCAGGTTGGATGACATCCAGCTCCAATCACCTATAACCATCTACTTGATGTCATTTCCTGGTCCCAAATTATCACTGGTTACATCAAATTGGTAATCTTCCTGTAAGAGAAGAGTAAAGGGGGAGGTCTTAAGTCATGCAGCATCCTTCCTGTCAAAACTTGGGGTGCTAAGTTAGCTCATTGTTAAAGAAATGCATGCTTCAGGTGTCACACACAGTACTGCTCCTAGACAAGCTTCCAGAGCTATGAATGTTTTCTTCCATTGCAGAGAAGACTTTGGTACTGAATTAAGTGGTGAGGACTTGACCTGGTGTTTGGGGACAGGAGTACCTTCATCACAGGGCTAAGGTGTTTGGTTTTACATCCTACCCGGAACTGCCCTTTTCTACAGGGATGGTAGGATTGCTAACTGCTCTCTCCACTGTCCCGGGTTGAAAGTTCTGTTCACTCCTAGAATCAATTCTCAAGCCTGAAAAAAAAATACATAAATTAAAAAAAAAAAGGCGTCCGAATTTCAGATCAGAACATTTTAAACACCTTTAAATAAAGTCCTAAATACAGTGGTGTACTTCAGTTGGAAAAAGGAAGTACATAAGATAAACTATAAGTAAAACAAGTCTTTAAGGTCCACTGTGTTCTGCAGCCATAGATCAGAAGGGCAGGTCGGTATCAATTCCACTTACTTCTCCCCAAATCCTTTTTTCAAAGAAAGGATTTTCACATAATTTAACCTAGAGGGCTGCACTTACATTTTCTGTAATATCAGAAAATTAGATCCTGCTTTGTTCCGATTGAAGACCGCACATGTCTGCAGAAGAGCTGCTGGGGAAGCCTTCTGAAGCGGGTTAAATGTCTGATGTCTCTGCAAGGATTCCCGAAAAGATCCTGCTCCTCCTTGAAACAGATAGCTACACGTATGTTTTTAAACTCGATTCTCTCAAGGAGAAAAGCAGGTTCATTTTGTGGGGGACGTGTTTTGATCCTTCAAATGAAATAAAAATAGAATGTTCTCAGTGTGAACCCCCACAACATAGAATCAAAACAAAACTAAAATGGAGAACTGGAAGGAGTCACTCAGACAGTGAGAGTATTTCCTGCTCTTGCAGAGGACCTGGGTTCAGTTCCCAGTGTCCACATGGCAGCTCACAACAATATGTAACTCTAATTCCAGGGGATCCGACACCCTCTTCTCACCTTTGTGAGCCACAGGCAGACAAGTGGCGCACATACATACAGATAAACAAAACAATCACTCACGCACATAATTTAAAATAAATGCATAAACTGAGAGGCAATAACAGAAAGTTTATTTAAATGATTTTACCTAATTTATATACTGCTAATAGAATATTTCAATCACTACTGGCAGTGATCTTGAATAATATCTATCTATCTATGAATCTATCTATCTATCTATCTATCTATCTATCTATCTATCTATCTATCTATCTCTTTAACATTAAGAAATTTCATTTTATATGCCTAATAATTTTCTATGGCATAATCCAGCAATTGACTTTATTGAAGTTTCAAACTACAAGTATTTTGCAGTATGGTTACATTTATTTTTATTATATATGAGTCATTACTGCAGTGCTAACATCAAAGTTTTGGTTTGCTTGTTTTTCGACTCAATGGGCTATTTTAATATTAAGTTCAATTTCATATTAAATATACATTTCTCTTTTCAAAATTTTGAGTTCCTGAATCTAACTCCACTCCCTAGGTCCCTGAAGTACCCTTTGTCCTATTTTAAATATGTTTTAGGACACAAAAGCAGAGTATTAGCCTGCTGTGCATGAAGATCTGGCTTCATCTCTAGTACTAACAAACCCCAAAATGAATCCTGTTGGACATCCTCATCTCTATCATTTATGTTCTCTTTGCTAAATAGCACTCCAAATGAACACAAATTTCTCGTTGTCTATCTTCTCTCTCTCTCTCTCTCTCTCTCTCTCTCTCTCTCTCTCTCTCTCTCTCATGTGTATGTGTGTGTGTGCATGCGCGCGTATGTGTGTATTGAGAGAGAAAGAACCCCTTGACTTTAAACTCTGACAGTTCTGCAGTTACAGGTATACACGGCCATACCCACCTTCAGAGAGAAGGCTGGGTAATTGAACATAATACCTCATGCTCTCGCAGAAAGTTCTCGTATCTGCATGGCCATCTCCCCAAAGTCATTATCTGTATTTCTTAACCAGGTGTTCAATAAGACCTTGCCATCCTATTTTTTTCTTAAGCAAACTGAAACTAAAGAAAAACAAAACAAAACACAAATGCCCTATCTTCATCTCCATATACTTTCTACTTTCTCTCAGAACTCCAAGTGGCCTCTGAGGACTCCAGAATGATTATCCACTTCCCTCCTTCTTGCCTCCTGCTCAATACCCACATACTGGTCTCAGTTTCTATGTTTGAACATATTCGAAGAAAAGTAGAGTTTAGCACTCAAAATAACCGAATAAAATTGCTCATCCCATGTGTTCAGTCACCTCACCATCACATTTCCATTCCTGATAACAACACATTACAGAAGATCCAACTTTGGATTATTGATGAAGGGCTCATCATCACCAGTAATGAGTGTGGAAAGCAAAAAACATCCCATAAACAAAGCACCCTTTAAAAAACACTCATGGGTGTACACATCTTTACTGATTCAATGGGTCATTCTTTTTTCCACATTTATCACCAAATTATTGTGTTTTAGACAATAGAGAGCAATTAACATTAATATACATCTTCTCTTATAAAGATTAGCATGACATCTATAAAGTTGTTCTCAAGGGCTAATTGTAACAAGACCAACATACCTAAAACCTACCTTTGGCACATGGAACTGATAATTCAACCCTGTTTTGTTTTTTGGTTTTTCAAAAAGCATTTAAATTGCTTTTTTCTCTTTTATTTATTTATTTTTGAATTAACAAAAAGACTTTGAACCTCCTCGTTCCTTATTTGTTTATAGTCCCAACAGTTTGGTACTAAGGAGATCATCAAATCATGAGAACTGGTAGGAAATCATTGGGGCTATGAATGCCTAACAGTGGGAAGGGGGGGAAGGTACGAAAAGTGGAGTATGCTGTGTAAAAATGCAAACACAAATTAGACTTCCTTAATTTGTGTGCGGGATAGATAAATAATGATTTGCACCAAGCAGGGATCTCACACAGCTTTGTTCATATTTTAATAGTGTACTTCTCTTTGCAGTCGGAGTAATTAAGTCTTATGACAGAAACCGTAAGTCCTGCTGAGATGTTTAAGTTTAGAACAACCTCTTGATGTACAATCAAAATAATAAAAACACAAAACAAAAAAAAAAAAAAAAGGACACTTCTCGGGCTCTTAACAAGCTGGTTTGTTTTCACCTCGGCGACACAATTGGATGTGGCTCACTCCAACTGTTTAGTCTCAGTGTTAACTAGAACTTCCTTTTGAAATTTGCTGCCTTCAATTACATTTTTAAAAAGAATTTTAATTGCATGGCTGTAAAGAGTAAAGACGCTCTAGGCTCCATTTGTTTATCATGGAGGGGCCTAAAAAAAAATGAGGACAGAGCTTCCCAGCTCATGCAGGGGTTGCTGAGAAAGGGAGATGACTTTTAATTCGACAAGTTCAGAGAGATTTCTTAGTTTGACGTGCTTGGCAGGGGGTCTTTGAGTGCCTGGCAATGCTTCAGCATTCTGAGCTTTGAAAGTCTTTCCCTGCAGCAGAAATTGTATCAAAAGCCAATGATAATATTCCCTGCAAGGTAAAACACCCTATTGAAGATTGCGAGGGCTGTTTATTTATTCATCACAGTTTTTCTTTTAGGACATATCAAGCATCTAGGTAATAATTCACATAGATGATAGAAAATGCAAAAAAATATTCTCCTCATTAATCTTTCACCTTTTCCTCCTTCTACTTCTCTGGAGGCCACGTGTAGATATAAAAGGTTCTTTCTGCTTGGCTCAAACATATATATATCTTTATTCTGAATCTCCGTTTCTTCCCTTCTCTTTCAATTTTTAAACAAAATTGTCATTTCCATTGACTTCCTCCCACCAGCTGAGAGTATAAGATGTTTATGGCCATTTCCTCCTGTTAAATCCTCAAAGTGATTAATTAATTTTACAGCAGTGATGTTCAGAGTTGAAGGCTGCTTTTGAATCTGCCTATTGTATGTCTGCTTCAGGAAGCCGCTTTCAAAGCAAATGTTAACAATCGTGTTGCTCTCTTGAAGGATATTCATATTTTAATGTTTTGTATTGTATTTTGTACGTATCTTAGGAGAAAAACGTTTCCTCTTTTTCACTGCTTAGAGGTCAGTACTGGGAATAAGGGGCTCTGACAACTTATCCCCCTCGTATCATCAAGGCCTGCTTTCTGCTTGGCAGAATCAGTTAAGAAACATCGTTCCCCTCATCTTTTTTCTTCCATCTCCTGTGGCATTAGAAATGGCCTTACCTTGCAAATACTGATGAATTATCCCATGGGAGGCAGTTGCTGTATAAGAGAAAGTTTACATCATCCATATATTTTGTTAAGATATGGGGAGCTCCAGGACAATAAATTGTATACAATAACAAGTTGTTATATTTGTATTTTTTATAATGGAATCAATGAAAGAAAACTATATATTTGAAAGAAACTTACTTAAAAAAATTAGCACCTCATCACATCTGGGCATTCTTAAGCACATGTCAATCCACAAGCATAAATCAGTTTGTAGACTGTATTTAAATATCAAACGTTGGAGAAGAAATCACCATGCCAGGTAACCACGTCACTAGCAAAATATCCATAGAGGAACATCAGCAAATATTCATTCATTAATATTAACTGAACTTCCACAGACTTCAAAGCAAGCCACAGGGCACCTTACAAATGCATCCTTATCCACAGGATTTCAAACTCAATACTTGATTGATGATCATTTTTCACATATGGATATCGGAGAATCAAGGGTGATATAAAACCATGTAGTTCAAATAGCACATAGTAAAAAAAAAAAACATTCATTTATTGTCAAGTTTGGGGAAAGAATGTGGCTTTGTGGAAGCATTTATTTGCTTTAAAAAGAATAACTCAAGCAGGGTATTTAGACATGATCAAGTTTTGGGGACCTTCCTTCAGTCTACCCAACCTGTTATGACTAAGAGCACCATCACTACTTCTGGAACCATGGGGCCACCGATAGGTCTTTTTCCTTTGACTGATAGTTCTCATTTTTTTCTTTTTCAAACTCATTTGTAGTAGTAAAGTTAGTTATTAAAATGCCTCTCCAAAATGTACCATCAATGTATTTTATGGTTACTTCTAAAATGAGTAAGTTCTATGTAAAAAGGAACTTAAACTCACATATCACCGGTGATTTATTCTGCCTTCATTTCGTGCTTGCTACATAAAATTCAGTATGATAGCTGCAGAGATCTGTAATGAATTTTGCACGTTTAACAAATCTCAATGGAGAACTCAACAAAAATGTAAGGTGACTACGAAGATATCCAAATATATTGTGGAATTCCGGGTAACATCAATGGGTGTGTTGAAAGTCCGTTATTCTTATGTGGAAGAGCAGTCTACCTCTTAGACCTTACTATAACCACATGGAGGAACTGCTATATTGGCCATATTTAACACTTGAATTATGCTTAATCAATAATTTTTAATAATTTTGAATCTAAGGACCACAACTGTTCTTTTAGGGAGTAAGTGCTATAGTGAACTCTCCGACTGGCTTTCAGAAAAGTTGGCAGAAGCCAAAAAACATGATTATTTCTTCTTGGAACTTAGAAGCCGGTTCATCTTGCCAGATATTCAGAACCCTAGTGTGTTTTTATTTAAAAAGTTTAGCAGTAAGTGGAGAATAGAAATGTAAAGTTACAAGTAAAAACATGCATTGGTTCTTCTAGTTGACATAGAAAAAGGATTACTAAAGATGTCTTTGGCAAAGCTAGAAAGAAACCAACAAAGCCAAAAATAAAAATTGAAAAATAAAATCTGTAACAGGACAAAGCTCTGGTGGAAACTAATATTAAAATGATATTTTCCTTTCATTGAATGAAAGTAATATTCAGAATACCAACATAGAGTACATAATGATTAGGGGAGAAAAGGTTTCCCTGACGATACCTTTAAATATTTTAAAGAGACAATGAAGACTACATAGAATTGAAAGATAATGCATTTGGGATTTGGCGTGTAGCTCAGTGGGCAAAGTGCTTGCCTGACATGAATGAAGTCATGGTTCAATCGCCAGTACTGCAGCAGAGCACTCAAGAAATAGGTGCAGGAGGATCCAGAGTTCAAGGTCATCCTTGGCTGTATAAAGCATCCCAGACTAACTTGGGTAACAGGGCCAGATTCCAAAGAGAAGGAAGGTGAGAGAGAGAGACAGAGACAGAGAAGGAGAAAGGGAGGGAGGAAGAGGTAGAGAGAGAGGGAGAGGGACAATTCTTAATCAGGTTTACCATTTCCTTTGTAACATAACCCCACCTCAAATGATATCACCTTTAGTTTCTAATGGGAACCACCCAGACCTCAGAGATTAAGAAACATAGTATTCATAATAAACCCCAGCTTCTTAAACTATGTATTTTGACCCCATATAGGGTCACATAATTGAATATGGAAGTAGCAAGAAACTGCCAAATGTAAAAGATTCTGGAAAATGTACAACACCAAATTAATTCAAAATCAAACATGGAATGAATCTGAGATGCCTGTGGGTACTCCATGTGTTGTATTAGCCACTTCACAGCAGCCTCCCTTCTGAACACGCACCTTCACGTATGACAGCACCCTTGCTATCAAGTCACCCGCTGTCAATAAATGCTGCCTCCCCTGGGCTCTAACACAAGACCACTGCATGTCATGAACTGCATTTGGTTTCTTCTGCATCAAGTTTTCCTATTGAGTAGAATCATATTGCTTTACTTAGATTTAATATATCTGTACCATCCTTCCTCAGCATGGATTAAATTAGAACCTATTTGGATTATATTGTGTTATAATATTTGATATCAAATATTGCTGTTTGATTTGCTGACTCGAGTTTCATTTATTTTAAATCATTAAATTTTGGCTTAGGATTACAATAGAGTGTCCAGAAATTTTGAAATTGCCCCACAATAGTTCTGTCCTTTTGTACTACATGTAGTGTGAAGCAGTGTTTTCAATTTTGATTATAAAAAATATCTATGCACCCTAGATACCATTGAAGATGCTCTATATTCTGTAGCATTAAGTAACCTGCCCATCTTTAATATTTTATGTAAAAAGTAGTCACATCTATTCTGTTAGCCTGAAAATCTAATCTCATCATTAGTAAACACAACAACTTGTCTCGGTCCATTGGTGGTACCAGAATAAAATGCCTAAGATTGGAGTACTACATATATAACAGGAGCTGATTTCTCACATTTGTAGGGACAGATTTAAGAGGAAGGCATAGGCAGCTTGAGCTGATGGTAAGTTCTGTGTCCTACGACTATAATGAAAGCAATCTAGTACAATGGTAGAAAGATGTGTACAGTGAACAACAGCCAGCATGCTGTCTTTATCTCTTTTACAGGAATCTGTCCTGTCCAGATGTAAACACCAGCCCAAAGCCCTACGTATATTATCACCTTTGTGATAGTTTCAACATTTGTACATATGCATATATTGGTGGGTATGCATACATATACACATGCCCGCATACACAAACAGGTAGACATTGTATAAATATATACATGCATACATATATTATCATAAGTAAATGTATATTCATAGAGCTATCCACTTAAACATTTTTGCAGGAGTCTTGCAAACCCAATCCTATTTCACTTCACTACATAATGTTCTTTAGACAAGTAGTTATTGACATTTGCTTTTGAATCTTTAAAAGTCCATTTACAAAGTGGTAGCAGGAGACATTTCTATAATACGAACAGAGTGTAATTGATTACAGCAAATTTTTTCCCACACTTGCATCAATTCTTGATAATTTTCTTTCTCATAATATTTTCTTGTTATTCCTTTCTCTTTCCTCCCAAGCTTGGATCCTTCCTTTCCTTCTCTCTCTTGTTTCTTTTAATTGTTAGTATTTCTCTTTCCCACCCTTCCTACGTTCTTTGTAACTAAAACAAACAAAAGAGAAATGTGGCATAGGCCCAAAAGGAAAGGAATGATAGATAATGCTAGGTCAAGTACAGGGCCTCACATAACAGAGAGATAATTCTTTAACTAGATTGAGGGAACCATGAATCTGACCAATATGGAAATATGTGGGTTTGTAAAATTCCGCATTGTAAGTGGAAATATCGATATAGCAGAAAGCTCAAAAAATGAAAGCTTCATTTTTCTTAGTCAAAAGATATAACAGGAAAAATATAAAAAAATGAATACATATGTATACATGAACAAGAAAGAGAATATGGCTTTAAACTGCAAGCTACATCTCAGAATGAAGCTACAAATAGACTTTGTAATATATTGTGCATTGCATCAATTTGACTGTTTTTAAGATCTGAAAGAGGATAATCTTCCTCTTGTTTGAGTGTCTGCAAGTTTTCCTGGGTTCATTATTATAAAAGCATTTCAAGTCAATAAAAATATTCCATAAGACTTTCTACCAAACTATGGCAACAGATAACGAACATTCTTTATAACAAAATCATGTCTCTTTGAAGTCAACAAACTATGGTGACTAGTGAATCTTTCCTCTCCAATGTGTTTAACTACAAATTCCTCTCATGCAAAAGTGAGCTATTGATTAAGACATAGACTTGCAAAGAGAATCTTACAGTCCTAGTGCCTGGACACCATAGCTTAACATGGCTGTTAATACCCTTCCAAAAAGGCCATTGTTCCAAAGAGACTTGTAGCTTCAGCCAAAATTTCAAATCAGCACTGATCTCCATCAGGGGTTAGAAGAACTATATGTTGTTTCGATAGTCAGTGTATTTTCCGTATGCATATTTGTGTCTATTAGCAAGAAAACCCATACCAAGGAGATTTGTAGAAAGCAAACTTGTTTACATGTTGTCTATGTATCTAGAGATTACTGAAACTATTTTTCTCAGTACAGAGAAAGACAAACCTAGCCAGAATCTCTGTCTGGCACTTGATATATGGATTTTTCTGTATCAGTATTTCCAGGAGGTAAAGAGGTGTGTTAAGGCAGAAAAGAAATATTTACCAGACTGGACCCTGTTAAACATAGTTGCTGAAGAGTTGGGAGTTAGAATAACTTGTCCAACCTCTTTACAAACACAAAACTCTAATGTGTCCTTGCCTCTTCTTAATTAGCCCTTTCATTAATTAACATAGACGTTTCCGATTACATTGCAAATAGCTATTTGGATGATTTGCCCCATAATTTATATCTCGTTATGTTTCATTTTATATCCTTTTACATAAAATTAGTTTTATATGTTATTATTTAAATTTCCTATTTCATTTTAATTTCACTTCATCTTTCACGTTTTATATTATCGGAGCTCAGGCAAGGGTCTGAAGTGAATTACTGTACAAGAAAGTCTACTGTTGAGACTTCGGCCGTGATGCCTAGACTTCCTAGTCAGTTTCCCCCCAGTGCACACGAAAATGGTTGTTTTGTTTCTATACCCATTGTGAAAATAAAAGCAATCTGCTGGTACTTTTGGAACGCTTGCTTTATCTAGCATTTCATTGTCTCGTGTCCTGAGTGGAGCCGCTTGCATTTGAATGTTCATGATTACCTCCAATTTCTCATGGCATTCTGAACAGAAATTCTACTGTATCTCATTTTTGATAAATAATTACACAAATGCTTCTTCAGGAAAAAAAAGGTAACTTTAAGAATACCTGAAAGTGTAAAAAAAATATAAGTCATTATAAAGCCTGATAAGTAGGTGGTCATCTTGGAACCTAAACAGAGGAGGGAAAAAAAATCAACTCAACTTCCACCTTTCAAATCAGAAGGAGTTTGTGCCTCTGACATCCAGACAATGCCCAGAAGGGTCCCTGTGTCTGATTGTGGAAGGAAACCTAAAATGAGTTTTATGCAAATTTCTTTACAATGAAACGTTTTCTAAGTCATTATACTAAACGGAACTTTGTACAAAGCACTCGCAAAATAAAATCAGGCGGTAATTTAGCAACATCTGAAGAAAGTGTGAGACAATTAAACTTTTCCAGGAATCGCAGGAGTCCTCAGACATCCCTGCATCATCACAGTTGGGGAAAGAAATCTCTCTCTTCCTTGGTTCTCCCCCCCTCAATTGCCGTCTTCACACTTAAAAGTGATGTCTAAGGCTATTTTTAGTTAGTTTCCAACTGCTACTGATACATCGAAGTTATATTGCTTGATTTTTTTTTTTATTTTAGTATCAAGAGAAATGATTTCAACTCAGGGAAGCCCAAACTTCAAATACCTATGGAAGTAAGATTAATGCAGTTCGAATTTGGCAGGAAAATAACTTCAGAGGTGACATTTTTGTTGGAGGAACTAAAATATCTACAGTAATAGTTTTAGCAAGGCTTAGTCCAGAGCACTGCTCAGGGCAGCCAAACCTTTAGTACACTCTAACTGTCGCAAGGCAAGCCAGAGATGGATGTATAGGCGGCCGTACTTAACACTGTCACCCTGAGAGTGAAGTACTTTGAAAGGCTGAATGAAGATGAACAGTCCATCTCTCTGAAGGAAAGTCTTGCCATTTATTTTTTTTTTATCGGTTCTAAGAGTGATGCCGTATTGTGTCATGCATTGAACTGCATCCAATAAGAATATCTGCTGTGCTTTGCAAATCAGCCTCTATCTGCATCCAGTCTCCCCTATTCAAGTGCTCAAGTTAGGACACGTGGCAAGTGAAGAATGACACCTGTGTCCTCTTTGGGTTTGGAAGCTTCTGAAGATGCTGCTCCGTGGAAACCGTTTCTCTTAATTTCCCTTCCAACCTGCTGATTCCTCCTCTCTTCTTCTTGGTGTTTTATGTCTCTCCAGAAGCTGTTGGTCCAGTAAGTTTTCTGTAGTTCAACTAATAGTAGTGTAGTAGGAGATACAGAATGACTCCCCTCGAAAAGCACATTGTGTTATGATGGAGACTCACAAAAATAAAACCATCAGTTGGGTGGTGGTGGCTCATGCTTTTAATCACAGCACTTGGGAGGCAGAGGCAGGCAGCTCTCTATGAGTTCGAGATTAACCTGGTCTACAGAGCCAGTTCCAGGACAGGATACAAAGCTGCACAGAGAAACCCTGTCTCCCAAAACAAAAATAAATAAACAGATTAAAAGTAAAACAAGTTCTGTAAAGTTATGACATACCTGCCTTTTATATTAAAATAATGTATTACTGCTTCATAACCATGTGCTTGTAGAATTGTCATTCTTTTAGAGACAAGGTAGAAATTTCTGTTATATTCTTTTTCCTCCCAGGGAACTTTTCTAAATTAGATTTGTCACAATTTTAGTGACAAAGAGTGATAAAATTATATAATAACTAAGTTTTTACATAGTTATCATATAGTAGTTGGTACTATAGTGGTAGAATAAAGGACGTTTTCTCCAGAGTTCTTATGCTCCAGAACGACATCATGCATCTACTGTAAGTTTTGTATTTGCAGTATCTAATAATCTAATAATGGCATAGTAGAGCAAATGAGTTGGCGCTACATAGGCATGTTGGCTATTGGAGCAGTCTCAATGGGATGTCCATGAAGAAATCTGGTCTAATGCAAGTTGTTACAATCTTGACATGCTAACAGACTTAACTCAGAGTTCCTCTATTTCCATCTTGACTGGGCTTTCTAAATTAAACAGCTGGTCCCAATAGCATAGTGAAATGGATAGCCTCTGGAGTATTGGCTGAATCATAACTAGGCCACATATTAGTCTCCCAAGGACATATAGTCCATGACTGTGTGTCACAGGAAATTATTTCACAGTGAATTTATGGTCTTAGTTTAACTCTGAAAAAAGTGGAGAGTTTGGATAGAAGGATGGAAGAGAGGAAGGCATCAGAGGCAGACAGAGCCCCAGTCACCAACCGTTTTCCACCATGCCATTCCAACTCTCTAGTCCAGGAGGAGGGATAGAGAGTGCTAATGAGCAGGGTACAAGAAAGCAAGTTAGACCCTTCTGAGAGCATATGTCTGTGAGTGCTAGGCTGCACTGGGTGGGAACCTTCTTTGATAAAGAGCCTAAAGAGGATGGCAATGAAGAGAACAAGAACAATGAAGGAGATGAGCCCCAAGGCCAGCAGTATTTCTGTGCCCATACTCCCGCAATTATAATTGCCACTCCAGACTACCAGAGAACCCTGAGCCTTAGGATGAAAATGATAGGAAACAAGATTTTATGTTCTGGAGTCTGAGATGAATATGAATAAAGGCCGAGAAAGAGATAGTTCCACAGCAGCATTAAAATGGGTTTTGATTTTAATAGCAATAAAAGAAAAAGGAAGTGTCAGAGGCGAAAGATGAGCAGGAGGAAGACATTAACTGATACCGCACAATTTTGGTTGCTGGGAGAAGAAAGCCCTTGAAAATAAGTAAGAAAGTCATAGTGAGGCAGGGACCAGAATCTCAGCCTTTTGTTTAATGAGAAGTGGAGTGGCTTAGTTAGTCCATTCAGGAGAGTAATCAGATGGCTTCTAGAAGCATTTGACCAAAGCCATCTGTTTGCTTTGACACTTTACAAACACGTCTTGAACAAACCGTATTTGACAAATATTTTGAATAGCAAAACATTTCAGCATTTTGAAAGTAAACCAGAAAGTTCCCGATAGGCAGTTTCTGCTGCCTTAGGAGGCACCAAACTATTTGAATATCTTTTTAAAGGAGCTTACAGAAAAATCATCTGAAGTACGCATATACCTCAGACATGCACGCTGACAGAAAAATTGTCAATTGTTAGTTTTCTGTGAAGGAAAAGGTGATTACATGGCATGCCTTGCACAGTTATGAGGAGTTTTGATTTCACTCCCCTCTTTCTCCATATTTCCCTGTGCAGACATATGCTAAAATGAAATGCATTGTACAAAGGTAAACCAACAATGCAAATGAGCCACAAAGCTCAACCATTTTGCCTGAAAAGAAAGAATTTCAGGCTAGGTAAATTTATGCATCAGTGACTTCTTTCCGTCTCCTCCCGATAGCGTCTGATTGACACGACTGCGGCATTACTTTTAAAGAAACTAAAACGAATCCCGCAGCCTCATGCAGTGGGGCCTTACCCTGTCAGTGCTCAATGACCACTGAGGCCTGACTGATGGCTCCAGCCACTGCATGAAATGTTTTCCATCATTTAGAAGAAGCCACAGTAGGGTGGGGTAGCTTGCATAATTAGACAGTGGGAAGCAAAGTCAGAAGTCAAGAGTATCACTGCTGTAACTTCCAGCATTGTCTTTTGATTTCCTTTTTAGCCTACTGAGAATAAAACGGGTCACCCCGCCTCCTTTTCCGACACGGCTTCAGGCCAAACATTGTGAATCTCTATTGATTAGCCAAATAACTCTTAATTACTGAAGTTGTGATCTGTGTGGGAACTGCAATTCTTCTTTATGGTTCTACTGATTTGTCCCAGGTTCACTGCATTTCAATGGATAAACAGAAATAAAGGGTACGGTGTGTCAGGTTCAGATCAGTCAATTTTGTCATCTTTATTTCTTTCTATTTAATCGACTACTTCTGTGCAAAGTTGTAGGTGAAGTCTAAACCATTAGCTAAGTTAATTAGAAAGACTCTTGCATTCATGAATATTTGGGTCTGAAAACAATTATATACATAGTTTCTAACCTAATTAAATGAGTTTTAAGAAATTAGTACCATAAATTTACATAAAACTACAAAATTACATGAAGACAAAAGAAAATCTAAAAAAATTAAATGTATATGGCAGATCTTAATTATAGCTATAGTTATATTTTGTAGAGGAATAGTTTTTAATGTTATGGGTAAAAACACTTTATTCCTATAAGATGAAGAAGCAACCTGATTGTTCTTTGATAAGCACTGGTTGAAGTAAAATATCACATTTAGTTGTTGATAGCTGCCTTAGCGGTGGAAGCATAAGAATTTTTAGGCAGAGAAAAGTATCTATTGTGTGTGGGGCAATGAAATGGCTCAGTGAGAAAAGGCACTTGCCAAGAAGCCTAATCACCTGACTTCAGCCCCCAGGACCCACATAGTGTGTGTATGGGAAGTATGTGCACAGATGATTCACTAGGGTACCTAAAGTTTATATACAATGAAACACTCTTAGAAAAGACTGTAGGAATAGGTCAATTCTTCCAGAGTGAAGATATGGCCATTATTAGACTATGGTTACATATATGGGGGAATGTACAGGGAAGTTTCTGTTCTACCCTGTCTTGCAACAGTTTAGTACCTATAGAGGCTTATATTATAAACTGGTTGTTGTATTAGCTCAGGCTTATTATTAACTAGCTCTTACAACTTATATATATATATATTGGTTTTTCGAGACAGGGTTTCTCTGTGGTTTTGGAGCCTGTCCTGGAACTAGCTCTTGTAGACCAGGCTGGTCTCTCTTACAACTTATATTAACCCATAATTCTTATCTATGTTTAGCCACATTGCTTGGTACCTTACTGAGTGAGGCATTCTCATATTGTTTCCTCTGCATCTGTCTGGTGATTGCAGACTGAGTCTTTCCTCAATTCTCCTAAAATTCTCCCCCCTATACTTCCTGCCTGGCTACTGACCAATACTTTTTATTCAACCAATACAAGTGACAAATCTTTACAGGGCAAAAGAGCATTATCCCGTAAGAGAGGAACATGAAGATATTCTGGTTACCATTTAAGTAAGTTTTCAAGGACCTTGGTGTAAGGTAAGAAAAGTGAGGGAAACTGGGGGTGAATGGGGGAGGGTGAGAATGAGAGTATTTTGTAAACCTTTACCTTGTGATAATCCTGTGAATGATGAGGTAAAGGTTTCATACACCATGAAGAAAACAAGACTCAGCTAAGAAGGAGTGAGGGACTGAGATCAGCAAGCATTTTGAGAAACGGGATGTGGTTGATTTTGACAAATGCTGCAAAGGAGTGTTGAAAAGATGAGGTTTCAAAATTGGTCTTGCCCTTGGGCTTAGCTGTAATGAAGTTGTCAGAGACCTCACCGAAGGTCAGTTTCTCCCCAGCGACAAAGGCTCAGGCTGGACCAGACAAAGTTGAAAAACAGTCTTATGAGGATTGGGAACAGTACAGAAAATGTAGGCTAGGATTCCACTTGTGGTTAGGAAAGAGAATCAAGAACTTGCCCATCAGATAATGCTAGGATGCTTTTGAGACCTTAACAAAGCATTTAGGTAACACTAAAAATAAATATGAATTTTAAAAAAAATCAGAGTCCCGTACACCTTCTAAGGTAGAAGTTTGTTTTTGTTTGTTTGCTAATATCCTTCCAAACATATTGTATTACTTTTTAAAATTTTTTACTTACCATCAGAATCAGAGGACATGATAACTCTGGGATTCTGAATGTTTGCAACATACACAGAGTGAGAGAGAAATTTGAAAGGAAGTAAGAGACAAGCGTAACTGATATATACACACAGATACGAAAGCATATCAGGATAGAGGAAGTAAACAAAAGCCCAAGGAGGTTGCTTGTCTATAATGTAGGTTTATAATCATGACTTCAGTATAACTGAAGATCTTAAATTCTGGACAGAGTTTAATACTGCCTGCTTCTTGATATGTGCTGTACTGAAACATATTTGAGAACATCAAGAATGTATATTAATAGTCACAGCTGATCAAGAGCTGAAGAAGACAATTCAATATTAAGAGGAAAAATGAGCTAAATCAAGGCCATATGCTTTTTAAAAATATGTCAAGAGGGTTGTCTGACAACATTTAAATTATTCCTGTATCTGGACACTCTTCCTCTTAAACTTGTTTTCTAATCGTAGGTAGGAAGAGATTATTGAAGGGTGTTCAGCAAGGTGTTAGGGCAGAGTTACATGAGGAGGCCATTGACTGTGTTCACACCAGGCATTGCTAAGTGTGAAATTATCTGCAGCTGAGCCTTGGAAGAAAGCATGTCTGAATCGAGCTGCCCTTTCCCTCTTCCACCAAGAAAACTAAATGCCGATTCAAATGAGCAGAGCAGCTAAAATTAAACGATACCTTCATCTGAAAATTCCACAGGCTGTATTGGCTTTGTACTTCTAGGGGTTTACCTCCTTTTTCCATAGTGGAAAGCCAGATTTTTAATATCCTAAGAGAAATGTAGAAGTCAAAGGTGTGCATTAAACACCTAGTATCTCTAGGTTATCCACTTTATTTCGAAACTATGTTTAATGCAAAATTACAGCAAGGATGTATGTCATTGGGGGTCACTTATGAATATTCTTTTTGGGTTCTCTCTGTTGGACATGCAATCTCAGCTAAATGTTTTGAAGAGAAGGAATCAAATAAATTGCCCTATTTTGGGTCTTTCTCATCTGTATACAGTCGCACAGCTCCAGTAGACCTGAAAATTGCCCAGAGACAAACTTTAAAAAAATAGAGTGCTTTTGAGGCAGAAAATTGCTTTTCTGCAGTATGGTCTAAAGGACAGGCAGTGACAGGAGGACAAGAAGTTGTCACCATGCAGTGACATCGTAAAGCATGGCTCCCATAACCAAAAGCATAATTTGCTTTTATTTTCTTCCTTATTAAGCTACAAGAGGATTCTATGCGATAAGGCTACGTCTGGTTTTAAGGAGAACCTTTTGCAGCAAATGTACAATTACGGTTTTGAAAGTCCATCTCTCCCCTGCACACGATGCTTAGTTTTTCCAGAAAACAGTTAGTTTAATATAGCAGACAGTGCTGTATTTCAATAGGCAGAAGTATGTGCAGGTTTTAGGATAAAATAGGAATGAATTGCAGAGGCCTCTGGGTTTTTTTCTGTGTATAAGTTGGTTTCTTAGTCGCATTGCAACAAGGCTTGTGTAGTTTAATATTTAAAAAAAGTATTTTATGTATCTGGATTGGACCCTTGATATTTTTGGAGGATTTTTATGTGGTTTAATTTCCATTTTTATGGTGGAATGAACAAAAAAAATGGGAGAATATATGTCTTTTCTGTGTTAAGGGATTTGAAACTCCTTTGGGCCTGTTATCATGTTAATGAGACAGTTGAGAGATATCAGGGTTTTGTGTATTAATCTTAGCAGGCATTTGCATGCCAGAAGTGCTCATTTAGAGTTTTAATAGTGTTAACGCTGAATTTGCACAAAATTAACAAAAGAAATGTTTCGGGTACTAGATCTCTAATACCAGATATTTATTAAAGCTATTAAATATATACATATTTTATGTGTATCTATGTATATGTACACAGATACTGTGCAACTTATGTACTGGTAAATTTTCAGTTACTTTTCTAAATCTTGAAATCTTCTGTTTTAATTATTGACAGGTAGGATTTTTCTGTGTAGTTTGATATCTGACCAACTGACTCACTCCCCCAAGGGCAAAGCTTCCTGTGAACCCAATGGAAAAAAGCTTCCATGCTGTATACAACCTGTTCTCCTTGCCCACATCAACTCACAGATGTGCCCAATGTAACTGCACTGGCAAAACTGACTACTCAGAAATGAAGAGTGGCTGAACCGTTTCTTGTTAAACTTTGCTCCCTAATGTCTACTCAGATACAGAAAAATGAATTTACAGAGTAGAAAGGGGCTGAGAAAATGTGCAGGTCTGTTCTCTTGTTCCTTGGGAAGAACTATTGCCCCATCAGCCCAGACTTGAAATGAACTTTCCTTTTTTATGTGTGATTTACACAAGTGAGCTCAACTCCAGTGATCTGCCTTGTCCATTTCTTCTAAAGTAGTTATCATTTTATAGTTTCATAGAATTAGTTCACTCTTTCCTTTAACAGGTATTTGTCTACCCCTCCCTCCTTGCCTTCTCCCTCTCTCTCCTGAGATGAGGTATTTTATGTTCCCAGGGATGGTATCAAACTCCTCAGTTTTCTCATACTTCAGCCTATTGTTGGCATTTCAGGCTTATACTCCCATACTCAACATAACACTATAAAAATGTAATATAGTTTGAGAAAATCTAATCTAAATTTCCAAAATCTGAAATCTTTTAAAATCCACAATTCTTTCTGTATGTGGTAAGGTTTTTGGATATTTTAGAACATAAAAATAAAATAAAACCCATCTGAGGTGTTTCCTGTGAGGCTGTTCAGATAAAGAATCCTAACACGAGACAGGCATATGTAATGGTTAGAATCATTGGTTACCTCGACGAGATGGAGACTCACCTGGGAGATGGGTCACTGGTCAGTTATCAGAAATTATACTGATTGCATTAATGTATATAAGAACTCCACACATTGTGGGTGATGCCACTCCCTGGCTAGGATGTTCTGTATACATGGGAAGAGAACTGAGTACCATTATACACTGACTTATCACCCTCTACTTTGGGATAGCCTTGATTTCAATGATGACGGGCTGTCTGTACCCTTGAACTGTGAGTCACAACAGTACGTGAATTGTTTTGATCAGTGGCTTCCTTTTTTTTTAATTATAGCAGCAACAACAATAGCAAAAAAAAAAAAACCAAAAAAACAAAAAAATGAAGCACGGCAGGTTTCTACAAACTCATTCCGTATTTTCATAGAATTTATGATTTTGGAGAATATGAAGTCAGTTTGTAGCTCTGAGGGTCTTATGTCCTATGGTAGCCAATCACACCAGCTTGGAGAAAATACTGGTACTCTGACTGATTCATCACCTTTAGAGAACTTTTTCTGTTCCCATTTCTTGATTTTCATTATGATAAAACATTTACGTAAGAGGTATATTACTGTTGAATAAGTATAGCTTTCTATTTGACACTTATTTCTGTTCACCTTTTCTTTATTTTTTATACAAGGCTAGAGGAATCTGATTAATATTAATGCTTACTCCACAGTCATTGGTTATGTTTGCTCAACACGGTGCTGAATGACATGTGTTTCCATTTCAAAATCAATTTGTCAATGAGGGTGTCTAAGAGATAACCACTTCATCTCTAGAATCCATCTGACTTATCTTTTATTTACAGTGGGTTTAGAATTTAGATGGTAATTGCAATTTCTTGTGTGATTGCATGTTGACACAATTGCTGCAGAAATGTTAATGAGTATCACCTTTATAGAAGTATATAAAATTTTGCACAGAGTCTACAAGCAGACTAACCAGGGAAAACTGCTGTAGACATACTGGAAACCCACAAACATCAGGTGGACTTCATTTTCATTAGACTCGTAGATGTTGAACTGTAATGATCCTAACGATGTTATAGTCTCGGTCTGTCTCATGCTTCCTCCAGCCTATGCACCTTTACCTTCCTTCACATTGTAGTTATTTTATTCTTGCTCCTTTGACACAAAATGCTCCATTATCTTCCCTTCGTGCTATGCCCATCTTTAGCCTATTAATCAATGCCAAGCACAGGGACACATGGCAGAGGCTGATTGCAGGCTCAGCACCAGCATCATGGAATTTCTAGCACACACTTGGAGGTCTTTGCCAGAGGTACTGGTACACTCAGAAGACTCCCATGGTATCAGTGGGTCTCAAATCAGAGATGCCTCTTCAGGTCAGTATTTTAGTTGAGCATGCATGCAAAGGAAATGTGTGAATATCACACATTGGTTCTCAGTGATAAATTTAAACAGTAACTCAGAATATTTACAACACTGGTTCAAGAATAATCATATTTACAGGAATCTGACTGTGCAGAAAGGGCTGGTAGACTTCTTTGTTCTTTTTATGCTCAATATTTAATTATAACTGTAAATGCCCAATATAAACTATACTTTATTTTAATATTCTTAAATTTAAATATTTTTACTTTTATAATATAAAAAGAAAAATAAAGACCCAGGTTTTTAAAAAAATCTTTCTGTGTGGTCTTCTTAATATCCCATATTTTGATTTTGCCTCAAGGGCAAAAAAATATTGATTAATGAAATGGTGCCCATGTGATAGAATTCAAGAAAGAAAAATATGTGCTGTCCAATTTAGATGTTGGTCATCAAGTTACTCCTTTTGTTTTCAAAATTTCATATGTTCATATATACTGAGCATATTCTACCTCATAAACACCCCTAAACATTTTTTCACCCTTTCCTCGCTCATTTTCCCAATGCCCTCATAGATATCTGAATTCATGTCAGACACATAGAAATTACACATATATAAATATATATTATTTTATGCAAGTATTTTGAATATAAAAACCACAAATGAGAGAAAATTTATGATGCCTATTTTTCTGCAATTGTCTTAATTATTTTAATATGATTATATCTGGTTATGTTCATTTTCCAACAAGCAACCAAACTTCCTTCTCACTTACAACCGAAGAATTTACATTATGTATATGTACCACATTGCTAATCCACTATCAGATTCTGAACACCTGTGTTGGTTCCATAATTAATGTAGGTTTTCAAGTTACTTTGTGAGAACTCCTAGAGACACCCCAAAAGAGGAGAGATTTGGAGGGGATTGAGGCAAGTTGAACATTCAGGGTTCCCCAACACTTACATATTGAACTGTTCTCATCTGTTTTGCGTGCTTGGCTTCTTTCCATTGTTTGCAGATAAAGTTCTGCTGACAAAACAGAATTTCGAAATTCTGTGTATAGTTAAGCACAAAATATGAAGTGTGTTCTCCCCTATAGCAATCAGGAGAGAGGGCCCTGCACTTCCCCTGGGCAAAAGAGTAGAGCGGGCGCTGGTGTTGTGAGTGTGGGTGACCCTGATTTGAGGACCTGAGAGCCAGGGAAAACTGGCAGGCTGACCAACCCGAGTTTACGAATTCTACTAATAATTGACAGGTAAGAGATGGCTCACCTGTTAGGGGCACTTGCTATTCCAGAGGACTTGAATTCTCTTCCCACACAAAGGCCTGGAACTCTAGTTCCAGGGGATCTGTTACCTTCTCTGGGCCTCTGAACACATACAACACAAACTCACACAGAGAATGTAAAATTAAATATAGTATTTTTTTTTCAATTAAGGCAATCTACCCTAAGGATCGCCTGATTTTTTTGGAGAGTTTTGCAAGGGTTTTACTGATATCTTCAACTGTCTTGCAATTTTATCCTCTTATTTTCTCCTACTGTAAGTCAACTGTAAGTGCGTATTATTTCGGGTGTTGTGTGTCTGTTAAAAGTTCTATAGTAACACCATCTGAGAAGGCAGCTCGTAGATAAAATGCTCATTATAAAAGTACAAGAACTGGGGTTTGAATCCTTGGAAACTATATAAAAAGCTGGGCATACGTGATAAATGCTTGCAATGCTGCCTCTTAGAAGGTAGAGACAGGAGAACCTTGAGTTAAGGTGGCTGATGACAGTAGTCATAACCAACATGTTCTGGGCTCAGGGACAGAAACAGACTGAAAAGTAAAGAGACACACACACACATCCTTTGAAATATATACCACATGTACACACAAGCTTCACACCCACATACAGATGAAAAAAATAAACAGTAAGAAGAAGAAGAAAATTCTAAACTATATTATAAGGACTATGAGTCAGGGGTCTTCTGAAATATCTGAAGTGATTTTAGTTTCCTATTCTTTTGTTTTCTCAAATTAAAGGTTCAGCCAAGCCCTGGGAAGTTCACAAATCTGCACACTGAATTCTTTAATGGGTCAAGTAGTGTTTTCTTTGTTCTTTTAAACATGTGTTTCCTTTATGTTATGTGTGAGTATATTGTCTGCAAACGTGTGTGGCACCATGTGTGTGCCTCGTGCCCATAGATGTGTCAGAAGAGGGCATCAGATCCTCTGGAACTGGAGTTACTGACCATTGTGAGCCAGCATCTTGATGCTGGGAATCAAAACTGGGTTCTCTGCAAGAGCAACAGGTGCTGTTAACTGGCAAGCCATCTCTTCACCCCTGAACATTTACTTTATAGGACCAACTTACATTACCCAATTGCCTTCCATGACCTCTTTTGTCAAGTGTGACAAGGGAGAACCAATGATTAGACTTTCTTATTAACAAAATAAATTTAATCCAGTGAATCAACCCCCAGCCAAGAAAGAAAATCAAGAAACAAAATAACAACAAAAAGAATAACCATTTAACTTTAATTGAGTCAGTGATTTGAAACTAGTTGGAAATTTTTACAGCTAAATAAATGGATGGGGAACTACTGAGGCTTGACTTGGAATTGCTGGTTTTTTTTTTTTTTTTTTTCACAATCATTAATTGCAATCCCCATGACTGTAAGAGTTCAAAGGAAGATACAGAATGCAGAGAGGGAAAATGAGTGTGACAGCAAGCAGAGTCATGTCCAAGAGCCCCAAGGCTTCCTACCTACACAGCCAATCCCTGTAGTGAAAGCATCAGCACATCACCATCAGGAGGGGCACTGGGATATTCGTTAAGTCGCTTCATCTCTCCCTCTCTTTTCTGCAGCTCTCTGAGCTAAGCTCTCAGGGTCAAGTGCACCTAGGGAGGGCCAGAGAATTCATGTTGTCCTTGCCATAAAAATACTGGGGAACTCTACGAGTCAAATGCAGCCTAAAATTAGCCTTATGTGTGCTAAATATGCTATTGTAAGCGGCTGCTTCTGGAAGTAGAAAACAAACATTGATTAAAGAACCTAATAGAATGTTTTGCCTTGATAATTGCAGAAGCTGCGGGGAAGAATGTGTGTTCTCTAGGTCCAACTTTGCCTAATGACGGTCCGTAGCTCTAAGCTTTTCTGTAGTAGAAGCTCAACCCCGCAGTAAGTGAATATTTTAGCCACAGGAACCTGAAAATTCAATGATATTTTTTATAATTACAATTCAGATAGTCAATAAACACTGTAATCTGAAAGAGTTCACTTTGAAGAAAACTTGATTACTTCATCAAAAACAGTGTACCACATAATATTAATAAACCTAATGACTGAACTCAGAATATAATAGAGCAATTACCTTCAGAAAGCATTAGTATTCATTATGCCCCTAACATTAGTTTATATAGACAGCTTCAACACAATTCATGTAGCACAGTTACAATGAATTGGAGATAGTCCCTATGATATTATTGAAATTTTCTGTATACCTTATCTGTCTCAAATTCTTTCTTTAATATTACAATGCCATAACTGAGGAGAAATAATGTTTATACATGTAGAAGATATTAGAGAGAGAAGCATAGTTATTGAAGTCTAAGTGAAATGTGGTAAACTCTAAAATGAGTTTAAGCATATATTTATTTTTCTTTTTTGATGAAATAAGAAATATTTTTAAATACTAAATTGTAAAATGATTGTCAGACATTATGAGTTGATTTATGCATTCTGCTTTAGACCTAAAGCATTTTCAAGTCCTTGGCTTCAATATGAGCTCCCTGTACTTCTTTTTTAGTTGTGTGTGAACTTAACACCTCCTCATCTCATTCAGGAGAGTTATCACAAAGAATGTTCTGGAATAGTTATAGTTCTAGAAGTAAAAATTCCAGTTCACATTCAACAAAATAAAACTAGGCTATCTCAACTTCCTCACATATGAGTGTGGCTTGTGAAAAATTAATCTTATTCGTAGTTTAAAGGGTAACATGAAAAACAGACAGCACACAACATTCTAAAATACATTAACCACAAAATAACCCCTTCTAAGTAAATTGCCATTAAAGGAGAAAGGGACAATAAGTAACACTTCACACCAAAGAAAGATCTCTCATCCCCAGTGACAATTCATTTGCTTGAAAGGTCAATGTTTGTCAAGGTATTCTCAACTTGCGTTTCAGTCAGCTGCAGGACATTTAATGCACAGATTTTAGGTGCCAGCTTTAGGGTCCTAGAATTTAGAACCCTCAGCACTCATGGTCTGTACCTTCAACTCAGCTAGCAGGTATGCTGGAGAAAAAAAGGGAGGCAGTCTTCTCTAAGAGTATAGTCCCTGGCAAGGGGACCACTCTCCAGCTGGAAGCCACTATCCAGAAATGCCCGGCAAGTGCAAACTGTTCTTGAGGGATTAAAATAAAATGACCCAAATTGGGTGAGTGGGAAAAAGGGAGTGAATAGAGGAAGAGTTGGAGGGGATGTGTGAATATGATCAAAACAGGACATACGGAGAGGGCTAGCGATGAAAAGAAGAAAAGAAGAAGATGGAAAAGGAGAAGGAGGAGGAGAAGAACAAGAAAAAGAAGCATCAAACGAAACAAAACAGCACAAATATAGGCAAAACAACGATGAGCCCTGAAGTTATGGAAGGTTATTTTGACTATTTCTGATTGTTTTAAGGAAAAAATGAAGGAATGAGTTGAGGCCATTTTCCAGCTAGTCATCTTGTATTATGTTTCATTTAAATCAATTCAGCAGCTTTAAAAATATTTTTATTTACTCTCTGAATTTTTATATTTGTATACCATGTATCCTGATCACATAGTCAATGCCTCCACCCATCTCTCCTGAGGCCCCCAACACATCTTCTTCTCTATTTCACATTCTTTTTGTCTTTCATATATAAACTGCTAGTCAGGGTTATCCGTTTGAACATGAGTACAGGGCCATCCACAGGGGAATGAGCAAACTACCCGAGCCCATACTCACAATCAAAATAATTCTCACTCACTTACTAGCCATCGGCTCCCACTAGCTCTTCCACTAGGGGTGTGGACTTGGGGAGGCCTCTTCTGTCCATACTGGAATTTTTACTAGCTTGACCTTGTGCAGATCTTGTTCAGGTAATCATACTTCCGGAGATTATTTTTTTAATGGTCAATGTTATTTTATCCTTGTTTTCAGCACTTAGGTTTGTAGTTAGAAAAGGACCAAAAAATCCATGAGTCATATGAAATTCAACATACATATAACACCTCATCTTTCTCTACTGGTATTTGTGCTAAATTCAGAATTTAAAATTAGTGATCATATTAACTGCAAAATGATTTTAAAATCACATTGAGTAAAGTGAAAATATTTTCATCATCTTAATTCTACTAAAGGAGAATATAATTATGAGTATTTTAACTAATTTAAGAGGCACATGTGATATACTTTTATTCATTTCTTTTTGCACACACACAGACACACACACACACATATCCTCGTATTTAACTTGTTTATATATTTTAAACTTCTTTCCAGTGGCATCAAGCATCTAAGATACTGTAGTTTACTCAACAAACACTACCTCTGCATAATCCTAGATAAAAAATTATTTTAGATTTTGTTGTTTTAACAATTTTGCAAATAAATTTACACTGGTTAGTATCTGTTTTTGCAAATAATAACAGTAATAATCTGTTTTGGAAAATAGATACTAGCAGGATCAAATATATACTACAATGAAATACACACACACACAGTTATCTGAGCTGATGTGTAATCCACATACTTGAGATACTTGAGAAACTGATGCAGGAGGATAATAAATTTGAGGCCAGCCTGGGATCCAATTCATGGCCCTGTTTCCAGGGAAAACCTCAAATTATATACAAAGCTGACAAATACATCACTCAGCCAAAATTTCTAATGCTGCTGCTTGTCATATGGAGACCTGTGAACAGAAAAAAAAAATTAGCCTGATAATAGTCATTTCTCCAGTCTTTTGTGTCTTTGTGTCTTTTGATATAATATACTTAGCAGAGTCAGCTTGTCTATTGCTAGAAATGGATAGTGGCCAATCATGTAACCTCTGTGATCTTACTGCCAACTTTTATAGAATGGGAACATCATTTCTATGGTAAAATGCATCCTTCACCTCCTATAAGTTTATTTTTATTTTTTATAGATTTAAGGTTGTTATTAACTTAAACCACATACATTTTAATTTGGTTCATCAACATTTCTGTCTTAAAAATTAAAATTTGATTTAGATTTAAATCAAGCAACTAAAAGCAACACACACAAGTCAACCAAATCATGAGTTACACACAATGTGTTTGTTTCCCAGTTGTAGGATCAGCATAGCATTGTAGGACTAACCTCCAGAAGGTTAGCCCCAAGATGAGACTCTGTTTCCACAGCCTTCTCTACCCTTCCTCATAAGAGCTCTTAAGATCCACCTGGTTTTCAGCAAATTCAAGGTGTCTTTGTTTCTATCAGTCACTTGAAACTTGCAAGAGCAGTCTAGATGTTACACTATGTTCCTAGAAACATTCAGAAAAATTCCACATTTCTGGTCTTTTGCTATTGTATAGCTCTTCTGATTCTCAGAACTATTCCACAAGCAACTGTATAAAAAAATTGTCTGGCTGACTTTTTGTTAAGGTGCCCAAATCTTCCCTTATATTTCCTGAAGATGTCTTATTTCATGTGTGAACCTGAGCAAGTTAGAATTATAATTAATATACAGATACAAACATGCATGCAACAAAAGAGTCACACTCATAAGCCTTATTTAGAAATGGGTAATAAGTATAGAATTAGAAATATAAACTAATGGCAGATTTTCTTAGAAGAAAAACAATTGACGGCAAGACTGAATTTTTCTTATGTTATTCTATTATTTTATGCACATTTTTAAACCTGAATATATATTTGCGCAACATGATCCTGCCCGGTACACTTGGAGGTCAGAGCATGGTATTAGATCTGAAATCAGACGAGGTGACAGTTGAGAGCCGCAATATGTGTTCTGAGTATGGAACCTAGGTCCTCAGGAGGAGCAGACACTGCTCTTAACACCTGAGCCATGTCTACTGTCCCTAAATTCCTGAAAAATTACCAAAATAGGGATATAAATATGCCATTACATTTATTTTCCATATTTCCTGAGACAATAAAGAAAATTTCAATTCTGCAGTTCAGGCATAAAAATTATCCTAGATTCATTATACCTAATAAACAAATACGCTTTCTATAATGATTAGAGTTAGAAAATGTGGTTCTCCTAACATTTGGAGAAATTGTCAAAACTACAAAACATTGTAGTCCATATTTGTAATTTGTGCACCTTATATGAGAACCCTCCCAATGTCACATTGATGGGTTCATATTATTTAAACCTAATATTATTTCATGGAAAGAAGACTCACTCTCTTGGGGCTATGCTTGTTTCATTTCATATCATTCTCAAAGTGATATAGAATAATTGTAAAACCTCACTTATATTTTTATATTCCTTACCCTCTGTTTGAGCAGACAAAAGGAGCAGGTATGGAATGTGTAAGAAGGATCAGAACTCAGATGTAGCCAGATGCCACAGGTCTTACTCACTCGGCATAGTGAACCTTTGAAAGAGGGGAAGGCAGTCGGGGCCACAGGCGGGAAGCCTCATAAGAAAGGTGGGCTTGAGACAGGCTCAAAGGCAGCCTGTTCAAAGAAATGTCAGAAGGGCATGACTTAGTTAGATAAATATGATAGGAAATACCAACACTATTGACTGGAAACAGAATTTTATGTGGAAAGAAGTTATAGTCAAGTTGCCTAGTAACAATCTGACTTCTGTCAAATCCCTGGATATGTATTTTTATATCAAAATGTACCTTTTAGCCGGGCGGTGGTGGCGCACGCCTTTAATCCCAGCACTTGGGAGGCAGAGGCAGGTGAATCTCTGTGAGTTCGAGACCAGCCTGGTCTACAAGAGCTAGTTCCAGGACAGGTTCCAAAGCCACAGAGAAACCCTGTCTCGAAAAACCAAAAATAAATAAAATAAATAAATAAATAAACAAAATGTACCTTTAGCCCTGGACTGTGTGTGTGTGTGTACAGGTGTGTGCACACACATGTGTGCTTCTAGAGGTTACACATAAAGCCTTGTGCATGCTAAGCAGGTGTTAGGTAGTGACACTACTAGCCCTCTTCTTACCTTTTCAAAAGATTGACATGCAGCCTAAATAAGTTGTCTAGACTGGCCCTGAACTCACTCAGTAGTCCAGGCAGGCTTTTGACTGGGGATTCCTCTGCCTTCACCTCCTAAGTGGCTCTGAATACAGGCCCACAGTACCAGGTCCCAGTGAGAGATCTTCAAGTTACCAATGTAATCCAACTAAATGGAGTTTCTTTGCGTCTAGCAAGTCTATTTTTAAAAATCTATCAAAGATTGTAACATCTGTATTTTTTCATGAGTAAGATTGTTGAGGATGTTCCTGTGGACAAATCAGTCTAATTTCCATAATACATTTGAATTTTTTTTAAAAAAGAATCCCCACTAGCAATATTAATGTCATATTACAATTCATTTCTTTGCACAGAAAAATGAATGTTTTATTAAATGAAATGATGCAGAAGCAGCCATTTCAACAAGATTATATCCAAAATGATATTAGCAGAGAAAATAACGATTAATCAAAATAGACAAGAATTTCTCCATGCCAACTCAAAACTTCTGACTTTCAGAGTGACCAACTGATTAAAGTCCAGAAAAATTGAAATTAGATTGATATATAGTATAAATGAAAATGTATCAAATCTTTCAATGTGATTTTTGCTGTTCAGTTGTTCTTGTTCTTATATTCCCCCCAGTATATGTGTGTTGGCAAGTAACTGGAGACAGAGCCAAACAACCCCAATTAATTCAGCACCGTTTGGCACAATTGGCACCCCCTGCTATGACTAAAGGAGATCTGAGCGAAGCAAAAGGCCTGAATTGGCTCTTCATAGCTGGGAAAACGTACTTCCCCAGACGTGAATCACTAACATCACCTGCAGTGCATTCTGGGTAGCTAACCTTGCATGTTGCTGGAATTTTACTCAGCTAGTTCATTAAAAAAGACCAATGTGCACTTACCCCCACCCCCAAAATTTAACCAGAATCTGACCATCACAGATTTGAGATGCATCTCCGTGCTTAGTGTGTACATGTAGGTGTGCAAGTGTTTTTATGATTATAGGGCAGATTTGTTAAAATTGCTGAGTTTAGTTAAAAAAAAATGACATGAATCTTCAGTTTTGTGTTTATGCTGGGATATGAATTCTCTTTAGGGTTACTGCCAAGGGCACACAATTCTGCTGTTCTTTACATGAAAATCTATCACCCTCCTTCACATCTATTAAGATGAGTTCCCTTTATGTCTTGGCAATTCCATGTCACTATTTGGGAACCAATCTATAAAGACATTCAAATCAATCATTATGAGTTTGATTCAAAGAAAATCAAATTTCTTAATAGAAAACTGAAAATGAACTGGTCTTCCTTCTCTTTAAAGACAGAGCTGACAGCTCATTTAATTTTATTACTGTCTAGAAATACCAGGGCTTTGGAATAGACTTTTAAACTGGTCTCTCATTAGTAAGCAGGAATCTAATGAAATGGACTTGGTAAGTCAACAAGCTTTACATCTCTGTTTGTCGTTGCTGCTGATAGGGGTGACTGACATTAGCATAAATATTGGTGAGTTACTCAATAAGGTAGGTTGTGTATACATGATGTTTTTGTTTCAAAATGTGGAAAAGCTTCTTACGAGCACATTCTTCACACACCCCATTCTTTAGTGATCTCCGGAGTTGTTCTGCATCTCAAAAATATTAGTATTTTATCTGAAATTATCTTTAGTATCATAAAATGAAGTATTCTCCTTTCCAGTTCCTATAATTGAATGGTGAAGTTGATGTGTCCCACTCTCTTCCATAGCCCTCCAGGCAACCTATGTTATTAAACCATAGAAAAGCAGAGAGTGTATGGGAAATTAGAGACCCTAAGCAGAGAGGAGTTGGTAAATCCGTAAAACTGTAGGTAAGCTCTTCCTTGAGCCATCGCCATCTCTTCGCCTTAAATTACCCATGTTAACCAAAATCAACTCAAAATAAACTCAAGGAACATTTCCGTGGTTACTGTACTCTGAAATATTTTGTTCAGTTGTTGTCAGGAAGGCAGGATTCTGTTTTTATTTCCAAAGTTTTCTCGTGGCACTCGGTGGTATTGATTCTGTGACCAAAGGGATATGATCAATGAAGTGACAGTTGGAACCAAAACACGTCTAGGGCAGGAAACATAGAAATGATGCGCTAACCTCCAAAGGCTCAGGGTAAAAGTGCTTTTCTGGACCTCTTGCCTTCTTAAAATTGGGAGGCAATCCTGGGAGAACTACTTTTAGCCAGAATTCCATTGACACATACTTCATGTCAGGTCAAAAATACTATAAGGGCATTTCTTCTACTGTGTTTTAGCCACGGGCCAATAAACTGATAAAGGGCACCATGAAAGGAAGATGAAGCAAAGCTACATTTGTTATATAACGGCAAGAAGTGACAGAGTTCTAAACCTCAAGTTCAGGTTTTTGTGAGAAGAATCATTTCTACTCATTTTCAACCACAAATATGGCCATCCCCAAACTAAATTTCCGATCCTGTGGCAAATTTGTTGACTTATATTTAATTAGTACTTATATTTAATAAACTTTCTCAAAGAATTCTTCGAGTTCTGTCATTTAGTTCATCTAGTAGGTACTGATTTGTTATTATCTAATGGATACCAAGGCAGATGCATAGAATTAAAGGTTGTTGTGTATACAAACCCTCCTCAATTTGCATGGGGATTTTGCCTCTATAATCTTGTAGTAAGATAAAAATGTCAATGCATTTAACACAGAGAAACTGCCATACTCACAGGTCAGCCACATAGTCTACTGTGGTGTATTGATTAATTTATTTATCAGTCTTGTGGCTGACTAGAAGCTGTAGTTGGTGACAATTGCCTACCATCTCTTGAGAGAGTATTGTATCACATCGTATCTCGTGAGAGAAGGAAAATAATAAAATGTAAAATTTTAGGTATATTTTCTACGTAATGCATATCACTTTCACACCAAAATATAGTCACAAGAGAACAAAACACTACAAGAACACCTTAAGTATGATCTTGGAGAACCTACAAACACCACTTTACAAAGCAAGCATCATCACTAACTACACTGTAGATATCTGTAACAAGCACTTTTCATCAGCCACCAGCTCACAGATAATGACATAGAGACTTATTATTAATTATAATAGCTAGGACTATAACTTAAGCTTGACCGTCTAGTTCTTATAACTTAAATTAACCCATTTTAAAAATTAATTTATGCCCTACCATGTGGCTTTTGCCTCTCTCCCATTCTCTGTGTTGGATTCCTTCCACTCGTTCACATCTTCATTATCTCCTATTCCTCACTCTGGCTCGAAGTCCTGCCTATCTCTCCTATTGGCCATTCAGCTTTTTATTTCACCAATCACAGCAACACATCTTCAAAGGGTGTACAAATATTCTCAACAGATATCTCCTTATGCCCAGGTAAGTATAATCCTCATTCCTCATCAAGGAAACTTCTCTTTGAAACAGAGAGTCCATTATAGAATATCATATTCAACCAAAATGCTGAGTTATGGAGCCCAGTTCCAAAGAATAAGTCTATAAAACACTCAGGCACACCTAAGGCTCGGGGAACATTGCAGAGGAGGAACAGAAAGAGCATAAGAGCCAGGGAATCAGGGAGTTTACTGTGAGACTGTGACTCTTAGCAATTTGATAGTGACACTCATAGAGTCTCAGTAGGAACAAAAGAAAACTAAGAGTGTTTAGAGTAGGAGAAATAGTCTTCCCCGGGGGAAGTGCACACCAATTGGTTACCCAGGACCAAATGATCAGCCCTGAAAACATATACACTCAAGTAACATTATAGATACTAGGGAGGTTATATCTAGGAATATATATGGATATACATATACATGAAACAATAACTAATTTTTAAAAAAGAGACCATATACTTAGAAGAGAACAAGGAAGAGTAAATATGCTTTAAAAGGGAGTAATGAAGAGGAAAAAAATGCGATTATAACCTCAAAAAAATTAACAGTAAATCACATTATCATACATATATGATCACCTCTGTAATCATTCCTTTTAATATACCCAAATGCTTTATCCATCATGTTATATTATGTCTTATTTATTGCAAGTGGAGAAAGACCAACATTACCTACACAGACTCTGGAAGATATACCACCTGCAACTAGTAAGAAAATTTGGAGAGAACTTGCTTTGCCTTTCTTTCCCAGACAAATACCTATGAAGAAAAGAAACAATTCAAGACTATTTTGTGATGTGTTACTCAGTAGTCTCATATTTAAGAAAGCAGCTAGAGATGAGGAAGAAGGAAGAAATCAGACTAAAACTAGACCTGGTGTTATGCTCCTACCTAAGGAACCTAGCTCCTTAGAGGTACTAAGAGCGTCAGCACTAGGGATGTTTGCCCAAAGACTGATGTGGCTGTTTGACAACAGGAGATCTGCTTCAGTATCCTTTGTCATGGAAGCAGCTACTGGAAGGTAGTGAAGCTCAGTCTGTATCAGTTTGCCTGAAAAAAACAATTGGGGTATTTCTCAGAAGCAGCACTGTGAACTGACGTATTAACTATAACCTTCCTTGCAGTGATTTTTATGCATTTCTTAAAGTATAAGCAATATCACAAATTATCTAAATGCCTCATGTGCTTGCACATTGAACTGAAATTGCTATCAGGCAAGAGCATACACTAGGCTTATTATCTAGCTATCTGATTTACAAAGAGTCAAGCTTGCCACTTTTACAGCATATACATTTATTGACTGAAATGTCTGCCTAATGCATAGCCGAAAAGAAAGGCTTGTCCTAGACCAAGGAGTAATGTGTGTTTTATATATTATCACGTTAAAGGAAACAGTGTACACAGATATTAAGTCTGGAATACTTTTTCAAATAATCAAACCTGTGCCTTTGGGCCAGTTAGACTTAGAAAATGCTTTTAGTCACTTAAAGATCTAACCATGTTATTATCAAATAGTCAGTTTATTAGCCAAAGCACAGGTTCTCGGAAGCCATGTGCCTAATAGAATCTCACTTCAGGATTCGGGATTTTTTGAGTATTATTTAGATATTTCATTGATATGAAAACGGAACACTTGAGACTGTAGACAGTAGAAGACCTTAGGCAACCAAGCATATCAAAATACAGTGCACAGAGAGACTTTTTACTGCTCCCGCTATTTAAAGACCTATTTTCATGAGCTTATTAGCTCCTAGCGATCCCGAAGGAGAAATGCAATTAAAACTTAATCATACCAAAAGCCGGGATTCTTCTGATTCAGCGAACTTGTAATCTATTATATAGTTTACTTGTAAATGTCGGGATGCTGAGAATGAGAAGCCTATAAATGAAATCCATTCTGCAGCGATGCAGTCTTATTGGATTCAGTGTAGGTCCTGCCTAATTTGTGTGCACTTTACTCTTTCACCCCTCCCCCTTAATACCTTCCCATTTCTAAATGGCAGCCCTCTCTTTCTCTTTGATGAAACACAATGGCTCCTGTTCCCTTCAACTCTCATATTTCCCTGCTCCCTAGATCTAAGATATGAAATCAAATCCCTATAAAATAGATGATGCTGAGAAACTTGATCTCATATATATATGCAAGTCAAGCAAAGAGTTTAGAGAGATATAAAAACCACACTTGAGTGATACCGTATTTGCCCAGGAGCTCGAGGTGAACTGGGAGATTTTATTACCCAGAATATGAAGAGGACGACCCTGTTTCCTTTACAAATATTGATTCTCATGTAAATCCCTACCCTTTCCCCTTCCTCCACCTCTGGTTTTTGTTATTGGGTGGTTTGAGTTTCCTTAAAGCCGTGCAGAGCAGAAAGAAACAGTGAAAGCAAGAAGCAAGATGCTTTTTGTCTTCCGTTGAGAAGTATTGCCCAGTTCTCATTCAAAGTCCTGTACTTTGACACCTACAAAGAAGCTAGACTAGAGTAGACCAGGCATGACAGAAAACCATGAGCTGCTAGGGTTTCCACTTAGCCATTGGCCAAGTCAGTTCTTCAAATTCAGCTTTCAAGTGGACATCATCTTTGCCATCATGCTGACAGAGGTGCCACAGTCAGGGTCCATATTACTTATGATTCTTTTAGCTTAAGAAGTGAAGTTATGTATGCACTTACACTTTCATTAAGCTTGTAATTAGTTTTGGAGAGAATGAAGTTTCAAGTGGAAACATAATACTTTGTACAGAACACAAATGAGAAATGAGATATATAGGTATTGCCCATACCAATTTTTCCATGACCTCCTCCACTGAGTTATGCAGAAGTACAGGAATATGCTTAAGAAACTGGGCTGTTGTACACAACCCGGGAGTAGGCAGAGAGCTAAAAAGCAGACGGTATGTTCCTTGTCCTTGATGTTATAAACAAGTCCCCAGACTTTTCAAAATGTGCTCTTATCTACCTCCAGTGACAAATAAAAACAGGCTTATACAGAGCAAGATTTCTCTGTTGGAAACAAAAATTAAAACAAATGGTTATAAAGCTAGTGGCTAAGACTAGGATGTATAGATTTTAAAATATTGTCAGGGCAGTTACTTAAGACAAAACTGTAAATAGAAACTGGACTTTTGTTTCTTGTCCACGTAGACCCAAATAATCACAGAAAACTATATTAATTACAACACTGTTTGATCAACAGCTAAGGCATATTCCTAGCTAGCTCGTTAATCTTAAATTAAGTCATTTCTACTAATATGTGTTTTGATCTGAGACTGTGCCTTACTGGTAAGTTTTTGGCAACTTTCTCCTTCTGCAGCTGCATGGCATCTGCCTGACTCTGCCTTCTTTCTCCCTACATTCAGTTTAGTTTTTCTGCTATATTGTGCCCTGCCATAAGCCAAAGCAGCTTGTTTTTTAACCAATGGTAATAAAACATATTCACAGTATAAAAAGCAGAATCCCACATCATCTCCCCTTTTCTGTCTAAATAAAAAGGAAGGTTTTAACATTAACATAGTAAAATTGCATATAACAAAACAAGTATCAAGGAAGAAATATATTTACAGTATTTAGTCCAATTGTATCTGGCATAATTAAAGAAAATATTCTATCATCTATTTTATCTTTGTGAGTCTAAAGTTTTATATCTAATTTATCTTTTATCAAAACTAAAAAAATCTGTAAATATCTGTTTTCAACTCCATCAAAGACTCAAGAAGGATATAATATTACAAAAATAAATGGAAAGTGCATTGTAAGCTACTTCCAAAACTCTGGAATTGACAGAGATATCTCACTGCCCAGACAGCCACCCAAAGTTCTTTTTTTTGTTGTTGTTTTTTTTTTTTTGTTTGTTTTTTTGTTGTTTTTTTTTTTTATTTTTTCCAAAGTTCTTTTGTAACACTGGGATTTTAATCTTCAGCTTACAGACCCAATGTACCTGGTAGACTTTTCCATGAAGCAGGAAATTTGCAAGAATTTCCTTTTATATTGGCAGTTTGTCAGTTGTTTTCTTCTGTGTCCTGCAGAATGTCTGGCAGACTCTTTCATGAAGCATGAACCCTGAAGTACTTTCTCACCTTCTTTGGAAAGTTCAGTAGTCATTTTTCTGTAGGCCCTGCATGTTCAGTTTATACAGCATACAGTCAAACATTCCAGGCAAGAAGTTTCTTGCCCTAATGGCTAGCCTTGTCACATCAAAGGCACATTCCATAACAAGGTTCTTCAATGCCTATCAACCTCTCTGAAGTAATTGGTTCTGCCAGAAGCAGACATGTTTGACTCTCAAGAAAAATCTAAGTTCTTAAAACCTTTTAAGTGCCATGTTCTGTAGGTCTTTGAAATGTTGAAGATTATCTATCTAAAATATATCTCTGTATAGCTAGAAAACCCAGCTAACATGACTACATATTTGACTAATATAAATGACTATCTATTAACCTATAATTTTTAATTATACATTATACTTTTTAGAGAGATATATAAGCATAATACCTTAAACAAGAGTAAAAATATACATATAAAAAATTGACCTTAAATTTGTATCAATAAATAAAAGTCTATACCAATGTAAAGTATTCATTTTTATATCATAACTCCCTCCCCTCTTTTTAGAAAGATATTGACTGTCACTATTAACCACTTATAATCAACCCCCTAATCTCTGCTTGGATTTCCTGCCTTGCTATATTCTGCCCTGCCATAGGCCAAAGTAGCTTCTTTATTAACCAATTGTAATAAGACATATTCACAGCATACTGAGGGGAATCCCATGCAACCAGACAGCTCCCTGAATAGTATTTCCTCACATAAATGAATTCCACACTCATAATATTTTATGATAATTATTAGTGTTACTGATATGTAAAAGGTGTGAAGGTATTAAAGATAAAGCATTGATGGCAACTACAAAAGCATCATTATGTAAACTAAAATTGATGATACTTCAGGAAGGATCAAGTAAAATAACTTATTCACACTGTATAAACCTTTCCTGAACCATAATCACAGTCCTTCAGAACTATATCAATCTCATCTTTACATAGATCATTCAGGCTACATGTAAAATTAGACCTTTTTGTTTCTGTACCTGAATTTATATCAACTTATATTACTGAACTAATGATTAATTTCATTTTGATTTCTCTTAATGATCTGGGTAGTAATATTCCAATTCACATGAAATGAAACAATGTCAAATAAACAACATTGTGTTGTTCTAAATGCTTCAAAAGCCAATTATGATATTTTTAATAGACAATACTATGTCAACCCTTTTATGTGGAAAAATTGAACTGGAGTACTGAGAAACAGCACACTCTTTCAATTTCCAATGCTCCCCAGACAGTGGAGATGGAGCTCAAATTTAAATGGAGATAGTGGTGGCACAAGTTAATATTTCTCTGTCCTAAGTTGCTCTGCATTGTATTTTTTTTTAATTTACCAGATTTTTTAAAAAAATATCAATTCAAATTCCCACTCCCTTCCCTCTCCCCATTCCCTCCACATCCTCCCATCCCCCCATCTAATCCTCAGAGAGGGTAATGCACATTGCTTTGTGGAAGGTCCAAGACCCTCCCTATTACATCTAGGCTGAGCAAGATATACATGCAAAGAGAATAGGATTCCAAAAAGCTAGTACATGCAGTAGAAATAAATCTCAGTGCTCCTGCCAGTGGCCCGTCAGTCTGCCCCAGCCATACAACTGTCAACGACACTATGATTTGGTCTATGCTTGTTTCTTCCCAGTCCAGCTGGAGTTGGTGAGCTCCCATTAGCTCAGGTAGACTGTTTCAGTGGATGAACCCTTCATGGTCTTGACCTCTTTGTTCATATTCTTATTCCTTCCACTGTACAACTAGACCTTGGAAGCTTGGTCCAGTGCTCCAATGTGGGTCTCTGCCTCCGTTTCCATCTGCTGTTGGATGAAGGTTCTACGGTGATATTTAAGATAATCATCAGTCTGAATATAGGGCAAGGCCAGTTCGGGCACCCTCTTCTCTATTGCTTAGGGTCTTAGCTGGGTTCATCCTTGTGGATTCCTGGAAATTTTTCTAGAGCCAGGTTTCTTGCTAACCCCATAATGGCCCCCTCAATCAAGATATCTCTTTCCTTGCTCTCATATCTGTCCTTTCTCCATCTCGACTATCACATTCCCTCTAGTCCTCCTCAGCCCTCCCCTTCTCTCCTCCTATTCCCCTTCTACCCTTCCTTCCCCCCTTCACACCATTAAAAGAAGTGTTGAAATTAAATACACTATTGTGAAAATTGAAAGATCTGCGCCATGGTTCATCTATTTCTAGGACAGGGACTTTGTACTCAAAGACACCAAAACTAGGAATCAGTATGAAATAACTTCATTAACTACCTCACCTATCCCAAACACTGGCTCTTGGTACCTCACTGTATAGCATGGCATTTTTGTCAGCCACAGCTACCTTGTATTCCCAGAAGTTTGGAGGGTCATGGTGCTGCCTGCATTGTAATAATACGTTTTCAGCTCTGCTCCCACCTGACCTGAGTACAATCCACAAATCTATTTTCTTGGTTTATTTTTTTTTTGTTGTTCATAAACCAAACCTCTAATGAATAAATTATATTTTTGCTAAAGAAAACCTTAATTCAAGTGATTTTGTGACATAGTATGAATTTGAAAATTGTCTCAAATAGCTTCAGAAAACAAACCTAATTAAATGGCATGGAAAACCCCTCCTCAGTGATGTGTTTCTAGCACATCACTTCAAGCACATTTTCCTTCAAGCTGTTTCCCAAAGGGTTGACCTGGGACCCACTTTCTTCTTATTTGTTCCCAGCTAGTGGAGCATAATCAGGCTTTTACAGATATAATAAGATTTTCTGTGACCTCTTTCTTACCTTCTTACATTTAAAAATTGAGTACATGTTGAAAATGTTCATATGCTCTTTTGGAATCTTTTGGAAAACTAAGTCGCGACAATCATGGCACAAACTGTTTAGGACTCCAAAACTCTTAAATTTAAAAATCCCAAGGTATTTCAGAAGAAAGATGTAGAGACTCACAGTTTCAAGCCTTGATTCGTTTTAACCCTAAAGCATTATGGGAGGTAACATGCTAGAAATATTGTTAGTCACTGTAAATATCAGAATCTAGAGGTTATTTAAAAGATTCATCTAATTTAAAGCATGAACACAGTCCATAAATCACTTTACGAAAACTGATTGTCAGTTTTAGCTTTCTTATCTTCATGTCTAGTAGTATCTTGGCTCAGAGTTGTGGGGTGTAACACTCAGGCAAAAAACAAATTTCTTGTAACCTCCATGGACTGCTATTATATTCCAGTCTTTAGCCTTTCTCCTGGACCTTGGCATATATCAATGAACACTGTTGTTTGTTGTAAATGGTCATTGTAGTTATTGGTTCAGTTCTTACTATGTTCAGGCACGGCAGTCAATGCTGCACAAAAACTGGGAAAATTAACTCTCATTTTCTTTATTTTTACAAATAAGTAAACAAATGAGTCAGATATTCAACGTCATACAGTTAATGTTGTCCCTGAAAGCAACTTTGGTCAACTTGACTTTTGAAACTGATTTTTTTAAACCACTAATCATTTTAGTTTGAATGTTATTAAAGTCAACAACAAGTCTAAGCATGTGGGGACTATTTCCATAATAGCGCCACTTGGAAAGGTATCTGAGAGATCCTCCTAAGTTTATCTCCATACAAGTTCAAGTGTATGGGAAAAATGTGTGAAATCAGGAAAAAAAAAACTTTTATCTTATGTCTAGATTTGTCATAAAGTAATTAGAATCTTTGATTATCTAATGAGCTATTTGAAATTTATTATATTTTCATCTAAAGGGTATTATTTCTATCCACCTATGATGCTAGCTATTACATAGAGTAACACATCAGAAAACAACATTCTCACCCAGAAATATACTGTTATCTACAACTATATATTGATTGACTATTAGTATTAGTGTAATGTTTTGTGGTTTCCAAGTCTGTAATAACAAGACTCTACAGACCTGGTGGCTTAAACCAGTTTCATCTTACTTTGTCACTGCTCTAGAGGTCAGAAGCCTGAAAACATAATGTTCATAAGGGACACTCTGTTGGCAAACTCTACGGAGAATCTTAGAGGCTGTGGGAGTTTGTCAGTCTGATGTGGCTTTTTCCATGTGTCCTTATTTTTTCTGTGTCTTTCATAAATACAGATGTCAAGGACTTAGGACATAGTTTGATTATCCAAACTGATGCATCTTGAGATCCTTACAGTGGTTATGAGTTCAAAGACCCTATTTCCAAAAACACTTGTGTTCTCCAGGATTAGGAAGTGTCCTTGTGGCTTTGAAGCCTACACTTCACCCCAAGGGAGTAGAAACAACAATGAAATGATGCTGAAATACGGTTTGTCCACTACAAGTATAGAAAGAGATCAGAAATGGGGAATATGGGAAGAAGAAAGAAAGAGGGTATAATTAATTTTACTGTGATTTCAAAGGGATGCTTGTATTTCATACGAAGCATAAGAAAGTTCAGATTAGAAATATAGAGCTTTGAACTGCTCCTCAAAGAAGACTGAAAGAATGTTTAAGTTTGGCTAAAGCAAGGCTGAAACCTGAAGGGGTGGTGAGAAAGGAGTCAAATACTACAAGAATACCACAAGAAACTGTCTACTTTGATTTTTTTTAAAAATAAAGGGTAGAGGAAGAGCTACTAAGAGACTCTCAGTAACCCTGTATTATATTAAGTACAAGAATGACCTCAGAATGGAATTCAAAAGGCCCAACAGAGAAATATTTAAATAGACTATTTAGTATTTTCAAGAATCAAGTCTATGATTCGCTAATAAAGAAAAGCCTGACATTTTACCTTTACCTGACTCTGAGGATATTGACTGAGTGATAACTGTCAGGATTATGTGTGAATTCTGTGCCTTTTAGTCATTGCTTAGCCCTGTATTTGACTTCAAATGTATGGGGGATTCTAGCAAAATCTTATTGCACAGCAAACTGACCACTATAATAAATTTCTGTGGTTGTCACTATTTGACGTGACCCACAGTCCCTGAAGACCAGAAAGTTCTGAGTGACTGATTTCCCTTTCACACGGTGCACATGAGGATAGTTAGTGATTCTGTCTATTAGACTAAGCAAGTAAACAGCTTTGGTCCTTTGGGTACAAGGATGACAGTGGCAGTGGGCTAAAGCTACTTCCTGTCATTTTTGTCAGAATTTTCTTTCCAACTATAGTTTCAGTGATAACACACCTTTGAATACACAGTTTCAGAAAAATCACTTGTCTATATAAACAATGAACCTCAGCTAGTTCTGGCAGACCTCCAGGATTTTCATGAGAACTTTTAAAAGGAGCCTATTTATGTATTTTTCTCAATTCATATTAGATTTTTAACAATACAGATATGTAATAAACTATTTACATAGTGCTTTTGATAGAAGAGAAGCCACCACAGTCTGTGACATTTTGGGACCACTACTTCTAAACCATGTAACACTGTTATGTTGATGTTAATTGAAGCAATAGGTGCACAAGTTTCCAGCTGTTTGATATTATAATAGGACTTTGTCATCTACAAATGCTTTGAGCCACATTCACAGTTCTGTTGGGATGTCTTGACTCGCAAACCATAAGGTAGATAGTCCTGTAAGTTTCGATGTATGTAAGTTTCCTTTTAGGTATTATAATAAATGACAATTCATGTCTGAAAGAGCATAATTTTACTTGCTTTTCTCCTTGGTAGATTTGGACACATTATTATTAAAGCTAATGAAAATTTAAGCTCCTAGGTACTTAATGCTGGTTAAACTTTTATCAATATTGCCTGTTATTTAATTTTCATCAAGTCCTACACTATATTAAGTACCTCCTGAAGTCTATACTTTAACTCAGTGGCTTATTCTTGAATGACCCTTGTAAGTCATCTACTGTACTTACATGTCTATGAGAAGAAAATTCCAAACAAGTCCATCTGTTAATACCAATCTTTTTTCTTTCGTCTGCAATAATAGAAAACTATTTTAGACTTATTCTTACTATATTAACTAAATATATACACTGAATTTCATCCATTCTGCTCGTAACCTCTTTATAAGTCCTATGTAATCTTTTTGCACATCTTTCTGACCCTATGTGATCACCATCCTGTCTTTATCTTTCTTTCTTTTATTTTCACTTGGACCTTTTTTCTATTTCTTGTAGTTGCAAAATAATATAGTATTTGTTGGAACAAAATCAAATATAATTTATGAATTTTTAACCTCCTCTTGTGAACCAATTATTGCCCTCTCTGGGCATTATCATATTGCTGATAAAGCTTGGAAGAGATGCAAGGATACCCAGCATTCTTGACATTTTTAAAATAATTCCCTTTTACTGATTATATTAGAAAACCTCTCATTAAAATCTATATAAAACAAAACAAAGCAACAACAAAAAACAAAAACAAGAACTAAAATACTCTAGTGAGTGAGATTAAAACTTTGGGTAGAGAAAGATCTACATATTGTGCCAATTTTGTGGTGTTTGCAATTCATGGATTTCTTCAAGAATTGAATTTGTTCTGTAAAAGGTAAATTCTTCTTCTTCTTCTTCTTCTTCTTCTTCTTCTTCTTCTTCTTCTTCTTCTTCTTCTTCTTCTTCTTCTTCTTCTTCTTCCTCTTCCTCTTCCTCTTCCTCTTCCTCTTCTTCTTCTTCTTCTTCTTCTTCTTCTTCCTGAAAATTAGCTGTTTTTCATCATGTAATATATCTTCATGTATGTTTCACACTCGCTCTAATCCTCGCAATTCCTTTCCCCGTCTTCCCATCTGAGTCAGAAAAACAAGCAGGCTTCTAAGGAGTAAAAATAAAATATAGTGAGATAAAACACAAATCACCTTGGAGTAGGATAAAACCAACAAACATATGGAAAAGCACCAAAGAGAAGGCGCAAGAATCAGAGACACATGAATTTATCCACACACCCAGGAATCCCAGAGAAACACGAAACAAAGCCATAATATATAAGCAGAAGACTTGGTGCAGACCTGCGAAGTCCCTGTGTATGCCGCCTCAGTCTCTGTGAGTTCATATGAACTTGGTTTCTGTTGATTTAGAGGGCCTTCTTTTCTTGGTGTTCTCAATCCCTCCTGACTCCTACTTCTTTTGTTCTCCCCATCTAAGGGGTTCCCTGAGCTCAGACACAAGGGATATGATGGAGAAATTCCACTTAGGTCTGAGTCTTCTCACTCTCTGAACAATGTCTGTCTGTGGGTCTCTCATTTGATCCTGTCTGCTGCTAGAGGAAGTGTCTCTGAGGTTGGCTGAGCAAGGCGCTGCTCTAAGAATATAGCAGAATGTCATTTGGAGTCACTTTATTGCATGCTTTATGTTATCTTCCTTCTTTTCTTTCTTCCTTTCTTTCTCTTTTTTTATTCATTCATTCTTTTTTTTTTCTTTTTTTTTTTTTTTTTAGAACAGTATAATTTTATTTTACGGAAGATTCCTGGGTTATTTACTGTCAGGGTCTTAGTCACCTAAGCAATCCCAGGTATGGGTTCTTGCAGTGGGACTTAAGTCAGATCAGATAATGGCTTTTTAGTCCTTCAAGTGTTGTGACACCATTGTCCTAGCCTATCTTGCAGTCAGGACACCATTGTAAATCAAAATGTTTGTGACTGGGTTGGTTTTCTCTTTTGGTAGCATGCAGAATGCAGAGATGAAGTGCTCCAAATCTAAACCAAAAAAAAAAAAAAAAATCTTAAAATAATTTGGAAAACCCCAAGGAATAAATTACAAAAATTAATTATACCCACACTAAATTTTTCTATTGCTTTATATGCACATCTTATTTCGCCCAAACCAGGTAATTTGACATAGTAAATGTAGTGTATTATTTTGAGGGTCTGGGGGCTACAAAAATCTAAATTATGCCTCTAATGATCATTTCCATGTTGAAAGTCAATGCAAACTTTTACTAAAGAAATGAATAGCCTATTACTATAATAAGGTAAACTTTTTTTAGGCATTAAAGATTTAAAATGGCTCATGAAATAAACGCAAGAATGTACTTCCCTCTCCTCAATCAAGTTCTATATTTCCACTTGTAACTTTATATTGGATTTGCAAAGGTTAGATTGACTTTTTAATTACCTCTCCAATGACCACTGGTGTATCTGACCTTGAAAGCAATATTAATTAGCTGATCTAATATCCTGCAGGTGCATAATATTAGTGTCGACTATCTCCTTGCTCTGCCTTCATCTTTGCTGTAACAAATAACATATTAGTGTAATATTAATGGGGAGATGTCTGAGTTTTGAGGTCTGAATCTGAGAGTCATGATGCATAGCATGCTGAGTAACACTCTGAAATACACACAAGCTAAGCGACTGCTAATCATTCTAAGCTAGTCTGCCCCGAATATCGCTTGTATTCCAGACTAAAAGCAGCTTTACAAGATGTATGAGTGCTTGATTGGGGATAGGTTTTTTTCTGTTATTTACATAGAAAGAAAGCATGTCCTCTTATATAGGTCATTAGAACATAGTCTCAGGAAATGTAAATGTGAGTGAAGAAGAGAGATTTAAGTAGGACGTACAGGGCCTTGTCTTAAATGTTAAAGAGAATCCCGAATGGCTTACAAGATATAGAACATAAGGCCAGAAGTTTTAAAAGTGTAAAATGAAGATAAATTTTCCCGTATGAGACTTGAATCTCTGTAAACTAATGGGAAAATAGAAAAACACAAGTGGAGGTAAACAACACTCCAAATGTCTGGATTTTTTTTGTTACGTCCTTGCTGAATCACATTCTAAAATCAAAGTCTGAAAATTTTCATACACTCTATTCGTTTCACAGGAAAACCGAGCATATAATATGTTCAATGCAGAAAAATATCTGGAAATGTTATGTTAGATTTACTTAGAAAAAAAAATCAAGAGGGGTGAAACAACAATCATTAAAATTAAACAATAAAAAATAAACTGTATAAGTGCGATTTGGCATCTGAGGGGACACCTCCTGGGCAGTTTGGGAGGAAACTTTGGGGGTTTACTTCACCCTTTTCAGCATAGCTACAGTATATGCAGGACGTACATAGTGCTAGATGAGAAGTCGTTCATTTCGTTTACTTGAGTGGCCTGAACGTTAACCCTTTCCTCTAGAGTCTCTTGGAAGTTGCTAATGATGCTAGAGGCATAGAACCTACAATGTGGGCAATCACACTTCTTATCAATGAAGGGAAAAACTGAGTATCTGCACTGGCCATCTAGAAGGTGCTCCTCAAAGGCTCCATGTTACAGACAACTCTATCAATCCTCGGGGTTCATTCTTTGGAGCTCTCAGCCTTAGCTGGGAGCCCTCAGAATCTAATCGATCCACATCTTTCCCCTAATAGTAACTCTTAGAAGCAAACAAAAATTTGTTAGAGTGAGTTGTGTTTCAGGTCCTGTTTCCTATTAAAGGGCTCATATATAAGGTAATGTGAAATAATATTTTATCCCCAATCATAGAGAGCAAGAGAGGGCTAAGGATAGGCAAGAGATGGGATTTCCAAATGAAAATGATTGCTACCGCACCATGTGTCGGTCATCAGTGCCCTTGCAGGCTCCACCGTGAATCAGAAACTATCTATGACAGCCCCACCCACCACTCAGGAGGGTTATCCCTGGACACTTAGTGTGTTCACTTTCTATAACCTCAAGAACTGGTTTGTATGTTTGTCTTGAGTGTAACAAACTTGACAAACTTGACCAGGTCATATCTTCATTTTAACCTGCTATGATTTTATAATCCTGTTTCCTGGATTGTGGGTCTATATTCTTAAGGTACTGCCAAGGAGATTTTATCTGAACATACTTAGAATACGGCTAAAACAAAATTGATACAGTAATTATTAGTAAGAGTTTGCAGTAAATAGTAAGAGCTAACATAGATGGCAAAAGTGTCTGGGAAAATAATAATATGAGTAGTAACTGATATAAAACTAGAAGAACGACCAAATTAGGAACACATCTATTTATATCAGTTTATTAATAGATTATTGCTGCTTATGCATGATACACATAAGTTTGGAAGTCAGAGAATAAATAGACCCTATATCTTAGAAAGATTCTTTCTGCTATTTTTAGGAGAATATATGGATTCAAAAGAAATAAGACAGATTATAAATAAAGTAAATATATCCTGAAACAACCAAAGGGAGATTTCTTAACAATGATAACATGCAATGGTGTTAAAGCAACTAAACAATAATTAAGAATTCATCACAGAGTGAATGTGGGTTGTTTGAAAACACTGGGCAAGGTGCTGAAAGTTCAAGTGTGAACAGTAGATACTCACTTTCCACCATGACGAAAGGTCAGAGTCCAGCAGAGGTCAAAGTCACCAAGTGTTCTGGAGTGTCCTCTAAAACAGGCTGTGAGGTAAATTCAGGTAAAGCTTCCAGGAAAAATGTCCTTTGCTTTGCAATCAAACCTTTGGGGTAAGAAGGTGTCATGGTTATGATGGTTGGTGAGAAGGTCCACGTGTGCTGAAGTTTCAAAGAGACTAGCGCAGGGGGCCACAAGAGGATGGGCTGAAAGCCTATGACAGAGCAAACCAAGAGCAACAATGAACGAAAGGAAAACTGCCAATAAGAAAAGAATCTTGCACAATAATTTGCATATTTAAACACAAAGAAACCCAATATTTACGCTTAATTAAGAGATTAAAAACATTCTTCAAAACTTTGCTATTTAAATATACTAATTAAATAGAGGTAAGATGTGATTTCCTTTGGTTTTATTGTGATAGGCACGCCATCATGTGTGAAAGATTGTAAGATACTATGTTGAAAATATGGAAGCATCTTTGTAATTTAGGCAAGCACATGAATTAATATTTGAGGGCTATAGCATCTAAGTTATTCCATGACCTATGTTTGAAGTTAGTTTCCGCATGTTAATTACTAGAGTGGGAAACCTCGGTGGTGTTTTCTGTATGTTTATCTTGGATAATTATTTGAAGTAAAAATTCCATATATGTCACCTTTTTTCCTGATGAGGGAAAGAGAGGAAGAAAACATGTCTCCTTTCCACATAGCAGATGCAGGCAAATGAATCCTCTAAAATTTTAGCCTGGATACCTGAGTAAACTCTTGTGCATCTTAAGAGCATCTTCTCTTTATGCATATGAAATGGCTCTTACTTAAAACTTGGAAAGAAGTTTACGTCTAGATTTTTTTTTTTTATTCTTTTTTAATTAAAATTTCCACCTGCTCCCCATTTCCCATTTCCCTCCCCTCCTCCCAAATATTGCCCTCCCCCCACTTCCCTCCCCCTATCCCCACTCCTCTTCTCCTCCCCCCACTCCATTCCCCCTCCCTCTCGATACTGAAGAGCAGTCCAAATTCCCTGCCCTGCGGGAAGACCAAGGTCCTTCTATCTACGTCCAGAAAGGTGAGCGTCCAAACAGGCTAAGCTCCCATAAAGCCAGTTCATGTATTAGGATCGAAACCTAGTGCCATTGTCCTTGGCTTCTCATCAGTCTTCATTGACCGCCATGCTCAGAGAGTCCGGAATCAACCCATGCTTATTCAGTCCCAGACCAGCTGGCCTTGGTGGGCTCCCAATAAATCAGTTCCACTGTCACAGTGGGTGGGTGCATCCCTCGTGGTCCTGATTTTTTGCTCATGTTCTCCCTCCTTCTGCTCCTCATTTGGACCTTAAGAGCTCAGACCGTTGCTCCAAATTGAGACTCTGTCTCTACCTCGATCCATCGCCAGATGAAGGTTCTAAGGTGATATGCAAGATATTCATCAGTATAGGATAGGGTCATTTCAGGTTCCCTCTCCTTAGTTGCCCAAGGTACCAGCTGGGGATGCCACATCAAATGACAAAAGTATCTGTTCAACTATGTTCATAGCAGCATTGTTTGTAATAGCCAAAACCTGGAAACAACCTAGATGCCCTTCAATGGAGGAATGGATGAAGAAAGTGTGGAATATATACATATTAGAGTACTACTCAGCAGTAAAAAACAATGACTTCTCGAATTTTGCGTGCAAATGGATGGAAATAGAAAACACTATCCTGAGTGAGGTATCCCAGACTCAAAAAGAGGAACATGGGATGTACTCACTCATAATCGTTTTCTAGCCATAAAATAAAAGACATTAAGCATATAATGTGTGATCCTATAGAAGCTAAATAAGAAAGTGAACCCAAAGAAAATCATATAGTCATCCGCATGGAGAGGGGGAAGTAGACAAGATTCCAGGGCAAAAACTGGGAACTTGCGGGTGAGGTGGCATGGGGCAAAGGGGAATTGGGATGAGAAATATGAGAAGGGGAGGATGGGAGGAGCTCGGAGGATTGGGATGGTTGGGATATAGGAAGGATGGATACGGGAGCAGCGAAGTATATATCCTATCTAAGGGAGCCATCTTAGGGTTGGCAAGAGACTTGACTCTTGAGGGGTTCGTAGATTTTTTTTTAAGTCCGCTTATGGACTTCTGCTGCTGTGGGTTCAAAAACAAGGAAGTTAATTTTAAAAGCTCATTATATTAAGTTAACAGTGAATTAAAAAACCAATGAAATTAATTTTAGAGCCATTTAATTTAGTTCAGGAAAGAGCGAGTCTCTTTTATTAACTTAATTATTTTGGAATTCACTGTTTTAGAGTCCAATAAATGTTATGTATTTTATTTCCAATTAACTTCATTGTATTCTGAATCATATTTTCTTTCTCCATGTGGCTGAATCTCACCTCTCCTTTTGCACAGAGGGTGACGATTCACAAATAGGCTGCTCTGTGCATTAGATATAAGTACAGTGCATTTTGAAGGGATTTAGTGTCTGTTTATTATTTTAGTTCCATGTTCCCTTGGAATGTGGAATTAACACATTTCTGCCCAACAGAATGGGGTAAGTCACCATTTCTCTGTCTCCCTATATCCAAGGATACAAACTGTTTATGGTCTTTATCTGGGATAGGCCCACTTTGCAATTTCTCATGCATAGAATTAGTTAAAAATAAAAATTAATAAACTAGGTTACACAGAGGAGATAATAGTGCAGGCATTTTCTGTCTGATTTTAAGCAACTAAAGTCCAAATGATATAGAGGATTGTATTTGATATAAAGGATTGTATTTGATTAGTCATTATGTTTAATTTAGAGCTACATATAATACAAAGGGAGTGATTCCTCTGGATTTTAGGGAAATTTTAAGATCTGAAGAGATATGTCACAAAATGTGCTTGTTTTTTTTTCATTTCCTCTTATTCATTTTTTAGTTTGGTATATTAAGGTGGGAAATCTGCTATACTGTCCCCTGTGATAATGCCAATGCATGTTTGTACAAAGATTAGGTGAACTATGAAAATCCTACTATATTATCCTATTTTCAGCAAATGAGGTATGGGTATAGTGGTGTTGAGGTGAGAAATCTCATGAAAATCCTCCAACTCTTTTATTATCTGCTTTTACATCTGTGTAAAATACAAAAATTAAAATTAAAGAAAGACCTATCTCTCTGGCCGAAGCCACAAATGGAGTTGTCAGACAGGACGCCTGGTTAGGGCGGCAGCCATGTCAAACTTTGCCACTAATTGGCTGGCATTCCGAGCCTAAGCATCAGCAGCTGTTGAGGCAAATTTAGTCTGGATATAAGGCAGATTTCTTCATTTATTTCAATTAATTACCACACACATCAGAATCCCTATGTAAAATGTTTTCAGATATGCTTAGATGTGCAAACACCTTTACTTGGTGTACCGATATATAATTGAGTTGTTTTGATGCATTTAGAGACAACCTTTGGTTGAATTATGGAAATCATTTATCCCTATATTGAGTGCAATATCATGTTGACTCTAGAGAGACATTTCTAATGGTGGAAATGGGTAATGGAAGGCATAAGGAGTAGGAGGGCAATGACATGCATTTGGTATGTATGTCCAGTATGTGGTAGTAACACTTTCATAAAACAACAGAGAATCATCACCTCTGCATGCTTATCATAGAGATAAAGCATGCAGCTTGCATATTGCAATATCTGTGCACTTTGCACAAAAGTCCTTTATCTGGAAAGAATGTAATTGTGTATGATGTAGTGCTCTAATTAGAACAGAGCTTTATTGGACAGAAAAGTAAATAGGCCACCCCAACCTACACATTGCAATATGCTAGAATATACAGAGTATATTGCATATGCCTATAGTGTGTATGCCTTTTAATTTTACTATATTGAATTTCTTCACATATATTACCTGAAGGTGGCCATTTACCATATGTCTAACAGCTGTTTAGGAGTCTTAAAGAGGGACTTTTGGCAATAAAAACCCCATATATGTACACATATGTATGTATAATGCAAATATATTTTATTTTAAATAGACCATTATTTATTATTGCAATCCACTCATTTAATAGCTGTTACTATACATACTTTTGTGATTTACATTTATTACATAGGTTTTATTATGAATGTATGAAGAAAAATAATTCTATATGTTTTATTTTTTAATTAATTTATAATAAAACTATTTCCCCTCTTCCTTTTCCTCCCTCAAACCCTTTCTATTTCCCTCCTCATACCCTATAAATTCATGGCCTCTTCTCTTTAAATGTATGAGTGTGTACATATATATATATATATATATGTGTGTGTGTGTAGCTATAGATACAGATGTGTGTGTGTCTATTCATGTATGTATAAATATAACCTTCAATTAGAGGGCTCATACCTAGAAAAGACTTCATTCACCCACTTTCATCATTACTTAGCTACTTACAATTCTTTCTCTAGTCATGAGGCCCCATGAGACTTTCTTATTCCATGTTATCATGTAATTGGTGTTGCCTTTGTTCAGGTTTTGTTTAGGTGGTCATGTTTTTGGGTAACATGAGTAAAATTTCCCTGGTATTTTTAGAGGACTCCATTAACATCAAATATACTGTTCTCCGGGTTGTAAAATCTTTCTGCTTCCTTTTCTTCTATGTTTTCCAAGCCTTGGGTAGAGGAGTTGTGTTGCGCCTCTGTCCACCAGAGCTAGATTCACTATGATCAGCTGTCCTCTGCATTTTGAGCAGTTGAGGTAGTCTATTTCAAAGAGATACTCCTTCGCTGAGGGGTGAGGGCTACACTTCTCTGTAGGGATGAGGATAAATGTTTACAATCCAACAAGGAATTATGCCGGTTTTGTAAAGTGGTGACTAAAGATTCTTTAAGATTCATGACCTCTGGATCTGGAGAGATGGCTCAGCCATTAAAGGCTAGGCTCACAACCAAATATAAGATTCATGATCTCTGTAGCCCTGGGTCGCTGACTAAGTTTCCTGTACCAGAGATGATTTGCCTTTTGCTGAAGCAAATCGACAATTGTTAGTCATTTCCAAAACACAAATGTGTCATTATTGTTTTAGGGATACATTGCCATTGCCTGCTGGTCATTGTTGTGGCACCTAGGAATCACAAGTGATTAGAACTATTATTTGTTGCTCTCCCTTGGCAGCTTGCATTGCACATTCTAGTACGATGAAAGCCAGCCCTCAGGCACAAGGTGTTCAGTTTAGATACATCTTGTATTCTCTGAGATCTTTGTCTGAGGTGCATGACATCTTCTAAAACAGGAACTTCCTTCAGCATGTGGGAGGCAACCAACGGCAACGACAATATCCTATACTGTTTTCGGAGTACTTTGTAGTCCCAAAGAACTCATAAGGGGGTTTCTCGTGCCTACTTGACAGCCTGTGGCTCTGAGGAAAAACACTATTAGTTCACTTAGAGATGTAAATGTACACACAAAGACCTTTATATAGGTAATTTTAGGTAAACAGAAATAGGAAATTCCCTCTGGCTACTTTAAACCTTCTTAATATAAGATGTCCCCACCCCCCGCAATCCCTCTCTTGTTTTGATATTTCTGGCCCCTCTTCCGAGTCAGACACCTGCCATTTTCCCCATTTTCGCCTTCATATCACTTGTTGAAAAAGAATTCCTTAGTATGTGTAGCTGAAGCCTGCATATTGCCATCAATTTTAGGTAAAGAGAAGTGGAAACCATTTAAAGTTGTACCCATATGTTTTCATAAAGACCTTTTCTCTATATTCTAGAAAATCCAAAGCTACTTTAGTGAGAAAAGAAAAAAATGGTGGTTATCAACCACCCCCAAACCTTCCACCTATCCGTTTTCAATTGAAGTCCACTAAAATATCTTAAAGCTTTTAACATAATTATGCATCAGTTTGTGTATGCAAAAATAGCCTCATATATACTTACTACGGTGGCTAAGAATAAAGCCACAGTAGTTCAATCTCCTTTGAACTATTTTGCTGGCAATCTCCGCATCCTATATTTAATTAAATGCTATAAAAATATATGTTATAAATGAGTAACTTATTTTTACTTTGGAAATAATCAAATATTTAACTATTTCTATTTAATATTTAATAAGAACCCCAGTCTATTGCAATTAACTAAAAGTTGAAGCAAAAGGATTTTAGGATGTATTTCAGAGACCCTTGCAAATCAATAAGAGACTAACAAACCGAACCCTTGGTGGGTGGGTGGGGGTTGCTTGCAAGTGTAGTTCTTTGAAGAGATGTTTAGCTAATGACTCAAGAGGACAAGCAGATTCATTGAAGAGAGCTTCCCAGACAGATGTTAAATGGACTTTTCTAAGGTTTGGCGGGTAGAGCCATCGGTAGCACATCGAGTTGGAATGAACTGAACTGAAATCAACAAAGGAGCATGCTGTTTCTGCATCCTATGGAATCAGCTTGTGCTCCTGCGGGACAGAGAGCATTTCCCAACACCAAAGCACACGTAAGAATCATGACTCCAGTTTCACTTCTCTGGAAAATTTGACACGTGAACACAATACAATTATTGTTTTCCCTGATTAATCCTCTAAATTGTATTGTCTGTCACACTGATTTACATTCTATTAACCAAACCCTGATCTAATAATTTGTATTGCCTATACTAATAATTTACATTCGATTAAACAAATCTATAAGCAGTCATGTTTTTATTCGGGGGGAGGGCTGGTGAGTAAACATGAGCAGCTGGCAACCACACCTTGATTCATTTCAGCCCCTAGAGTCCTGGTATGGTGCATTAATTTCTCAGTTTGTAATTTGCCAGCTGCATTTAATGGAACCAATTTTCATTACATCTGTTCTATGGTTCAAAGAGCTCTTTCTATTGCCAAAGGGGGCCAGCTTCACACAGAATCGAGAGGGGGTAAGGCACAGATTCTTGAAGAATTAGATAACCGAGGATGATTCCTAGTTTTACAGCAAACAAATTATTTTGACAAGGCAAGTTTTATATTCATGACTTACTACTGGTTGTTTTCAAATCAAAAGTATAGTAGGTGCCCTTTTCCTAGGAATTACATATTGATCTTCAGGTCATTCTCCTTATAATACCAACAGATAGCCTGTCTTTGCAATCAGCGGTAGATTTATTGTTTAGAAGTTAAAAAGGAAACATAATTTTGCTCAAGTAAATCCTCTTGGTAAATTGCAGGTGGCTAACAGGCATTTCTTAAGCAAATGTGCAATTTATAAATGGTTTTAAAATTTATTATCATAAGCATAATTTATGGACAAGAGAAGGTCATAGCTCTTCATCGTACCGGATGGGGGACATTTTAATAGGAGAAGTGGTTTGGCTTGGGCAACTTTACATTCTTAGTGTGTAATTTTAATCTTCATAAAGATAATGTCACTGTTGTGTAATAGCAAATGTAGAAATCCAGTTCGAAGCAACTTTCAATGCAAAGGGTTTTCTCATGGGCAGGAGAGAGATTTGAAATGTTCTACAGCACTTTGATGTTCTAAAGCTTCAACTGGGAGAATTATAAAGCATTAAAGCTGCACGTTTCCCACCTGATTGTCATGAAATAGTGTGCCTGTATGAAAACTGACTCCTGTTCATGCCTTCAGGCATTTTTTTTTCCTTTTCAAGAGTTTCAAAAATATCATGTATCATGCCAAATTGAAAAGATCATCTTAGAAAGGCTTTATCCTTGAAAGCATGAAAGCACGGTGCACAACTGTCTTTATAAATGGAAGCTTGGTGACATAATGATGTGTTTCGGATGTCACACTGCATCTGTAGGTCAATGATACAATGGACGACTCAATGCATCTGTAGGTCAATGATACAGTGGATGACTCAATGCATCTGTAGGTCAATGATACAGTGGACGACTCAAGGCATCTGTAGGTCAATGATACAGTGGACGACTCAAGGCATCTGTAGGTCAATGATACAGTGGACGACTCAAGCTGGAGCCAAAATTATAGATAACTTTATACCCTATAAAACATTTCATGGACTTACATTCTTACTTTCCGAATTTTGTAAGTAAAAAATAATATGCTAAAACTCATAATCTGAATTTGTAGTTGTATTTAACTTAGAGTTTACCTTGCCCATTTTCATAATTTCATGTGTCCCTTACCATAGTATGGACAATATTTTAACATATAACTCTTTATTTAAAAGATCAATCTTTCCATCTGGAAAAACATAAAATTGTCAAGTATCGTTGCCATAGATTACTAGATTATTGGTATTCAGCAGACTAATAGGAGGGATATGCAAAATAGATGGAACAGGCAGTTGCTGCTTGCTGAAAACCAGATCAAAGTAGGAAGGTAGGCAGTAGATTTGACTTAAGTGCTATAAAATACAATCTGTATTTGTCTGAGTAGACACATAGCCACCCTAAAATCAAAATTATTTGGTCGTCCGTAAAGGAACATTTACGGTTTTCCACAAGCCACCAAATACTGTTTACCTTAGTCAGCACAAATGAACCAGGCCCATTGCCTGTTGCGAATCTGCTGTCTAAGAGGGCACATGAATACAGGATACAGACAAATGCCAACAAAGTACGATATAAACAAAACTTAAAAAAGAAACATCACATCGAAACAGTGATTTAGTGGGAAATGATATTGTTTCCACCTTTACAACATGAGTTTAAAATATCTTTTGCTGGTCTATTTTGGATAAGCCCATTGTGTTGTGTAATAAGTTTTCTATACACGCAGTCTATCATAATGTTCCTTCATTTAGATTTATTTATTTTATTTTAAATTTATGTGTTGGTATGATAATATACCATGTATCTCATGGTACCCAAGGAGGTCAGGAGAGAGCATCAGATCCTCTGTAACTAGAGTTAAGGTCAGTTATGAAGTCATCCAATGTGGGTACTAGGAACTAAGTTTGGGTCCTACGAAAGAGCAGCAAGCACTCTTAACTTCTGAGCCATCTCTCTAGGACTCAGTTCTATTTTTAATTAGCTCATTTAACTCGGGAGAATAGAGATCTCACTTGTTTCTCAATGAATTTCATAGTGGTAGGGATGTTTCTATAATATTGATCCTTAAGTAGGGATGTTTCTATAATATTGATCCTTAGATAATTACATAACCAATAAGAAGTGAAAAAATTTTACACTGTCTTAGGCTGGAGAAATCAGTGGTTAAAATCACTAACTGTGCTACTAGAAGACACTCAAATTGGGTTTGTCACATCCACATTAGAGGCTCACAACTGCCTATTTCTCCAACTCCATGATGTGATGTTGTTTCACACAGACACACATGTATGTACACATAGATCCATATTTTTGAATTTAAAAAAGAAAAAATAAAATATATAACCCATTTTAACATTATTTGAATATTTAAGAGATTATTACATGAAACAAAATAAAACATTTCCCAGATAAGATACCCATGACAGCTATAAAGAAGTTTTCAAAGTTTTTCATGGCCTTTTTAAGCTTATGTTTTTCGTGACACTCATGAACTCAGGACAACAGTTGTTGCCTGGGTAGGGCCATCACAAGGTCAAACTCATAAACATTTTGTCATAGATGCAGAAAGGTTTGTGGGGCCCTACCCTGCCAATAGGTGAAGATGAATGGGGAATGGGAAGGCATTGTCTTCATTGATATACACACTGAGGACCCAGTAGATAGCTTCCCATACATACCCACCAGATCTTCCCTGGTTTAACTCAGTGGGTTAGAGAGAAAAAAATCAAAATCTAACAACAACAACAAAACCATGAAGTAAGGATGGAGACTTGGTGGATCAAGGGGATGGTGGTGGAGATGGGTAAGAGATAAGAGAGAGTGGAGAGATGAATGGGACCAAAATGTGTTGCATTCATCTATGAGATATCACAGAATAAACTAACTCAAGAGCAGGGATATTGTACAGAGACACTTAGAGAACCATAGCTGTTTACAGAGGTGGCTCAGTTTAAAGTGTCTGCTGCCGAAGAATGAGTTGGTTTCCCAGCGTTCATGTACAATGTTGGACTTGGTGGCTTGCTGATAATCCCAGTGTTGGGAATCCTGGTTGATTGCTCGAGCTCACTGCCTTCCTGTCTGCCTGCGGCACTTAGTGAGCTCCAGACCAGTAAAAGATTCTATGTAAATAAAATAAAGCTGAGAGCACCTGAAGAGTAGCATCTGAAGTTGAAATTTGGTTCCCACAGACATAAACACATTTGTATTCTTATAGCTATTCACATGCGTGCATTCATGCACCTGTACATATATACATACATGCATACCCAAGAACTCTAGAAAGACTGACATTATTATGGTTTATAAATTTCAACATTTAGCATTTTAAAATTTAGATTCATTTATCAATCTAGTAACAATTGAATACTATATTGTAGCTTAATTACCAATTGTTTATATCCCAGTTACACCTAAAGATCATAAAATTATATGTCATATAATTAATTATAGTATAGATGAAATATAGTATCTAATGTAAAATATGCTTCAGGTTGCCTTGTTTAGCATGTATGCACATTTACTAAAATGTTTTAAAACTCCACAGATGCTTATTACACATATAATTATAAACAGTTAATTACAGTGGACCCAAGAAGATCATTGAGTGGTAAAAAGGGCCTGATGTGCAAGCACAAAGCCTTAGTTTCAGTTGCGATCACCCATGCAAAAAGCTGCGCAGGTCTGTATGTGCTTTTAACTCTAATTTGTGAGACAAACATCAGCTAGTCTTCGGAGTTTAGTGAATAACCAGCCTATCAAAGACCACAACTTTCCAATTCAATGAGAAGGGGACCTATTTTAAAGCACTAAGGTTTGAAGGCACACAGAGAAAGACACCCAATGTCATCTTCTGGTCTCTGCATGTTTGCACATGGACACTCCTACCTGCACAGATACACACATATGCACAATATACATACTCCTTCCCCAACAGACATACCTCTGACTAAATAATAATATTCTTGCTCTGTTCACTAACATCATTTTATTTAACTTTCTTATGAGAGGGGTGGGGGAAGAGAGACAAAGATACAGAGTTATACAGAGAGACTCCTATTATATTTGGAAATCTGAGGTCACTGGTTTAAAAATTATTATGGGTTATTGAGGTGTCAGGCAATGTCTTAACATTTTTTTTTTTTATACTTAAGAATAGGATGTAATTGTGGTTAGGGACTTTTTTTTTCCCTGATTTCCCCCTATCTTTTTTTTCATATATTTTATTTTTAATTTTTTATATATTTTACATACCAACCACAATTCCCCTCCTTCCCCTCCTCTCCTCCTCCTACTACCCTACACCCCCCCCCAATATACTCTTCAGAAAGGTTATGATCTCCCATGGGGAGCCAACAAAGCCTGACACATCAAGTTGAGGCAGTACTAAATCTCTCTCCCACCCTGCATCAAGGCTGAGCAATGCATCCCACCATAGGGAATGGGCTCCAAAAAACCAGCTCATGTACCAGGGATAGATCCTGGTCCCACTGTCAGGGGCTCCACAAACATCTAAGCCACACAAATGTCACCCACATGCAGAGGGCCCGTATCTTTTTGTAAATTTTAACTTAAAAATCTGTTTGATACTATGGTACTATTGATATTTTTCTTCTGTATTGAAATTACCTCCTGTAATCCTTTTATATCTTACTCATAATTCTTGTTGTACAAAACCCAAAGAGGCAGTGTACGAATAACATAATAGTTCAATTAGAATGTGACAGTTCACTGGCATGCTTGAACTACTTTACCTTTCATTGAAAACTCAGAAGGATTACAGTGTCATTATTACTAACATTTAAATAGACATGGAAAAGAGTGCCCTCTGGTCCTGTGAGCCCCCCATGGACAGAACAGCTATTGCTATTCTAGGTAGAGATGGAAGCAGCCTCTGGAATAAGGTAAATGGAATGTAGTGTGTATATCACAGGGAATGGAAAGCCTTAGCTTTGGCAGACAATGAGAATAACTAAGGCAGGAGGGGAGCCTGGGAAGCTCCTTGAACTCACATCCTTAACCAAAATTAATATGGGCATTTCTAAAGCAGCCCTCTACTTCCTTGGGAGTTGGTGGAGTTTCTTTGAGCAATATCAGACTTGTGTGCCTGCATTAATTTGTTCATAGAAAGGTCTGATTGGAGCCAGAGTAGAAGGCCAGATGCTAGCACACTGCTTGCACCTGTCTTCAGTCAGCCCTACACAATATCTGTAAAAGAAACATGGAAATGCCACACACATACACACACACACACACACACACACTGACCATATGCTGAGATCTGCACAAAGCACTACAAAACATACTTTTCCTTTAAATAAATCTCCTCAAAATCAGCGAAGGAAAAGAAGGACAAAAGTACTTGACCTTCAATCTCGACTTAAATACATGTGTTGCTAATATGACATATTTATGCACGTATACGTATTTCTTCTAGTCATTAGAAAAAATTATTAAGATACAATTTCCATCCCTTCCCTCTCCAAAAATGACAATAAAAGTTATCTTTCAGCTTATTTTCAGACAAATTTTGCCCCCTAAATAAAGCAACTAAGATAATTTATCTAATCTCTCTCCAAGTTAGAAGACTCTTTGAACATTGCTATCAATGAACCATGTGAACCTGGAAGTTTTAGGCTTCTACCTCTTCAGCACTCTGTATAGAATGACCAGAGATTTTCCCATTCAGAGCAAAGCAGTCACAGTGTTGCTAGGGAGTCTCTGGGCTTAAGTTCAGTCACTGTATTTGGAGTGATCTGGGGTCCACATTTTCAGCCTTCTAACTTGTCAGCTTTAGATGGTTAAAAAAAAATTCAATGGTTTCTCCCAAATAAGAGCAAAGTTTCTGCAGCCTTCTAAGAATTCTAATCTCTTGTCTTTTCTCATTACATGGAACCCAAAGAAGAAAGGAGGCCCTAGTGGGTTCTAAACAGTCTGGAAAACATCAGGGCAGTTATGGTGTGAATTATGTTCAGAATGTATTTCTTGTTTGGATTATTTCATATGATGAACTAATAATCGCACTGACATTTTTTAGAAGTAAAAATACATCTGGTAGGGGGAGAATTCACGCGTCTGTGAAACAACCTAGAGGGGTCAAAATTAAGCACATACGATCATAAGGAATTGCTGTCATAGGATACGCTTGGATATTAGCAGAAGTATGCTCTTCAGTTGGCCTTCTGTTGTAATTTTAAACAAGATATACTGAAACAGAAGAATCAGAGCCTAGAGACGTGGTATTCGAGCTTGATCATCACCTTTATTTTACTTTATGACCCAGGAACCCAAACACAGACAATGGGGTTTTCCAGACGATTTTGAAATGTGAATGAATCATGAAAGGAACAAATGGAAATGCAGAATAAACAGCAAACTGTAGGAGCTTGAAGCAGAAAACCTGTTTCATAGGGAGTGGGTAAACGATGTAATTCTTTCAGGACACAATGGGATCGCAAAGATACCTTTTTGTATGATATGGACGTTGTTTTCCTTATAGGATATGTAATAGTTTGTCACCTTCCTTGTTAATTTCTAGGAGAGTTCCAACTTGCTTCCCAAAAGCTCCTACGACTCTTCAGTTCATAGCCGCTCATCTCTAATAGTGAGATATATTCAAAGTATGCACAAAAATTTGAGGTCATTCGTTAAAGCTCTATAAAAATGGAGAAAGATTTTTTTTAAAAAAAAAAAACTTCACTTCACAATGTTAGCATATTATGTTGTTTTAGCCTTACAATAAGAGGTTGTTTTAATTCACTGAAACCTAGTTCAGATTATCCTATTACATGGACTTACTATCGAAGGGTACATGATGCAAAAAAAAAGTGACAAACAAAAACAAAAATCGCACTAAAAACAGACATAACTCTAGTCCTTAAAAAGCTGACTGTTATCTGGTGGGAAGAGAGGAAAATATGTGTGTAAAAAATCATCAATAGCAACACAACACATCATGGATTGCCTATGAAGTCGTAGGCAATGCTTTTACAATAGGAGTCAGCATATAGTGTTCTCAAGCCTTGCTCTATGACTATGTAAAGAACATATTCACCATGTTCATGTTTGCATTGGTATAATTAAAATGTTAAACTTCAGCATTGTCTTGGTGTCTTTCCAGAGGAGAAATTTTAAGAAGACCTAAACAAATAGTACCTAAATTGTTGCATAAAGTAAAATTGCAGGAAAGGAAAAAACAAATAAGCAAAAAGCTGAAAAAAACCTCTCCATGTGATACTAAGGAGGACTTGTAAGACAAGTGAGAGCTAATCTCAGTTATTGGAGAGGCACCACTGTTGACTAAATTTTCTGCCCTGCCCAGTTCCTATAATCGTTAAGTCCCCAAAAATCACACAGAGGTCTACATTAACTATAAACTGATTGTCCCATTAGCTCAGGCTTCTTATTAACTCTTATAATTTATATTAGCTCATTATACTTGTTTATGTTAGCCACATGGCTTGATATCTTTTTCAGTGAGGCAGCACTCACATCTTGCTTCTTCTGTGGTGGGGTCACAACTGCAGAAAGAGCTTCCCTCTTCCCAGAATTCTCCTGTTTCCTAGACCCACCTCTACTTTCTGTCTGGTTGTCCAGCTTATACTTCCTGCCTGCCTACTGGCCAATCAGTGTTTATTTAAAATATAATTGAGAGAATATAGACAATTGACCCACACCAGCATCACTGAGCAAGCATCTTGGTTGTGAGCCTAAGGGCTTTTTCATAGTGCAGTTGTAAGCTTTAGTCTTTAAAGGTCAAATCACCCCTGAGCGCTACTTCATTATTTCTTCAGCTAAAACAGTTCCTGATAGTTTTAATGAACATTATTAAAAATTAAACCTCTGGTTTCTAAAAAAGACAACATTTGTCCATCAGAGTTTCTTTAATTTCTCTGACATGCTAAAAAAGCATATGCCACTGAAATGTTCTGTAAAGTAGCCTGACATCAAGAGCAGAACTAAATCTTAATCACTAAAATCTACTATGAAACAATATCCATACATATACTCATTTGCTTAAACTTCACATTAATTTCTTTTAATATTTTGGTTCATTTTTGTTACAAGGTCCTTAATATCTAATTGGAATCACTGTAGTTATACTGCTTTAAGAACCTCTCTGACATGTCTGGCCATCAACATTCTACAAACTAAACTGCCCTTCAAGGTATATTAAAAATGACAGGAATCAGAGGGAAAGAATGACATGTACCATTACTGTCTAAGGAATAGTGTATATACTAGTGAAGTTTGATTGTAACTAATATCTCCAATCACTGTGTCTGCTTCATGATCCCTTGGAGAAACCATTCCTTGGTCACTGCTGGACACTTGAAATAAATACATTGTCCTTCCATTCTCCCCCTCAATATTCTTTTCAATCACTTCAGTGCTCAGGGAAGTAGACTGAAGGACAGAAGTCATCAGTGATCATCCTCCACTCACAATAACTTGCTGTTACCATGGAAATATATCTCCTTTTTATCTCTGTGGAAGTTTGTTGTATACAGGAAACTATTTTGAGGCTACAATTGTATTTGGTGCTTTAAAGACCAGTGTGCTAACTTGCCCATAGGCAAAAGAAAGTGAGAAAAAGAAAGAGAGAGAGAACAAGGCAAGCAAGCAGGGGTGGAGGGAGGGAAGAAATAAAAGAGGGAAGGAAGGAAGGGAAGGAAAAAGGGAAGAAGAAACAAAGAAAAATTCTGAGGAGCATTTGATAATTATTTTTTAAAAACAATAATATATCTGAATTTTCTTGTATTTGCCCAAAGAACCTTAGATGTAAGTTTATCCTCTAGTCTTTAGTACTGAGAAACAACCTATATTACTTCAATGCCTGTGCTTGACCTAACCCTCTGAACATCTTCTTCACAGGATAAAACTTGGTCTGTACTGGAATTTATGCTTTTTGTATTAGAATTATGAATGTGCTTTTGCTTAGCAGAGCATTTGAGCCTTTTAGGATGGCTCCTTCCTAAGTCTAAGTTGCCAAATATAACAAATTCTATTTTGAGAATATGTTGCCTAAATCCACATGGAAAATAAATCACAATGAAGATGTGTAATGTACTTTTTACTTGCACATACACACATGTAGAAACAGCCATTTTTACCTTATTGGTGAAGTCAAGGACTATCAATAGCTCTGGTATTTCAGTTGCTATCCCAAGTCCTCCGAGGCAGATGGCATGAAGGGCTATGAAGAGAAGAGTATATGAAATCCTGAAAAAGTCTTAAGTACAGTTCACCCTTGATTAGCCTAAATGTTTTCATGATTTCTGATTACTGACTTGTTAAATATTATTTCTATAAGCTAATAATAATTTTAAAAAGTAGAACCGTTGGTTAAATTCATGCCCCAGCACATTATTTAAGATAGCTGAATAGCAGATTTAAAAACCAATCTTGTTCTCTGTTGTACTGTTCATGGGAAACACTGCCATGCTTTGGTGTTATGGGGCACATGGTAACCGGCTTTAAACTTGTGTTCTGACGCTGCTATTTTTTTTTTTTTTTGGTGACAAGTTTTTATTTATTTATTTATTTATTTTTATTTATTTATTTGCTTTTATCACATGCTTGTGCTTATGTATTAAGTTCAATTTTACCAGCCTATTCCCCGAACCTAGCATTCTTTGTTCTATGTCACATACTCTGTTCTTCATTTCATTGTACATATCTATAGAAAATTGTGCTACTATGTGATGCCAAAATGTTCAAAAACTTTATCATCTCTGTTTTTCTAGGGAAATAAGCCCTTATTGTTTAGCATATTGAAAAGCATCTGTCTTAAGTATATATAAGTGGAAAGATCATTGGAAAATTCAAATGTTAAAGAAAAAATTTAGTAAAGCAAAGAAGGAAATTTTTAAAAATCAGAAATTACATTGATCAGTAAGATTTATTTATTTTACTTATTTTTAATAAGCAAGTCTAGTGCTGTATTCTTTCCTCTTACAAAGCGTAATACAGGGAGTTTAAAAACAAAACTAATTTTGTCATCTAAAACAAGGACACTCTTTCAGAAATATAAACAGCACATCTTTCTGTGTTCCTCTTGACAATGTGACCTGCAGAAGAAAAGCATCTTGCTAACAACTGTGGGTATGCTGTAAAAGTGAAGTGATAACCCCAGAGCCAAGACACTATTCCTAACAAAAACAGTTTGTTGAGTGATAACATATATTGAGGATTACCAACCCCCTCACCCACTTTTTTTGTTTAAGGGAACAAAAGATCCCTGTAAATTTAGAGCTGTGATCTGCATAAAGGAGAAGTTGCTAGAAGGGGGCGGGGACAAACGCCCAATGTGCTTTCTTGGTGGAAAGCAACAATACAGAGGGAAACACACCGAGCCATATGTGGCTTATATAGCTCAACATCTTGCAAAATCAGCTCCCTTTCCATGCACAAATGTGCTACAGCTGATTTTACAAAATAGGCAGCAGTGTGTGTCCAAGTATCTGATTCAGCAGCTGGCCCATATTTTTTATTATGAAAAATGAGGATTAATTGATGAGAATGTTGACCTTCCTTCCGGAAAAAAAAAATATCAGGCTTTGTAAAGGAAGCATCTTTGTTGGAGTTGGCAACCAAATATTGTTAGACTTAAATGTTTTATTTAAAGAATGGATAGAAATGGCACCAACATTCACAGGAATTTAACAGAAAATAAGAACATGAATCGCATACTTTTTAAAATACTACTTTTGGAGCTGCTGTTCACTATTCTGTTTTCAGTTACTAACTGGAAAGGAATTTTGGCAACTACATTGTATTTTTTTTTAAAACAATATTTGACCTCAATTGTTTCTTTGTACTGATAGAAACCAGATTATTTCAACGATGACTGATTTGGAAAGCAGATAGATTTATTTTATGAGCAAATTGTTGATGGTTTCAAACACAATGGACGAATGTTGAGAATTTAAGGATGGTAGAGTTTGATCTTGCATAAACACCACATTCAAGGAAAACTGTGTAATGATGAGAAAAGGACACACAAAAACACACACACACATTTATATTGTCGCTGTACATTGGAGGTGGCTGACTCAATCAGTTCTTTGCCCCTTGACTTTTCAACATTTGAAATTGCCTGTGTATCATCATAGTTGACAAACCTTGTGATTCTGTGGATTTCTTAGTTTCAAAAATGGACACATGTAAGAAATACTTCTTATTTTTAAAACAGATATCTCTGCTAGATCTGTTTTATTAAAAAAAATCATAATAGCTTCCATAGTGTAGAGACAAATAGAGTTGAGAAGATAATGAAGGTCACATACCTCATAACTCAGGTTTAATACCTATTGTTTGTTTTCCTGAAATATTAAATTACAGCATCATGACACTTCACTCATGAAAACGTCACTACACACCGCCACCAAGGACCCATTATTTACCTGCAAGAAATTAGCCAGGGTTATTTAATATTAGCCAAGCTTAGTTGTTTATACCTAGAGAGGTTGAATTGGGTGCTTCATTCTTCTCATTTCTTTTTTTGGTTATTAATGTGGGTGAGAATTGATCACAACATATAGATATTATTAAGGCATCAGGTCTTGAATTATTCTAACCTTTCCATGCTTGAGTTTTGTCTTATGGCTTCTTCTTGATATGCTTTTACTCATTTTTTTCTACTATTCGATTTATGCTCTTTTTCAGAAGTAACTTTTTAGAATGATTGTTGAAAACTACTTACTCAGAGAGTTGTAAATATGAAAGAACTAGATATTCACCTTTATCTTTAGCATTTGGTTTCATCTTTCAGTACATACTATAAATGCATATTAATAAAATGTTTTTACGAAGCTTTGCCCTTAAAAAATTGTCTCTTGACTATTCCAATATCCCACTTTCCAGAGGTGACCATTTTTAACTTTGCCACTGGATTCTATGGTCTTTATCACTTCTTTAAAATAAGTGTGTGTGTGTGTGTGTGTGTGTGTGTATACACTTGTCACATTCATGCATTCAGTTGCTTATGTGTGGCCAGAGGAAAACTTGCCCAAAGCAGTTCCAACCTTGTATACTATTGTTTCAGAAGACTGAACTCAGATCATCAGGTTTGGCAGCAAACTTCTTTCTCCTGTGGGTGGATACCTTATAAACTCTTATCCAACCTCTTCTCTAGCCCAGTTCTGTCCACTTTCAACCATGATCTTATATTGCTCTTCCCTGTATGTCTGGTTTTAGATATTAAATTTTCACTTATCAAAATAAAAGAAAATTTAGCTGTCTTTCATTAATACAAATGAGGATGAGATGCACAACCTCCATGTCCTACAGCTCTCCTAGCTTATTTATACTTTAATTGTACATAATATTGTTTATATTAGTTAAACTGTAAACATTGCAGACAAATTTATGACTTTCTGTCTTCTACCAAGTTTGATTTTCCTTAAAAATTGAAAACTATCCTGCATTTGAAAATCTGTTTAATTTTTCAGAAATTTCTGAACTGTGAAAAAGAGCTGTTAAGACATAAAAAGGCATGTTACAAGCTGTGAGAAAGTATTTGCAAACCACCTATAAACGATGTGCATTCGTATATAACTCTCGAAATTCTATAAAAAGCAAATAAACACATCCATACAAGAGAAAGTAAACAAACCACTTTGATGAATAAAATAAATATGCAGATACTTGATTAAAGATATTTTTTAATGAAAAACATACATGAAAAGTGTATAGCCAGAATGTGTCATTTGTAAAGGTGATTTCAGGGAATGAGATGTGATTACAAACCAGTGGAATGGCTGAAACTCAAAATCCCGATAGAACCAAGTGCTGGCAAGGTGCACCAAGCACTCTCCTTATTTTGACGATTGCAGAAGGTCTTCAGGTGTTGGTTCTTTACAAAATGACACATAAATTATATGACTATACCCTAGATACAAATTTTCCATTTTCATTTCATTCACTAAAATAGTTTCTCACATGCTCAAGTGATTAAAACTTTTGTCATTTTATTCAGCTTGAAAAAACATATCTCAACTCTTCATGCTCAAAGGAGACTAACAATAGACTCTAGATTATGAATGCTCTTTTCCTTAGAAGGTTGAGGACATTGCTCTTATATCATTCCTTTGAAAAATTATAGGGTAGTATCCTATTTTTCCTGATATTTTGAAAATTCTTAGACATTTTCATAATTCTAGTGGTCAAGAGCCAATTTCCATCCCTCCTGCTGCTTACTCATGGGTTGTGTGTTTGCATGTGTGTTCACAGGCAAGTGTAGATGCAATCGACTGTGCACTGTTAATGTGGAGACCAGAGGTTGACATTGAGCATTTCCCCCATTCCTCCCTACTTCAAGTTTTAGACAAGGTCTCTTATTGATCCTATGGTTCACCATTTAGAATATACTGACAGACTTACCTTCTCTGTAACCCAACCACTTGCCCAGTGCTTTAGTTATAGGCACATCCATCCATCTTCCTTTGCTTTTTATGTTGGGTGCTGGGAATTTGAATTTAGATCTTATACTTAGACAACAAGCACCAATATCTGTGAGTGATTTTATGTGACTCTTTGATTTGCATTTGGCCATGCCAAATGTTGCTCAAGGGATGATGCCACAGTCACTCTTCTTAGGTCTCCTAAGTCAGCCAATTATCCCTTCTATGTGGCGTTACTAATAAAAAAAGACAAAGAATTTATCTTCTTCAGATGTAAATGCTGGTGGTTAGTACTTAATTTAAAACCAGGATTACTTGCATATAATTTGCTAGATATAACTCTCATTCTTTTCTTTGAGACATCATTTCTGCCATTGCATTTTGGTTGCATTGTCCTCCATATTGCAGAAGATGGTGAACATTCAGAAGTTTAATCTAATGTCATCTGAGCCATATTTCAACTGTTGCTTTGTGGATCTCTCTTTATCTCCATTCAGTACAAAAACCGAAGATTGAAATCTATGTTTATCACCTAGGAATCCTTTTACTTGGCTAATCTTTAAGATGCAATAAGCTTCTACTATGTGTATTTAATTCATTGAGGAATGTATGATATAATCAGTGGAAGACAATTATGAAAGAAAAGGTGGGATTCAGCCATAGTATGTCATTAACTGGAAAAGTCATTAACTAAGAAATTGCAAGTTACCCCCTTACTTGTAGTTAGTTTCACTATAACCTGATGGAGCAACATAATGGACAGTTACAGAATTCACTTGTGTCTTGCCTGTTTATGCCAATGATATCAGCTTAATGCTTGGGCACTTTCTTCGTTGTTTTATGAAGTCATAAAATCTGTAGTTTGTAATATTTTGCAAAGTTTTATGTTTATTTTCTTTCCCCTTGTCTGAACAGAAATATATAAAAGAATGCTTACAAAGTTACTTTCTATATTTCAGAGCTGACTACTGCACATCAATACTAATATTTTATTGGTTTTAACTAAAGTTCCATGAAAATGCTCAGCCCCTCTACATATTATTGCTTGGAGGTGAAGGAGTGCATTAACTTCACAATCTTGAAATCGTGTGCTCTGTTTTTCTGTATGCACCCTATCTGAGCAGTCTCTGTCTGCTAAACATCTATGAAAGGAAACTCCCCTAGGGAAACCATTTCATAAATATCTGACCACTCTAAACTCAATCTTTGATGTTAAAACTTCACAGGGAGCTGCTTTTGGTTCCGGAGCTGTCAGAGTATTCGTGGTCTAGGTTTTAAGATTGTTCATTTGATTTACACCAGCTCATCACTTTTAGATCTTCATGTAACTGAACCATTCCACTTTGTGTATCAATTCTGGGAGGCATCCCAACTCACTCAGAGATGAAGAGATAAAATAGAATATCGGGATGAGAGCATGTTTTCAGTGCCTCTTATACCCTAGTATAGAGGAATGGAGTCGTTGTTATAGAAAGACACCTCTGCAAAGATTTATAAATTTTGAACTCACTGTCAGTGAAACAGAATGGGGATGTGGGTTATGCAATCTCCACTCTGTACCTGCAAAGAATTCTTGGTTTGGGAATTCCAGAAAAAAAAAAAAAAAAGAGTTGTCATAGGATAACCCACTAACCCTGCTGCACAGTGGAAGTGGAATCATTAGACAGTTTTTAGGTTTTTCAACAGAAGGAATGTGGTCTGCCCAACAGGAACTCAGCGTTTACTCTTACACCCCAACTTCTTTGTCTTTTAATTTGTTTCTCTGTTTCCTGTTCTGTGACACTTGACATCTGCTCTGTCTGTCTAATTGGATGCTAAGAGTAACTGGTTCCAAATGCATTCTGGGTATTGCCCCTATTGTCTAACCAGGCAGCTGCATTCTGAGTATTATTACCCCTACTGTCTGACCACGTGTCACTGACTGTTTTCTTCTTCCGTGACTTCCTTGCTTTTAACCATCAGGCAACCCACTGTGCCCTACTTCAGCATTTTCTTCCTGCAAAGTATTATTCCTTCACTGCTGATGCTCTTTTATTTTATTTTTGATGGTTTTTTTCATTTCTAACCATAGTCAAAGTTTTAGAGAGTGAATAAAACCAGTTAGCATTGAAAGTGTGTTCCTTCTAGGCCATGCTCTATACAAAGCACTTCACAAATGTGACATTAAATCATCTAAACAGCATCCTTCTGTCTGTCATCTTACAACTGAGGTTGGAGACATGTGATTCAGCAAGGTGTGTCATCATTCCCATTTCTGGTCACACTACCAGAAAGTTCTAGAATCTAGTGTTGCAGGATGCTGCTTGTTAGTTCCCAGCTGCTCAGCCATGAAATAATCACACTGAAGCAGTATTAATTAAATCACTGCTTGGCCCATTAGCTCTAGCTTTTTATTGGATAACTCATATTAATTTAACCCATTTTTATTAATATGTATATCTCCACATGATTTTGGCTTACCGGCAAAGTTTTGGCACGTCTGACTATGACTGCAGCTCCACGGCGTCTCCCTGACTCTGCCGTTCTTTAACCCATCTCCATTAGGGGGTTCTACAAAAAACTGCTTAGGTAAAAACAAGCCAAGTGGCAGAGTAAGGAGACATTCTGGGTTGTGAACCAATTAGGATTTTAGGCCATCCACCTGTGGGGGATGTGAAGTCTGAATCCACATGGGGCTCCAGATTATATTTACCACAAGGTTTGTGGCCTACCAGCAAGGTTCTAGCTAACAGCTCGCATGCCCCCCCTCCACACCTAGCTCTACTCTGCCCTATCACAGACCAAGCCAGCTTTTTTATTCATTAACAACAACAACATCAAAAAAGCACATATACAGAAGGGCTTCCCACACCATTTCCCCTTTTCTGTTTAAATAAAAAAGGAAGGCTTTAATGTGAACATAGTAAGATTACATATAACCCAACAGGTATCAAGCAAGAATTGCAGTTACAATGTTTATATCTACTTTATCTTTTATCATAACTAAGAAGAACTATAATTATAACTATCTATTCTTCAACTCCATCAAAGCATGTAATATTACCTAAGTTAACAAGAAGTGCATTGTAAGCAACTTACAAAACTCTAGAATTGACAGAGACATCTTGCTGTTTGGACAGTCACCCAAAGTTCTTTTGTATTATTGGGGCATCCATCTTTAGCCTACAGGTCAATAGTATCTGGCAGACTTTTCCATGAAGCAGGAAATTTCAAAGACAGTTCTGCCTAGATTGTCAGTTTGTCAGTCACTTTTTTCTGTGTTCTGAAGAATGTCTTGCAGACTTTTTCATTAAGCAGAAACCCTGAAGTATCTTCTCACATTCTTTAGCCAGCTTCTGCAGTCATTTTTCTGTGGATCCTGCATGTCCAGTTTATACAGCATAACATCAAGCAGTCCAGGCAAGAGCAATTACTTGCCCGAATGGCTAGCAAACTTCATAAGGAGCCTCTTAGATGCTCATCATCCTCTTGAAGTAGATTGGTGATGCCAGGGAAGATGTGTCTCATTGTCATGAAAAGTCATACATTATTAAAACATTGTAAGTGCCATGCTCTATAGTCTTTGAAAGATTTAAAAATAACTATCTAACTGAAATCTATCTCTATATATCTAGAAAACTTTAAAAAACATGACTACAAGCTTGACTATTATAGATGATTATTAACCTATATTTATTAATTTTTAAATTTTAAATGATTAAGCACAATACCTTAATCAAGAGCAGAATATATATATATATATATATATTATAAAATTGATCTTAAATTTGTATCAATAGACCAATACAAAGTATTCATATCTATAGCATACACAGGCCAAGCCAGCTTTTTTATTCATTGACCAATAAAAGCAAATCATATACAGAAGGACTTCCCACACCAGTAATGTCTAAGATACCTGTAAATACTTTAGTGTCTGTAATATACAGTACTTGTTCGGTGATAATGTTCTTAAATTTCTCTTTACAAACTTTAAGCATAACCTATGTTTTGGTAGTTAAGGTTTATAAGAGGGAAGCCTCCATAATATTTTCTTAAGGCTTTTGTTTAACTTTTTGCTCTTAGTCTTACTGGCTACTGCACTGCTTCAACATTTTAAGCATACGCACACATTTGTAAACTGCCTGACTGTTTTCAAAGAGATCTGTGTCATGTTTTCTGAGAACACCCAAGGAAGGGGTGTTCTGTAGTCTCTTTCTAGGGTCTCTGCCTAGTACACATAGCTGACAGTTCTTATTTCAAATATTTGCCTCCAGGCTATGTGTAGAAAGGTGAGATGTTTGCATCCCAACTTGACATATGCCTTAGCTTTCATATGTGTACTGTTAAGTACATTATAAAGAGGATGAAAGGGGGTGTATTGTTCTTAGTAATGAACACTTATTCTGTCAGTTGGTAATTTGTTTAATTTACTGTTAGAATCAATCCCTGCCAACATTTTGCCTGATAAAATTGGGTCATGCATATGACTGATGGGTTAAACACCATGATTGGTAGTAGCTATTATATAGCTAGTTAATAGTTATCATTATCAGTAATGGTGATATTTGGGTCATCAATTACTTTTCTAAAGACTTTACTTACTTAATCTCTAATCCTCCTAAACATTATGCCAAGTTGATGTTGTGATTTAAATTTGCTAACCAGAAAATTTGACCCAAATGTTGCACCATCCTGTGTTGCCTGGTTAGTAACTAGCAAGTACTACCACCTGAGCGTAGAACTCTGTGACTTTATGCCCTTTCATGTCTTTCTAGACTGATTTCAATTATTTCTGAAAATCTAATGAGGTTAGACCTATGTTTTGCCAGGGGACAATAGATTTCAGTTACAATCAATCTGAGTACATTCCTCTATTTGCAAATTATTTTCTGAGTTACTTCAGCTGTGAGCAAGGCAATGTGTTGGTTTTTCATTATATAAAGTAAATAGGGACAGGGTATGATTTTCAGCCACATAGTGATAAATGTCCACCATGCAGATAGCACTGAGATTCCCACATAGATTCTGCAATATCTGTCTCTAACATTCAAGATGGCAAAAGGTAGAACAGCATACCCACTAGCAGCTGCTGTATCTCCCGTACTTCCTTCAGGGCTTCTGTGGCGAGGCACCTCCAGTGAACTATTACTCCGTTCATGAGCTTTCCTGAATTAAAGAAATATACAGCCAAGTAGAAATATTTTTAAGATGTTCATATAAACGACCACATATCTTATTGCTTATACATCAAGGTCATGGCTTATATTTTCTAATGTAGAACAGAGGTTTGATATTTTACAAACATTCTCCACATGATTCTGTCATGCAGCACTGACTGATTATCCTCTCAGAGCATTCTTGGTAAGATACCACTTTGTTTGTGATTTCCCATAATGAATCTATAAAAGTCTTGTGACTGCCATGGAAATCTGTCTCATGCAGCTGGTCCCTGTCTCTTGCCCAGAATTTGTTCTGAGTTCCTGAGCCATTGTTGTCACTTCCTTTTCTGACATTTCTTCGTGGATTCCAGCTCTGCATTGGCTCCTCTCACTTGGCATTGGCTAATTCTTCCCAGAACCTCTCTTTGCTGAGGGTGTGGGGATGATTCTGAGTTTCAATATTGTTGTATGGTTCTTTCTATACTGCCCATGGACCATGATGGGTATCTTCACTATAACTGTTCCCAAACCCAACCTAAATGGTCTCATGTTCTCAGGTTGGTAATTAGACGAGAATTAAGTTGATGATTAAAGGAGGCTGTTTAAGATCCCCTCCTATCAAAGCCCAGTGCACAGCACTGCACAGCACTGCACAGCACCATTAGCTATGCAGCATTACTCATCGCACTGTGTGTTACATTGGATTCCTGTTTCCCTTTCATCATGTAGTTGTACGTTTGTAACTTTTATCACACATGCATGCACACACATGCATATACACACACACACACACACACACACATAGGCAAGGTGAATGGGATTGGACATTCTCAACTGACTTGATGGTAATCATCATTTTTTTAACATTTGTAAAATCAGAATACCTTAATATGTGTTGACTTTTATTTGATAGTTATACCACAGCAAATCTAAAACAGCATATGAAATATAAAATAGAAATCCAAACAAAACAAGAGCCAAAACTATGGAACTAAATTAAGCAAGCAATCAGAAAGATCCATGACTCACCAAGAGGAGATCCACATTCATGCTTTCCTTCCATGTTGTGTTTGAGCTGCCCAGGGAACAGGTAGCCAACCCTGTCCTATAAACTTCTTTCTTCTGTGTTTCTCCTTTGAATCTTTTTTCTCTCTTTGTAAAGCAAAACTTGCTGCTCATTTAAGTCTACCTCATGTGGGATTTTTAAGTTTGTTTGTTTTCTTCAACCCCGTGCCTGACTTCAATACTCACTGATGAAAAGGGATAATTATTTTTTTAACTTTTACTGATTCTTTGTGGATTTCATATGCATGCAGATCTCACTGATCTTCCCTTCACCTTGAAGCCATCCTCTGTCCTTGCAACCTTCCCCTCAAAAAGAATTCCAAATTTTAAAGAAAAATCAAATCCAAACAAAACAAAGGAGAGAGAGAGAGAGAGAGAGAGAGAGAGAGAGAGAGAAAGAGAGAGGTCTCTTGTGAAAGCTGTGGTGTTTCACACAGTTTACCCTTTAGTCTGTTCATCTTTGCCTGCAAGTGTTCATTGCCACAAGTTATTGATTTGGCTTGAGGCATCTGGCTTCTGTTACACCAGTGATAATGGACTCTCACCGGCGCTCTTCTTGGGTATCCTATCGTATGATGTATCATGGAGATCCAGCTGTTTTGGATCTGTAGGTTCATCCCCTTCAGTTGCTGGCGTGGCCTAACTCACAGTCCTGGGCCCCGGGTAATAGCTGAGTTAGTCAGCCTGCCAGCTTTTCTCACTGGACGCTTGCCCCCAGTTCTCCAGCACTGCCTTGGCGAGCTCACCCAATGAAGCCTTCAGCAAGGAGCTGGGCCGGTTCTCTTGTTTTCACGCCCTCAGATCAAGGTCACCCACACTCACAACGCCAGGGCCAACTCCATTGTTTTGCCCAGCAAGGTTCAGGTGATTGCGGTAAGGAGCATATGAAGGGGAGGGAGGCTGGCGTCAACTTCCCGGCTCTCCTGCTTTCACACCATCAGGACTCTCACCTGTACTCTGAACAAGAAGGTCAGCTCTAGCGTGCTGCTCAGGCAGAGTGCAGGACCCGCTTTCCTATGTATTACAGCAGGTCAAGGCTAGTTCTCTCAATCTTATGACCCCGGGACCAGCTTTCTCACTTGCAGCAGGTGGTATTGGGGGGAAGGGTCTCTCTCTCTCACCTGTGCCACCACTTGGCAGACAAGGGGCTGCGGGGTTAGCTCTCCTGCTCTCACGCCCTCAGAACTGGCTCGCCTGATTCCTGAACATAGATAGGGTCAGCTCTAGTGAGGTGAGGTGCGCGCCTATGATGAGGGTGGGGTGCAGAGGCAGCTCTCCCCTGAGGGGCAGGGCCAGCTCTCCTGCTGCTGCCCTACAGCAGCCAGGGTCCAAGTTGATGTTCTTGGCTACTGTTACCACCTGGGGTTCTGCAGAAGCCTGGGGTCTACTACCTGAGACCATGCTGGTCCCTGAGGGCCATACTGCTGCAGGGGTTCCACTAATGTGGATGGCCTGTGCTGTCACCGGGGTCCTGGACACATCCAGACACAGTCAGCTATCTAGTTCCATGTCTGGGACTATGAACCTGCTCCAGCTGGGGTCTGTGATGACCTCTGTGTTAGCATGAGGGTCATTGGAACCATGCTGTGCTGAGCCAGCCTGCCCTTCACTGGCCCTGGGATAGCTGGCCCTGACCCTCGCTGGATACTGCAGCAGGATTATTAATTTATTAATTGAAACAATGTCTTTATACTATATTCTGCTTATGCTTTATTACCCCGACTCCTCCCAGATCCTTCCCACTGGCCCAACTCTTTGCCTCTTCTTTCTATCTTTATAGTGCAAAGAACCAATTCTGTACATTAAAATTCTCTTTGGGGAGGCAGGAAAAAAATACACCAAAGTGTAATGACACAAACATATGAAAATGCCACAAGGAAACCTTATTACTTTGTATACTAATCTAAAAATATTTAAATTAAAAGCATTCTCAGTTGGTAGGCTTCTAGGTTGATTGTCTACACTCTAGAGGCGGTCAGACATAGGGGAGTGGAGCCGATAAATGAGGCGGCCTAAAGTCTCATGTAATCACTAACTTTATTAGAAGGTAAAGAAAAATCACCCAAGTAAAATTCTCGTGAGTTCAAGCTGTACAGACTCACAGGGACATACCTCAAGTGGCAAAAACATGTTTTCCATAGAGGCATTTGAAGTATAAGGGTAAGGTTTAGGCACTTAATTGAATAATAGCAGAATCTGAATTAACTCATTCCTACCTGCTACGCCAGGGAGGAGCACAAAAATACATTTCACATTTGGAAGAAACTGAGGTCACAAGACTTTTGTGTTGTTATCTTAAGCCCTCAGATTCTTGTCACAGGACTCCATTCTTGAAGAGTGTACTATGCTGAAGGCAGGGCAGAGGCCAAGGCAGACTGAACACAGATCTAAGCTGACATTCCTGTAGTACCCAGACCTAGACTCGGGCTGACCCGGGTGACTCTGAACAAAACAGCTTCCCATTTATGTCCTCTCTCTCTCTCTCTCTCTCTCTCTCTCTCTCTCTCTCTCTCTCTCTCTCTCTCTCTGTGTGTGTGTGTGTGTGTGTGTTTGTGTGTGTGTGTGTGTGTGTGTGTGTGTGTGTGAGAGAGAGAGAGAGAGAGAGAGAGAGAGAGAGAGAGAGAGAGAGAGAGATTGATTTAATCATACACTAATCCTAAGAGCCAGGGTGTTTAAGACATTGCTGCACTTTGTTATACAAAACAACTGGGCAGTGCTGAGCTGGGTGAGATGAAATCTATTGTTACTCTAGATAGCAGTCTATTCAAATCAAGTGAGTTGCTTCTCTGTGGACTTCCTTTGGAAAGTTTAAGACTGTGGTTCACCACAGAGCCTTTCCACCAAAGGGGAAAAACCTGAAACTTTATACTAGGTGAATCCTGTTTTGTTTTTTTTTGGGGGGGGGGGGTTGGGGGGATTGGCTATGAGAAAACAAAAAAACAAATGAAACACTCCCTTACTGTTGGAATGTCTCCAAAAAAATTATATTATCAACAATAACAATGAATAAATCTACTTGAAGAAGGTACTAGGCATACATATATGGGAAGTTTCACTTCTGATCCATGAAGAGCAAATTCATGACGAAACATCTGTTAACACAGGGAACCAAATGCCTTAGACACTGACAAAAGAAAAGTTGAAGTGGACGAACAGAAGCAAGTCCTCATGAACTGTGGACTGGGCAGAAAGTTGGCAGGTAAATGATGCAGCAGTCACATAGATAATACACTCGGGTGAAAGAGATAAAAACCATAATTTAGCTTGTTGAGTTCTCTCATAAAACTGTCAGAACTGCTATCTAAATTTGTAGTTTCAATATTCAAGGGGTTAATTACACCAAGGCATTGTCGCCAGCTAAGCAAAAGACAGAGGGATTATAGATGGTTTGCTGGAGACTTTACCCTCAGATTTCTTTGAGTGAAACAAGTGAACAAATATTGAAAACAATGTGAAAAAGTTTTAGATTGTCACTTAATGAAAAGTGGTCCATGAAACTATCATGACAAGCAAGTTGGTTACTGCGCTTCTTGAAAAATGCATACGAAAACCAACAAGACTATTTTTAAATGACAGCTCCCCTCGAGGAGGACAAATGAAGATTGTGGTCCCAGGCTGGAGAAAGTTGCTGTTTGCTGAGCGAAGGGAACGAGTAAGAGGTCAGGGAAGTACATTATAGGAAGCTGTGCTCATAAAACACCAGGGGAATGTGGAGGTCAGTGTGGGAGAAGAGAATGCCAGGCAGTTGACTTTGTCCTGGGAAGACTAGAGTAGATAAATAGAAGACTGAACATTGGAGTTGAATTAAATGAACATGGAAATTTTCTGGAAAAGAGGTTTTGAATTAAGTTTTCCATGAAGAGACACAAATCTGCAAAGCCTCGGTCCCTGAAAATACTAGGCATATTGATTGAGCAGAGTATTTATAATTGCTTATGAATGGTGTATGGGAATAAAAAAAGAATAATTGCTGAGGAAGGGCCAAGAGTGACAAGGTAAAGTCAAATGTTCAGATTGGTTTGACAATACTGTGCTGGAGTAATAATCACTCCTTAGTCTCACTGACTTACAACTCCTACTACTTGACTATCCCTCAGAACTCTGGTCCTCATATTTGCCACTCAGAAGTTCAAGATAAGTCTCACGGTATCTCAATGCTAAGGCTAGGACATACTGTGGTACATAGCAAGAAATATAGAAAGCTGTATTCTGCTTATTTAAAGATACGTGTCAACCTTGTCTTTTAAGTAAACCAACTTCAGGGAACGTGGTCATGACAAACTACCATATTCAGGCAAGGCAAGTCATGGAACAAAAGAACATAACGGTGCACTGAAGACAGAGAAAATAATGGTAAGCTGCACTACTTCATACCCCAAAACATCCGCTAAACATATCACCTAGAGTTGGTTAGCAGTAGATCTGCACATATAGCAAATGAAATAACTGAGTTTCTTACGAAGAGAGTTTGTTAGCCAATTGGGTACAGATCAACCAGACTATTAAGATTCTTAATTTTAACATTCATCAAAAGCAACACAAGTACTTGTTTAAAAACACCAGGCCCTAGACTCAGAGTTTGTTAACTCATAGGTCTGGTGTGGCTTGAGAGTTTCTCTTTTAACAACTGTTGTGCTGGTGTTGATACCCTCAAGACCACATTTTGATTACCACTCTTCTTCTGGAGTCAGAACACATAGTTATTACAGATGACTACTAGAAAGAAATGAGTAAAACGATAACAGCTGTGCAGTGGCAGGAAAGGTGATGGCAAAACTAAGAACTATTTTGATTAGTTTTAGGTTGAATTTTTAGGGTCATGTGACATCAGATGTTCATAGTAAAGTTAAAAGTTTTCAAAATGATAACTCATTTTGAAATTACTTATACACTTTGTATAAGTAATTGTCTTATGGATCAAAATGAAATCTATTCCAGATGGAGAAAGTATAAGGATGGATGAGTGTTGAAGAAACAAAAAGAAAGAAAATGAATCCAGTTTATGATAACTTAGCCTTAATTTTCTTAAAGGATCCAGGTTTGCTATATCTAGCAGGCCATGTAAACGCGGGTTTTAGAACATCATCAGTACCAGAGATAAAAATCTCCAGCAACACATGAAGCGAAAACCACTGGGAAAATCAAAAGACACCAGAAAGGAGTTTGGTTAAGAAAGGCAGAGAACCTAAGCAGAGTCCTGAAATAAAGAGGATGTTGACAAGACAGAAAGGGACATTAAAAATGAATACTCTGAAAGTTAGAAGAATAGAAGAGGGCCAAGTTCCAGAAAATGAGGGATCAGAGATTAAAGATCCTGGAATAATAAATGGTGTCATGTATTTTAGAGAGATCAAACGTTGAGAACTGAAAGCAGTCTGATGGCAAGCACACAGCATTACTTTATTCAGCTCTACCATAGCCAAGCTGCTGGACATCTTGTATACCCTCCATCAGCTGCCACATGTCTTTAATCTTTCTTGAATTTATTATAGAATGCTTCAAGCCACCAGGCTCATCCTTTTAAAGCCTCACACATCCCCAAGGAATAGCTTTTGTGCAATCACAGGCCCTTGAAGATTATCTTTTCCTCTTTGCAATGAGATGCCTGTGAGCCTTGGCTTGATAATGCCTCAAAGACTGCTGGATATTAGGAAGAGAAGCATGCTGCTTATAGACTCAGAGTTGTGTTTGTTTTGTTTGAGTGTGTGTGTGTGTGTGTGTGTGTGCATGTGTGCTGTCCACTGTGCATGCTTATTTGAATCAGCATATGTTGTACAAAATAATAGGCTTTCATTGTGACATCACACCTGTATGCATTGCATTCATTGTGTTCCACACAATTTATTGTCTCTTGCCATCTCTTTTTGTTGCTTTTCCTGATAATTTCCATCATTTTCCTAGGTAGTCACAACTTTACTTTCATGTCTTCTTGCTGTTTGAACTTAACCTAAATTACACATGAAAGAAAGGCACGTGGTATTTTTCTATGTGAATCTGGCTTATTTGGCCTAACATTGTAATTTATAGTCCCACCTAATTTCTTGAAAAAAATATAATTTCATATTTCTTTTTATATTGTACATACACATATTATATATACATACAATTGATTATACAGGTACATATTAGATATGCATACAATTAATTATACATCCAAATACTATACACATACAATTAAATTATAGACACATATACTGTGTACATATACACATACTATTAATTCCTTGAGAGTTTCCTATAGTTACCTCACAACTCTTCTCAGTTCTACTAACTCTTCTGCACACAGCCAACTCTGCAGTTTTTAAAACTATAGAGATTAATTTGTGATGCCCAAATGTTCTTGGATATGTGACCTTCCACTAGAGTATAGTCAATATACCAGGGCTTCGCTCTTACAGAAAACTGATTTTACCACTCACAGTGTCTAACAGTATCTAATATCTCACTGGCTAGGGATGAGATTGTGTGCTCAACTCCAATCTTCAGGCTGGGATCTGGTCTTATATGGTCTTACACAGGCTCTTTGTATACTCTTGCAAGCACTGTGAGTTTATATATGCTGCTTTCCTATGACCAGAAGATGCTGCTTCCTTGTAGTCATCCCCCCATTCAGCTCTTCAGTCATTGCACATCAAACTTCCTGAGGTTTGAGCAAGAGTGGTATGATATAGATGGTCCATAAACCCTCTGAAATCTCTTCGCTTCTGAACAGTGGTCAGTTATGGGTTGCTGTGTTGATCATGACAGACTGCAAATAGAAAATTCTCAGTTGAGTGTTGAAAGAGACCTAGATCTGTGGGTACAATGATAAGTCACTACAAATCCATTTAATACTACGCCCATACTACAAAATAATAGAGGTAGATGCACCAGAATTCTGTCTAGCCATAGGTTTTTGGCCCTATATGGTATGGGTTTCACTTTGTGAAGTAGGACTTAAACCCAATCAGAAAGTGGTTTGTTACTTATTTAGAGTTAAATTAAACCCCATTGGGAATGTGTAGCTCATTGCATTGTCTTCATCCCTTCATCTGTTTCTGGAAATCTGAATGATGTTATAACTTTGTTATTGAAGATATTGCCACAAGAAGCCCAAGTATGCAGGTACCTCTATTGTATGCTGATTTTAATTCTGTCAAGACGTGTTTGCCGAAGATTCTTCCAGTTAGTGTATGATGTTTTCTAAACTCTTCATTCAAATCCTCGCCCTTCCCAACTTGTATATACATATAGCTAACTGAGACTATTTCTTCAGTTGTACCTTCACTGGGCTGGCTATACAATATGACTGTTCAGCTCAGAGAATTGCTGTAATTATCTCAATCCATCTGCATACTCAAATTGCCTGTCATTCAGATACAGTTTACCAGTGATCCAATGGCAGCGTAACCACCCATTCTTCCAGAGTCTGACTATATTATACCCAGTCTTCTCACTAAGATGAGGCTGCAAAACACAGAAATCATGAGGATGGCACACACTTACATTGATGGAAAAAAATAATAAGATACATTTAAACATATCATACTTAATGACTCAGAATAAGATAGTATATTAATTTCTTAGTCTCTATTCATAAAAACTGACTGAAAACATCTATTTTACCTTATTTTGGTTGACAGAAAAGAACTGATTTTATTGAGCTTTTAGGAAAAGGTTGTAACTTGAATTTTACTGATGGTTAAAAAAAGAGGAAAATAAAAAGTGATAAGAGAAAAAATATATTTTATGAAATTTTCATAAACTCTTAACTTTTCAATCATAATGACCCATGCATAAGGAAATAAGTCCCCAAATACCCAGTAAATATTAAAGATTAAAGAAAGAACACAGATGTTAGACTCAAGACTTCTGCATGAATCACCTAGATATAGTTATTTAATGTTTCTTCAACCAGATTTCATGCAGAAGTGTTTAATAATCATTTTATGAAAGCGTATATGAAACTGAATTCTGAGCTCTCTCTTTCTATCGTACCCTTTTATCACATATTAGAGACTGCATGTGAGCAGCACCTGCTTCAGAAATAACTCCCTGATTCATCAGAACAGAAAAAGTTCAGCAAAAGACTTGAGCGCTTCCTGATACAGATGGCATCTGTCATTTAAATAAGTTATTTAAATCAAGTAGGGAAAATATCTGACAAATCTCTTTCAGACAAATACTCCAAAAAAAAAATCTGGAATAACATTGAAGACATCAGAAGTTGTTTTTGGACCTTCAAGATTTCCTTTCATTCAGGCAGCAAACTTTTGTGTCTGTGCCTCTTCTCTCTCTGTCTCTCTCTCTCTCTCTGTCTCTCTCTCTCTCTGTCTCTCTCTGTGTGTGTCTCTCTCTCTTTCTCTCTCTCTGTCTCTCTCTCTCTGTGTCTCGGTATCTCTGTCTCTCTCTGTCTCTCTCTCCCTCTCTCCCTGTCTCTGTCTCTCTCTCTTTCTCTCTCTGTGTCTCTCTCTCTGTGTGTCTCTGTGTCTCTGTCTCTCTGTGTCTCCCTCTCTCCCTGTCTCTTTCTCTTTCTCTCTTTCTCTCTCTGTCTCTCTCTGTGTGTGTCTCTGTGTCTCTGTCTCTCTCTCTCTCCCTGTCTCCTTCTCTCACTCTTTCTTTCTCCATCTGCTTATAAGTGTCATGCTGGAGCTTGTACAGAACCACATTTGATTAGCACTAAAAAGGTCTAACCTTGGAGACCTTGAATGCAAAACTTCTAATGAAAATAAACTTCAAGGTCTCAGAGTACTCTTATCAGATCAACTGTATGGTCCCAGAGTAGGTTGCTTAAATCCTGGCTAAGCTTGAGAGTGCACAGCTTTAATACCTACAGGCTTGCAATCTTTGTGAATGTGATTATAATTCAGCACCAGCTTTGCCTCCTGGATAAAGGTTCCCCTTGAACACAAAGTATGTTACATGCTTGTGTGGTAGTGATCAAAATACTCAGCGGATTATGGCGCTTGCTGTTCTTCAACCTCCAAAGTGGTGTTAAAATGCTACATCCAATCAGCTAAGCTGTAAATTAAATTTTTTAGATTGAAGACATAGTTTTATTTCATATGCCAGAAACTCATTTCAACCCTAGCATTTCTGTTAACACATTGCATCTAGCAGCATAACTCAAGAGGTTTAATGAAAGTTTAAAAACAATCTGTTGCAGATTTTGTGCCTAATTTATTTTTAATTGCAAATTGTACGACACGTTATTGCCTGTGAAAATAGAAATTTAATTTCCTTCCTGTTTTTTTTTATTTCTTCTTTCATTCTTTCTTTCCTTCTCTCCCCCCCGACCCCAGCCTCATAATTCTGTTACAACCAAAGAGGAAACAAGCTTTTAGCATGCTGTTTTCTGAATTTTATTTCTTTATTCTTAGATCCTTGATTGTGCAGTCTTTGGAAACTATATCTCATGCCACTTAGAATTATCCTTCAAACATGTTTTCATGCCTTAGGAATTCACTGCTTGGAATTCTATGAAGTTACAATTGTTCAAGTGTGTCCTATGCACTACCTCCCCCCAGTACATGATGGTGAACCCTTTCTGACAGTGACAAATTCACACTTAGAGGCATTTGAAATTTAGTAGCCTTCCTATTGTTGTTGCAGTATTGGCACAAACAAAATTATGTTTTAATTATACATGCAGTTGTCTAATTTGTAAAAGTTAAGTATTATCTTCATTATTTTTATAATAGTAGAGCAAAGTACTTTATTATTAGGTTGTTTCTTTGTAGTATGACTATTAGTTTTTTTTAAGTTGGTCTTCCTTGCAATGCACTGAAAGAAAAATCAAACGAAAGTGCCTTTTCAGAAAGTTTTGTCGCACTCTGCTGCATCTGATGATTTGAGGTTGTAGAGGAATCGAAATGTCAAAATGCAAGGCTTGGAAACTAAGGTCGTCTGTGCTCCGTTTGCACTCCCTGCTGACATCTTTGGCGAATTTACATCAGAACTGTGTTGTATTATTTATTTTCAGTTTCCTTACTTTCTCTTTCTCCCCTGCCCTTAGAGAATAGCCATCAGCTTCCTTTCTCCCAGCAAGCCTGTCCTCCACCTTGCTGGCATTGTGTCAGCTAAGCAAACTCTGCCACCTGAGCTAGGGACAAGTTCAGGGCTGCCACTTATCATATTGGGTGTGAATTAGTGTCCTGAGCAGTACTTGCTTTCCTGCTAGACAGTGCTTTCAGTTTTCACAAGACCCAGATCGAGCGATGGCCTGAGAGCAACATGTCATCCTGTTTGGTGTTAGCCCGTTAGTAACGTGCACTAACCACCATGGACCTCCACAGAACACAGGTGTTATGAGTGAGTGCCTTCACATCCTTGAGATCATGGAGGTCACAACATGACTTGATGCCTAGGGTGGAGGAAAAAAACTCAATTTAAAATATTTGGAACGTTTAAAATCAAGCAGATAGAAGAGCATGGAAATAACTTAAAATAAAAATAAGTACAAAATAGGGTCAGCTATTTCAAAGAAGAGTTTATTATTTTAATATAGTATATTGAAGAAAATATCCTATGGGCTAATAACCACTATCTAGTTCTTTGAGATGTTTGTATGCTTATTTTTAATTTTTTAGAAGATTTAATATGTATGCAATTACTTTTCTTAATTCATTCACGACATATCCTCAAGGGGAAATAGTTATTTAAAAATATAACTTGTTAGTATTTTTTCCACTTTTAATCTTAGACATTGGTTCTGATAACTGAAAAAAAGTCAATAAATAACATTTGGTGAAGGAATAAGCAAAAACATATTGAATACATGGATGATATGACTGCAATTTAGGTTGCAATGGAAAGAGTTGGTTGTCTATGTAATTGTTTAGCAGAAGAAGCAATATACATTTTACGAAAAAGAGATCTGGCGAATCCTGATGTCTCATTGAAACTTGATCAGCCAATGACACAAGCGTTACAAAGTTTTGAAAAAAAAATTCTTTTTTTCTTATTATGCAATTTTATTGTTATGTTTGGTCCGTTTCCTAGAAATTTATACATATTATGACTTCAAAATGTTTCATAGAATTATGTACCTGAAACAGACAGTCCTTAAGAGCAAGAACAACAGAGAAAAGACAGTAGAACAAGGGGCTACCAAGCACTGGGCTCCTGGAGCTTAGTTGAAGAGACGGAGGAGGGATCATATGAGGGGGGCAGTCAGGATCACAATTGATAAAGTCACAAAGGCAGCTGACCCGAGCTAGTGGGAGTTCATGGATTCTGAACTGACAACTGGGGATCTTGCATGGGACCAAATTAAGCCCTCTGAATGTGGGTGACACTTATGTGACTTGATCTGTTGGGGTGGAACTGGCAGGGGGACCAGGACTTAAGATGGGTACATGAACTGGCTTTTTGGAGCCCATTCCCTATGGAAAACAGTCCTGACCAAATGAATGAAGAATGCATTTATGGATAGCATCAGTCATAGGCTGTATTTAAAATCTGGGAATGTATGTGTTATGGTGATAGAACTGGTGTATATTCACATATAAATTATTTTGGCAAAAGCCAATCATGTTACCAGGACATGAACTGTATCTGTTTTTATAAATTTATATCCAAGACTGAAGGGTGATTTACCAAAAAGAAGGCATTTTCATCCTCTTCCTCCCTCTGTTCCCCTCTCCCTCCCTTTCTCCCTTCGTTCTTCCCTCCCTCCTCTTCCCTTTACATTCTGAATTAAGAGATTTAGGTAAATGAACTAAAATTTTGGCAAGCTCTTTAGAGAAAACTTTGTTACTAATGAAAAGGGAGTTTTGAGTTTAGACTGTTAGGGCTTTATTAGCATAATCCAGGGGGTTGAATTCTCAGTTCTTTCCTTGTTAAAGGTACACTCATTTCTTTTCTCTCTAGCCACGCACTCACTGTAACTTTACAAACCTTTGAAGGACTCAATCTCTCTGTGTGTCTCTCTGTCTCCTCCCTTTTTTTCTGTCTCTCTGTCTCCCCCAATTTTGTGTCACTCTGTCTCTGCCTCTCTCTCCCTCTTTCTCTTTCTCTGCTCACTCGTTCCCACCCATACAGAGCCTCTTAATCTGACCTATGTTGGGATAGATAGTATATAAATTTATCTATAATCTTGAATAGTATACAAGTGTACCGATAATCTTTGAGGTTTCAGAAATCTGTAAAAAGTAGAATATATCCTTTTTTATCATAATCATCAGAAAGTGATAGATGTTTCATCACTGATGCCAGAAGATAGCCATGAATACATCTCTGCTTACTCTATGACTTTCTAACATTAACTTGTACCAGGAGACATACTGCTTGGAAAAGAATATCAGCAAAATATATTATATAAATGAAATTTAAAATTAAAAAGAATATTAGTTAATTAAAACTTAAATTTAAGTATTCCAGAATGTATATGTGTAATCTGACATACATTTTACCCCAATCTATGACACTGCAAAATTGTTGAGTTTGAAAATAGAATCATAAAAATCAAAATACTTTTAAAATGTAAAACAATTGAACATAAGTAAGTATAATGTTTTGCAAAAGGTAAGGACCATAAAGCTTAGCAACTTCCTTTTTTATAGAAACATTTATAGTATTTTAGGACTCATGATTTTTTGTGCTAAATTTTAAAATAAATTTATAGACCCAAAATATAAAAGGTAAACTCAACATCTCACTGTAACATGCAAACACACATGTGTATCAAACAAAATAGCTTATAAAATGGTTACTCTTAACTTATCTCACTAAAATGATTACAAGAAAAAAAAACATTTTGGGGTACCAGAACAGGCATATGATTCAATTTATTCTCTCACTGAAAGTTGCCCTGCCGCATAAACTGGGGATACTTCTCTGGCTGAAACCTGAAATCACCGTGTCGGACATAACAGTACGTTTATTCGGCGCAGGGCTTTCTTTTTGCTGTGTTTTATTTGGTTTCCTCTCTATTTTGGTAGCAAATGCAGTTATTCTGATAAAGCAAACATGATCCAGAGAAATAACTTTTTAAACACCACTGTGGAAAACAAAAAAGCAACAGTCGCAAACAGCATCTAATGGAGTAAGCTGAGTTCTCGGTCCCAGGCGACCTAGTTTGTCTGTGGACATAGTTCTGAAGCAATTAACGATTTGCAGTCCCTTGTGGTAGCAGGAATCCCCTACAGTGGGGCATTCAAATTAGCAGACACCTTGGGGATAACAAGTCTAACAGCCTACTATTTAGATGAAGGACCTGACATTGGGAAAAATTAAACCACTTAACCCATGTCATAAACTTCAATGGACCAAACTCAAAGTCCCTGCTGTCCTGTCCAGTTGTGGCCCATATTTTCTTCCTGCTTTAACTGGCTGAAATAGCTCCCAGGAGTTATCCCATCAACATTTATCCACCAGTTCCTGGCATCTAAGAAAGGGGAACCATAAAGCACCCCCTTTACAGTAAGGCACCAGTTGGCATGAAATATGGACTTTAAATCCTTCAAAGGGGAAAATTTGGGTGCAATTAATCTAATAATATACTTAAAGCATTAGTATATTTAGTAGAAACTAAAATATCTCTGGAAAATAACTTAGTTATACGTTCACATAAGCATTTCTACTGAGAAATGAAACTAAACCATGTTACTCTGGAAACAGACATAGGTCACGTACTGTTGATGCCATATATCACCTAACCGTGATCTAATCTGTGTTCTGAAAAATGAGGAGAAATATGCACAGGGATAGAATGAAAATACGATTTTAACCATGAACCAGCCTACAAATCACAATCCCAGAGAACCAAGTCAACAATGCAGACCCTAAAAGAGACATACATAGATCTAATCTACATGGGAAATAGAAAAAGACAAGAGCTCCCGAGTAAATTGGGAGTATGGGGACCTTGGGATGGGGTTGAGAGAGAGGGGAGAGGCAGGGAGAGGAGCAGAGGAAAATGTAGAGCTCAATAAAAATCAATTAAAAAATAAGATTTGGGTTATAGGACTAGAGAAATGGTACAACAATTAAGAATACTTAATTTTCTTGCAGAGAACCTGTGTTCAAATCTCAGCACCCACACAATGCCTAATAGCTGCCTATAACTCCAGTTCCAAGAAACCTGATGCCCTCTTCTGACATCTGCAGGCTCCTAGATGCACATGAGCACATATATACACCGAGGAGCACACACATACATACAAGTAAATGAGTAATTTTTAAAAAATAAGATTTCAGTTACATTCCTGGCAATGAACACATGCCAGAAACGTGGGCATTTTACTCTGTCTTCCCTAAAATGTAGATCTTTAGTTTTATGGATGGCAGTAGTTGAAATTACAGAGCGGAGGTTGAGTCAGATCTGAAAATCTGACCACATGGCTACTCAGGTGGCATGACAGAGAGAATTCTTCCAATGAGCAGATAATATCTGAGAAACTGTACAGCTGGGCTATCTTTGTGCTTAAAACTTAAAAGAAAGATGGACAAGATAAATCTTATTTCCTTATTATATCAGTTTCATGTCAGCGTGACTACACAATGAAACACAGCAAGTTAGGAAATACTTCTTTTTCCAGATGATTTCAAGCCGTCATGGTAGGAAAGGCTTTGAAGAGTACTGGTGGTAGGGAAATGAGACAAAAGCTCCACATTTGGTACATCAGGAAGCAAAGACAGGACCAGAAGCAGGGATACATGATGACCCTCAAAGCCAGCCTATCCTGGTCTATGATGTCATAAATAGCACTAACGGCTAATGCCAAAGTGTTTAGGCACATGACCGTATATGGGCTTTTCACATTCAAGCTGTAACATGAACATGAGTATGGACTGATGTTCAATTTGAAGACCTAAACCCCAAAGTGAAGAAGATCCGAAAGATACACATTTGTTCCCCATGGTATCAGGGTGCTTTTGAGGATGGAATGTTCATCAGAGCAACAAATATACATTGTGTTTTTAGCATGGATGGTCTGATCTACCTGATGCTTTGTATATTGAGGAGAAAGAGTCAGAAATATTGTGGGGTCTCAGTGTGAAGCACGGTGACTCTAAACCAATGACAAGGATGGGTTCCCAATGTATGGAGAAAGCATGTGTTAGAATCCAGACTGAGTTAAAGGAACGTGGGTTTTGCAGAGTCTCTGTCCTTATTCTGTATAACGAAGCACTTATTTTGGAATCATTTCAACCAAATTCATTCTAATACGACCACATAGGACATAACCTTGGTTAGGGAACCTACGTTCTCTGCATCTTATTATGCTTATTAACAGAATAGGCTTAATAACCCGAAACCTGCTATGTGGATGTTTGGAGGATAAAATGGAAGTCTAGAATATGTTATGTCATAAATGGCACAAATAATTACTTCTTTCTTCTGTATTTCTGAAGACAGCTGACCCATGGTCATGGGAACTCACAGATTCTAGACGAATAGCTGCATGGGTCTGAAGTAGGCCCTCTGCATGTAGGTGACAGTTAAGTGGCTTGGATTGTTTGAGGGTCCCTGACAGTGGGACCAGGATCTGTCCCTGTATGAGCTAGCTCGTTGGAGCCCATTCCCTATGTTGGGATACCTTGCTCAGCTGCGATACAGAGGGGTGGCCCTTGGTCCAGCCTCAACTTCATTTGTCAGCCATTGCTGACTCCCCATGGGAGGCCTTACTCTTTTTGAGGAGTGGATGCTGGGTGGGTTTTGGAGGTAGTGGGGGGAGTCAGAGGAGGAGGAGGGAAAGGGAACTGTGGTTCATTTTTTAAATTCATTTTCCCTGTAAAATGAATAAAAAATTTAAAATTAATAAAAAAAGAAAGAGAGGTAAGCTGGAGAATGGGAATCATAAGCTGTGCTTCTTGCTTCCTTGAAGCCTTGAAACCTAGAAATTTGGACTTTGAGTAAAGATGCTGACAAGAGAGTGAGAGAGATTTCCAATCATCTGAAACATAGAACCATCATAAAAACTTAGAGAATACTTTGAGGGTTCAAGATTGAGAAGTGAATCTGTGTGAGATTTCAGGAGGCCAACAATATCATTTTAGTAGAGAAGAGAATCAAAGATGACATGATGGTATATAGACCATATATAAAATACATGTCGGAATGCATAGTTCACTCTCAAATTATCTGTCCTGTCTACTGAAGTAACTGTCTCCACCAAAGCACACACCCTGACATGGCTATAGAACACCTGAGTAGCTCTCTTGTTTAACCCACTGAGACGGCTCTGGATATCCTGTGTCTTCTGTTATCTCCTCCCTTGTTCTTTCCTAAACCACATGCTAATATTGCTCATTTATCTACAAAACTTTCATAGGCAATACAAGCCAATTATAATGAAAAGACTCTCTGAAGAATATTTTGTCCTATCTTTTCCTCATGTATAAAATAGTGAAATAATGAAATCTCATCTATAAGAACATGTGATGTATAAAGCTATATAAATTTGGATTGCTTAAAAGAATGAAAAAAAAAACTTGACTTAGTCGGTGCTCTATTGCTGTGAATAGATACCATGACCTTCATTACTCTTATAAGAGGAAAGTATTTAGTTTGGGCTTCCTTACAGTTTCAGAGGTTCAGGCTTCATGATGGGGAGCACGAAGGCATGCAGGCAGACATGGTGCTGGAGAAGGAGCTGAGAGTTTGATATTCAGAGCCACTGGCAGTATGAAGAACACATTGGGTTTGGATTTTTGGAACCTCAAGACCCACCCCCCCTGACACACTTCCTTTGATCAGGCAACACCCACCCGAACAAGATCACACTTCCTAATTCCTCTCAAACTGTGACAATCACCAGTGACCTGTGGGGGACTTTCCTATTCAAATCACCACATTTCTTTTGCAAAGATTCATTATAAGACTCACTCTTGGGAAATAGAAAAGTAGATGCATGGCAAAGTGGGCAATCACTGTAGTGGGCATTTTAGGTAGAGCTGGTTTTCTTGAGAGTTGAGGACTAGGAATGACTTAGCCAACAGTACAAATGAAAAAAATTCTCTTAATGCAGTTTCATAATCATAGACTTTTTATCCTCAACTGACCCCTGCACAGAAACAAACCAAATGATGACAGCACGTCTATAGATTTCCCTTTTAGATATTTTTTTAAGCTTGTTAAATATAGGTAGTTGCTATAATTGCATGTTTACTATTTCATGTTTACAGCTTTCACAGTACCCAAAACTCCAGTCCCTGTCATGATTTGATATGTTAAACTGTCCTAAACATTGGCAATGCTGTGATAGATGAGCACATATCCAAGTAACACTTCATACTTTTGTCACACAAGACTAATTTAGACTGCTGTAAATTAGTGGTCTGTAGAGTAGAAAGTAGCATGGTTGAAAGAGGATGTGTTAAACAGCCTGCTCACAGTCTCACTCTGTGTGGTGACACCGTTTCATTAGTGCCTTATAAGATCCAAAGCAAGGCTCTCTTGGATTATACATCCACGCTTTTCACTTCACAGAGTACCCTGGTCCAAAAGCTGTACTCTCAGGGAGATCACAATTTTACTCAGCATTTGTTCTGAAAACACGTTTTAGTAATGAGCAGTATAAATGGTACCTAGTAGAAAACAACCAAATAGACATTCTCCACAATCAAAGATGATCTATTTCCTCACCAAAAATAAGATTCTGTCCTCACTGATCAATACCCATCTCTGATAAACGAAGTTCAACTGGACAACTAACATTAAACAGGACCATCGACAGAGATCTCTCTTCTGAGCACTGTAATGCACGTGAAATCTGGGCACTTTATTATCTGAATATACTGGGATACAGAAATATTGGGTAACTTTCTAATAAATGATACTTCAACTTTCAATTTGTTCTGTCTTTTCAAGCAGAATTAGTTTTAGAGGTATTTTTGTTCATTTATTATTGGAAAAGACCGTACTAACTTATTCAAGCAAGAAAATTACCCCAAAAGCTCACAAGATTTATAATGCTTGAGGAGAAAAAAAAAGGCAATTCAAAACCTAATGAGACATTTTAGGCCTCATTTACATCTCTAACCTGACCCATTTTCTGCAAAACGTTTTTGTTGGTAATTTACATACTAAAAGCTAGTTATTTATCCATCCCTAACCAAAAAGTTGATGAGATTACTAATACCACAGTGAAGTTACGATTACCCTAAAAGCTAAATACAACCATTACTTGGAGGTTGACTATTGAGTCATTTATTTAGCTATAATCTTCATTACAGGCTGGCAATGTACCCACACTCTGAAAAATAAAATGACATGAAAGCCCAAATATTTCATTGCCACGCTGAGACTGAGAGCAGCAATCTGCCCAGGAATTCACACTCTGGAAGGAAAGAACAGTGAGGTACTTTTGTCTATGCACATGCGCATCTATCAAGAAAACACACAGCACAGTGAAATCCCTTCTCCAAAACAGGTTCAACTATATATAGTATATGCTAAAACTTCATAAGAACTTGAAGGGAGTAATTTTATGGCCGTTATTGATGCAATTGTTGTATTTGTTGTTGTTGAGTTGTGTATGTGTAAGGACATTTTTCTGCATGTATGTAGTTGCAGTGTGTATGGGTATGTGTAAACTTGTGTGTTTGTATGTGAGTGTGATATACGGAGGACAACTCTGGGTGTCGTTTCTCTTTGGGTACCATTCATCAAGTTTTTGTTTGTCTAGAAAGTCTCTCTCTCTCTCTCTCTCTCTCTCTCTCTCTCTCTCTCTCTCTCTCTCTCTCTCTCTCTCTTTCTCTGTCAGGTCTGGGCTTGCCATTTTGACTTAGCGGGCTAGCCACTAAGCCCCAAGGATTACCTGTCCCCATTCAGAAGAGCATGCCTCCATATCTAGAATTTTACATGGGTTCTGGTCACCGAACTCTGGTTCTCGTACTTGCAATGGAAAGCACTGTGCGAACTGAGTTCTCCCACCTGCACCAGGTCTACTTACTCTTTGGTGCTGGCTTGTTAAGGACTATTCACTTCCAGTATTCAAAGGGAAAGGAAGGGTATATTGAGGAGCTGAAGTGCATAGAAAGTGCATAGTTTCAGGAAAATGTAATTTTTTTTTCAGGAAAGACTGGAAACACAAGTCATAAAAGGGTGAAGAGAGAAGGAAATAGAAGTTGGCAAAGAGATGAAAAGTTACAGATAACAGTGATAAATTCTGAGATTTATGTCAAAGTAGGGTGACTATAGCCAATAATATATTGTATATTTCAAAATAGCTGGAATAAAAATTTTTGAATGTTTTAATAAAAAGGCAGTTATACATATTTAAAGGGATATATATATATATAGTAACTAAAATGAAAACCTATTGTGTGCAATTATCAATATAGACATTATCTCAGAATATATTATTAGGAGCTGGCTAACAATATATATTTATACGTGTGTAAACCCTCTACTAATGTCTTAAGGATATGAAGAAAAGGTTTTAGGAGCTTAATGAGCAAAGTGCTTATTGTGCAAACTTAAGAACATGAGTTTGGGTACCCAGAACCTACATCAAACTCTGCATAGTTGGAGGTAGGTATCTGTGAACACAGTGTAAGTGAGGGTGTGAAGAAAGACAGATCCTGGGGTCATGCTGGACCACCAGTGTACGCCAAGGACAATCTCAAAGTTCAAGGAGAGTCCCAATGTCAAAAAAGAAGGTAGAGCTGCAATGGAATGGAGTCCTGAAGGTTAATATCTGGTCAGTCCACATTCCCTCATAGGCAAGAGCACATGTACAAACATCTGCACATGCAACACACACACACAAACACACGCAAAAGAAAGAGAAAGAGGGAGAAAAAGAGAGGGAGAGGGAGAGAGAAAGAGAGAGAGAGAGAAAGAGAGAGAGAAAGAGAGAAAGAAAGAGAGAGAGAACCAGGACTGTGAAATCAGACATTGGCCATCTCCATTTCTCCCCTGAGCTGAATGTATACCTACAACTGTTTTCGACACTTATTCATTTTCATCACCTATTACCAATAGTATTTGTCATGAATATATTTATGCCATAAGGAAAACCAACAAAGAGTGTATAGTTTCTGAAGCCAGCCCTCAAGAAAAAGAGGAAAAAAAAAAAGACTCTTGTCTTAGAATCATCGGCATTTTAAGAAAATTCATCAGGCTATCAGACAACTGCTTCTGTCTTCCTTGTGTTTGAGAAAGAGGCCAGAGGTAGCCTGAACTACTGTACCAATGGGGTAAACCATGGGTGTAATACAGGAGGAAAAAAGGGACTTCTCTCATATATTGGAGTGTGACTGCCCCTTACTCTTACAGAGTAATAATCACTTCTAAGAGGAAAATCCTGTGTGCTATGTTGAATTTCTTTTCACTCTGGCATCCCCCTTCTCTGAAAATCTTCAATGTAGTATTATTATAAAGTGAGCAAGCTACATACTCACCAACACATCTTTCTATTGGGCTTCAACACTTCCACCTGAATATCCTAACAAGATCCATTTCACTGCCAACAAGATAAGAAACAGAGTCTTAAGGGATTTGCTACTTAGCTACCACCAAGCATATGCTTTCGGCGTGTTTTCTTCATAAACAGTGAAAAATGTATAAAACTACACATGCACAGTTACATTTAGGAAAAATCAAAACTCAGAAAAAATATGATACAGACTCCTAAGGATGGCCATAACCCTTTAATTTTCATGTGCGCATTATTCTTGAACACGATATTGAAGTCGTGGTTCCTATGTAAGACATGTTCTCCTCTCTCCAGGTGAAAAATCTGCTTCCTAAAAAGAATACCCTCGGCTAAGTGACCAAGTGGCCACCAGTCTCCACCTGTCACAGGCCAACAGACTGAGGCACAGCACACTGCGTTTGCTGGCAGCCAGTCTACCCTGAAGCTCAGCCACGCTCTCCAGGGAAGGTCTTCAAGGGTAAGTGTCTGTGTGTGGACAGGTGCTTTGACTGACTCGTCTTCTGGGCAAGCTTTTGACTGGAGTTTCCAGTCAATCATGTCATTTGCATCAACAGGAACTGTCAACACATTGCCTCATCTCTTTCTGCTTGTTCTATAACTTTTCTGCGGCCACTCTCCTTACAGAAATGAACTGATACCTTACATTGCCTTGTTTCGAGCATGTGTGTGATGTTCCAGCTGCAAATTCAGAATGAAAGAGAGAGGGAGAAGGAGAGAGAGGGTCTATTCTGTCCACTTAAAAATTGTCATAATGTTTATTTTCAAATTATATAAAAACAGCTATTGTCCAGGGACCAGTAATGTTTTATATCAAAGAGTTATAATATGTAAAAGAGGTTTGCTTCCTAACAAGGAAAGATAAAATGTTGCCAGGAGAAAAATCTATGTGCGGTGAACTGTACGAATGTAAGTCTGGCATTTGCTAGCATGCTTGTTAAATGTAAATCAAGGATATTTACTGTGCTAATGAGCAAATTGCCTCCCACTACATAAAAGGAAGTGTATCCCTGAAGACATGACATGTAAATCGTGCAAATATAGCCTTTAGTGGTCGAGTATTGTTACACACAAAGATCATGACTATGTTCTAAAGTGAACATTCTCTGTAGCTCAAGTCACCATTGACTTTCTTGGTTTGAGGTTTCTAAGTTTTTCCAAATATGACACTGGTGTTATTAACCCATTTATGGAGAAGAATTATAGAAGGTATAAATTTATGCTTCACTGCACCATATAAGTTCTGAGAGTCTGACTAGTTTCAGGTTTTTGACTATATTTAGAGAAAACTAGTTCCTGCATATGATATAGGCAAAGACTGAAAGCAGAAATTCTATAGACTGTTTAAATGTCACAGGTGTTATTGGAATGGAAATGCACTTTCCTATACATTTTCTAGGTGCTATATATAGATGGAGCTGGGTACCATATTTCTCCACTTTATTTCTGACGTGTCACCTATATCACCTTTCCCCAAATTACTAGAAACTAAAAATACCAGCATGAAATCATGAGCAGGAGTGCTTTGGCAGAGGCGCCGAGTTCGGGTTCACTACTATCTTAAAGAAATATGGTATATGTCACTTTCAATATTGCCGGTGGATGGAGCCAAACTAATCAACGGAGAATTGATTTGATTTTAGAAACAAGTACATCACGCAGCCTAATCATTTCCAAAAAGGAAGGGAAGAGAAATGTGTAATAAAATTGTTAGAGGAAAACAAATGTCACTGGGAAACAAGTTAAAAATTAGGAAAACCGTATAGTTAGGGAAGAGGTTCATTTCACGTGTCCTTTCATAAAGATTTATTTTTGTTGTTTTTAATTATGTGTATGTGTGTGTAAGGGGGATGCACCTATGAGCGTGGTATCAGCAGAAGGTAAAAGGGTAATTCAGATTCTCTGGACCTCTGGAGTTAGAATTATAGGCAATTGTTAGCCACTCAACATGGGTGCTGGAAGTCAAACCCAAGTCTCTAAAAGAGAAATACGTGCTCCTATGTGTTGTTCCATCTCTTTAGATATTTTATAGACTTTTTTATCATAAAAAATAAAACCTTCACATTTTCCCCCACTGTTGGAATCCAAGTTTTAGAGTGTTGAAAGGAAATTCGGAGGGAAAATTTTCCTGCGCAAAGTTTAAAGTACTTTACATAAGTAAGTAAAGTACATTTATGGTCAATGTATAGAATAAAATATATTGTTCCGTAGTTGAAGTCAAATGAGTCATCAAATTAGCAACAAGTAAGGGGAATGTTGCCTTAAAATGATGCAGTGTGTTTAAAGAATATATAAATAAGTTAACAACACACAGACAAAACTTACCCCTTTTAAGGCAGAAACTTCCACAGAGTCCTCGGATGTCTGTCTGCTTATGATGGGGTGTGTAACTATTCCTCATCAGATGCGTGTTCCTGATATATAAATGTGCTCGTGTATCAGCACAAGGGGTCTAGTATTTGCAACAATGTCTTCTTACTTAGTTCTCTGAGAAACATGCGTTTTCTAGATTTTCAGGGGTTAAAAAACATTCAGAAACACACAACAGTTTTCCTTCTAGGGATAGAAAAAGTTTAAAACACAAAGCAAAACTACCCTTTTCCCAGTTGATTTTCATTTTATCCTGGATATTAGTATTTTCCTATAGAGAACAGGGCAGGTGAGGCACAGTGCGGCTTCACTTTGCCAGCCTGGGAGTTTGAATATCCAGTGCAGAAGGAAATGGAGCTTGTTAAGACACAGGCTTTCATATTCTTCTATCATCCTTTCAATTCCATTTCATATTTTGACATCTTCCCTTATTAGACAATGGATAAAACATCAAAATATACTTTTAGGATCTTCATTTTGAAGCTCAGATGCAGAGTTCTAAAGAAAACATTGCTATAATCTGTGGTGTCGCCAGGAAGAAAGAAAATCTCACTTTGCCTCACTGTAATAAATTTTAGATACAAACTATAATTAATGGGAATAATGACAACAAAGGGAATGCAGGAGAAAAGTAATTTTAGTCTTTAGTGAAAAGAAGTTTAATGTAAGCATCACCCTTCCTCTTAGCAAATATGCACGTGCCCGGAATCTTGTTGGTGGGTGTTAGAGGTCCCAAAGTTTGCACTTACACTGTGCTATAATTGCAAGTGACTCTGAGTGTTAGAAGACACAAAGCACGAATTTCCCCTAAGCTTACATGTAACAGAAATCTTTCTCAATAGCATACAGGTGAAGAGGAAAGGATAATGTAAAAGCCTGAGATGCAGCAAAAGCGGCATTTGAATTTAGAAAGCAAAAATACATAGGCAATTTCCTGTGATGGAGAACTAGCTGGCATGATTGGGGACCTAAAAGGCACACAGCATGGTGACTAAAGCATCCAGGGAAAGTGGAGAAGAGAATGAATCAGGGTGGAGCCAGTGCAAGAGGGACGAGAAAGTCACAAGGGGTTCTAGTGACCTAATGAAAGAAATCTGACATCCCATCTAAGTGCAACGGAAACCATGTGGGGCCTTAGATGGGTAATGATGTAGCCAGGTGTCCATTAATAATGCAACCTGTGGTTGATGCGCTGATAGGAAAAGAGGAGAGCATAGAGAAGGCCATGTCCGATATGAGAAGAGGGTAAAGGTGTAGGGGTTCAAGAATGAGACGGAGACAAATAATAGTGTTCCACTCTTGCTTCATAAAAATAACTTCCTAAGGGCTGGAGAGATGGCTCAGTGGTTAAGAGCACTGCCTGCTCTTCCAAAGGTCCTGAGTTCAATTCCCAGCAACCACATGGTGGCTCACAACCATCTGTAAAGAGGTCTGGCGCCCTCTTCTGGCCTTCAGGCATACAAACAGAATATTGTATACATAATAAATAAATTAATTAATTAAAAAAAATAACTTCCCAAAACTAATAAAGATGTGACCAACAAGGCCCAAGAATAACTCTTCGTATATTTGAACTTGGCTTGTGATATTTGCAGTTATGTTCATCATGAATGGCTATAAGTTAGGCACACTAGGTATATCCATATGACTATCTCATTTGCAGCATGAACCTCAAAAACCTGGGCTGAATAAATAACTTTGAAATCGTTGACTTAGATAGTAACTGAAACCAAGATGGTGAGTGAGATTATGAAAGGAGAGATGGTAGAAAGGCAAAAGATAATGTTCTGAACAAAAAGTCCTATGAATGGCTCCATTCTTTCGTTATTGGTTAGAGGAGCAACCGTGAAGAAAGCTGAGACAGAATAGACAAGGTAAAAGGAGAAATATGGAGTGAAGAGATACCGTGGAAAGCAAGGGGGTGAAGAAAAGTATTTCCAAAGAGGTTCTACAACTCACACTGAGCTGTATGGTATCTCTCAGATTAAACAAGGGCACCATTAGCTGCCTCTGCAACAGAGTTTTTGTAAAAGAATGTGGCCGAAATCCATATTGAAACACATTAGTGCATGCATGATAGAGGAAGAAGTAGGATCAACAAATTTAGATGTTTTCTAAAATTGGGTATGAAACAAAAGGCAGAAGTTGCAATGTTTATGTGAAGTGATCTTCCTGGTTTTTTCCATATTTCTGGATCTATTTTTCTAGAGTGGGAATTTTCCGTATAAGCATAGAGGGAATGAGAAGACATACGAATGGATAAGGTAACAAGAGAGTGATTAACCGTAAACAATAACATAATAAGAAATAAATTCTAGAGCACCTGAGAAAGTTCTGATGGGATCAGGAATAGGTGCAGATGAAAGAATGGGAGCAAACAAAAGAGGTAGAAAAGCACTTGAATGAGTCCACAAGATGTCCCATTTAATACTACAGAGTAAAATTGGTAACTACAACTTGATTTTTTTTTTATTGAAAGTAAGTACCTAAGGTGGAATGATGGAAAAGACCAATAAAGATGTATCCTTCAGGAAACAAATGGGCTAACGTTTCAGAACAATTTGTAAAGTATCAGGATAGCATTCACAGGGACCAGTGTTTGATCCTCTATACTACGTAACCCTGTAATCCTAGACTTCAGAAGGTAAAGGTGTGAGAATTCAAAGTTCAAATTCATTCTCAGCTACATAGCAAAACCCTGGCTCCACAATCAACCAACCAAATAAAGAAAAATAAAAAAAACTCCAATAACAGCACAAATAAAATCATGCCATCAAGTGATGATTGGATTGGCATGGAAATAGCCAGTTACTAAAACTTTAAGATCATAAAGTTACCTGTGGTTGCTGAAAGCAAAGAAGCAGAGAGAGGCATGGTTAACTGGAAAGTTATTTAAATATTAGCCATGTTTGACATAAAAAAACACATAGAGTACATACAGTCTAAATCCTGTCAATTAGCAAGCACAAGTAGGATCTCTCATATAAATCTTCTAATATATAAATCTAATATATAAATCATATATCTTCTTAATACATATATGTCTATGCTGATAAGTCTTAACTTCATCTAACTATGCCTATCCTGTTCACCACAGGTGTCTAGTTCTTCACTAACTCTTCGGGCAGGCTTAGTAGAATTGTCTAGCTGACTCTTTGGGTTGAGTGATCAATGAGTCTAGGGTCTGAATTGTGGCTGTACCACTCCTAGCTAGCCCTCATAGAAATGTCAAGAATACAGTAATCCCTGACATTCCTCACTTGTATGATGGGAATAAATGTAAAAGTTTCTAATGTGAGATAATGAAGTTTGATGAATGGAAGAGGATGGTGACATTAGCTATCATATGTGAGGTATCTAGCAAGTTGATGCTAATGGAAATGTTTCTATTACTAATATGATGTGCATCTCATATATCTAATATGCAAATATGTTACAAAAATCATTCAAAATAGATCCCTAAAGATAACTATACTGTCTCCTGCCTCCATGCTGTCATGAATTCTATGATGCCATCAAAAGGTCCCTTATCAAAATCTGGCTGGAACACCAAATTAAACCTGTCCACAGTTCTTTCAGTACCAAATATTTATCTGTTTAACATCTAATTACACAGACCACCTTATCCAGTGATTTTGGAACTCCTAAAAAAGAACCTGAATCAGTATAGCCACTAAAGAAAATTTACTTACAATTTTACAAAAAAGAACTTGCAGTACATTATTTTTAAAATATAGAATTTTTCTTTAATCCTCACAAGTCCGGAGCATAAGAAGGGAATCTTGCTATCAAGGCTGATCAAGAAGAGAAAGTTTCTTCTTGTCATTCATTTGAAGTCCAGTTTCTGGTACTTTGGACTAGGAAGTTAAAAATCAGGACCACAATAATGAGTCTCAGAAATGGGAACGTTCTAACAACCCCCACCCATGATGCCTGCTGGGCATAGGTCTTTATCTCGCAACATTTTAAATACAATAAAAAGATCTTCGGATAACATTAGAAAAAGGCCTCTAAAACATTAATCCCATGGAAACATTTAAAAGACCTAACGTTTCAAAGTTTAATAATTGGATTATTATTTAAATGAATCACCTTTTAAGTTGCTATTCCTAATGGGATCCTTGTGAGCAAAAATTTAGCCTTTTAAAATTATACTTAAATTGAGTAATATCTAGTTACTTGAATATCGTATAGATATCATCAGTGCTAATCTAACAGAAGGAAGCATTAGGGAATGAAAGACAGTGTAATTAGTTTATTGTTGTAAAAGGTTTTCATTGAAGTTTTTAAAACTCCACAAAGATTTCATAAGTCTGAAAGCAGTGGGTTTAACTTCTAGACACACACTTTATGCATATATATTTGTACACATATATATATATATATACAGCTTGCCTTAAAATGAATTATATATATATATTAATATAATAAAAGAGATTTTAGAATGTGGGCATTTCCAGCAATAATAACAGTGTTCTAACATTAGGGAAGGGAAAGAAAGTAAGGTTTCCCTGACGATATCCCTGTATTGGAAAGGCATTTGAATACTGTACAAGGCATATCTCATTTGATAGTGATTTAATCCCTATTGTTCTGAGATTTATATTATGAAAAAAAAGGCACAGAATGAAGTTGGTTTTGAACTTGCAGGTCTGCAGCTAGCTGTTAAATCACAGAACTGAGGCTAGAATAACAACGCACCCAGTGTAATCGCTGACATATGAAAACTCAATTAGTTTTTGGATTGTCTAGAGATGCCTGAAACATTAGCTTATTCATTGCATGTTCTTAACCGATTTGTTCTGATGTTGACATAATGGGGGTGACGTAGTTAAGAGTTTAAAAGCAAGGCATGAACAAATGATTTATGAGGTCTGGGGAAATGCAGACTGCTAAAGCAAATTTTGTCAAAATTTGTCATTTTTTTGGAGGTATCGCAGACTGGGAAACCAGGAGGCAAGAGTCTAAGATCATACAGAAAAGCTTCCATCAGAGTAAACTTGGGTTCAATATAAACTGAGAAGTAGAACATGCTAGTCATACTAGTATTAAAATTAAATATTCAATTTTACTGGTGATTGAAGGTTATTGATTTAGTTGTGTAAGTTACGGTTTAATTTTTTGATTTAAAAACTTATGCTGTAATTGTTTAAAGCACATTATTTATTACTTCTGTTTAAAATATTTAGGAAGAAAAACATGATAGATTTTTAGTTCTGCCACATCACAGTAGTATTCTTGGAATCAGTTAGAAATTTCTCTAAGAATTATCCAGAGAGGGCCGGGCGGTGGTGGCGCACGCCTTTAATCCCAGCACTCGGGAGGCAGAGGCAGGTGGTTCTCTGTGAGTTCGAGACCAGCCTGGTCTACAGAGCTAGTTCCAGGACAGGCTCCAAAACCACAGAGAAAACCCTGTCTCGAAAAAAACAAAACAAAACAAAAATAATAATAAGAAGAAGAATTATCCAGAGAATGGTGTGTATTTGAGAATCATGTGACTATACATAGCTCACTACAATGTAGGGGACACTTCATATTTCATCTGTATATTTAGTAGAGAAACTAATTCCCATCTAACAGATGACATCCATGTAGGAATGCTAAAGGTATTGAAGTTTCTAACAGCTTGAGCCACGGTGATGGAGCAAATCAAAGCCAGAGAGATTTTAGCTTCATGAAGAGGGTTTACTTAGAGTTCTTATTTTACAAAAGAAAAGAAGCTCAGATTTTAAAATAGTGAAAGTGGTATTTCAAAATGCTTTCTGCTCATATTTAATTTCTTAATATTTAATAGCACACAGAAACGTAAATGTCAACGGACTTGATAGGAGCTTTATGCCAGTCACATAAAAATCCCTTTGTTAAGCAGCTTATTATTAATGACACCAATCAAAGGAGGCGATGCAAAAAGAGACATCAATATGTTTCATGTGAGTTTAACATCATCATTTATTATGGAGGTTTTGACCAACTCCATAATACTGTCTCCTTCTTGGTAGTCAATTCTTTAGGACTCTTGATTAAACCCTGTCACTTCAGAGGACGTTAAGGAGAATATGCGTTACAGAAAGAGTTGTTACTAATCAATACATTTTCAACCACATACAGAGTATATCTTTAAGAATATAATTCATCAAAAACTGACTCCCTGTGACTCCTCATGCTACATTCATTGAGTTTCTTTCTTCTGAACAACATGGCAGATACTCAATATTTGATACGAGAGTTATTGAAAATAAAGGACTCAGTTGCTCAGAGATGTTCAATTATAAAGAAAACATTGGAATGTAAATTTGTGAAAGGAGGCAAAATCCAATGAATTTAAGATGGTACCCTCATATTTTAGTGCCCTCCACAGATACAACGATACAACCTCTTTTAAAATTATTTTTTTGGTTTTTGAGATTACAATTACATCATTTCCCTCTTATGGTTTATTCTGCCCATATGGCATCTCCCCTTGTGCTCTTAAATCATGGACATTTTTTCATTAATGGTTGTTACATACAACTATGTTATAGGCATATACCTATACACTCCTAGACATGTAAGTGCAGTCTTCTCAGTCTGTGTGATGTTTCTTGTATATGTGTTGTCAGAGCTAGCCATTTGGTATTTGATAACCAACTGGTGTATTCCTCCTAGACATGTTGCCAGCATTATTTAATTCTTTGTCTGAAGTTAAAGACTCAGAGGTTTTCCACATCCGCTTTAGTTTGTCTCTTGTGTTGCTCTGGTCCAGTTCATGCTTAGGAACTCCTGGTACTGAGACTTTATGTGCAGCTATGACATTCTAAGGCAATAGAGTCCCACAGCAAATTCACTAATCTTCTGGCTCTTCCAATGTTTCTGTCCCCTCTTCTGAAATGGTCTTTGAGTCTCACATGCAAGGGTTGCATCGAAGATGTGTCTGTTGGCACTGAGCTCTATTACTCTGCATTTTGACTGATTGTGGTTTTTTTATAATGGTCTCTGTCTGCTGAATCTGTTGAAAAGAGAAGTTTCCTTTATGAGGGTAAAGACTATAGTTATCTATAGGTATAAGAACAAATACTTAGAATTTTAAGTTTACCAGGGGTTGTGTTGATTTAGTAAAGTAGTTTTCATAGCTTCTCCTCCAACATCAATGACTTCACTGGCCCTGGGCAGTGGGCCAGATTTCCAGTACTAGGCATGACTTCCACAGTGTTGATCAGATGTTCAGTTCAATTAGAGAGATACTGGCTGCTGCAAGGATATACATGGCAGTACTGATTCACATAAAAATGCAAGATTCTAAGTGTGAATTTCAGTACTAACTTGTGTGAAACAGAAGCTTAAAAAACAATTTCATTTAGTGGTCCTATTATGACTACATACCATTGGAGAATAAATATACCTAGTTAGTATATCTTGAGCTCTACATACCTCTGTATTAAAGAGAATATGAAAGAAATGGTGATGTTCATGTTGTAAAGTTACGTAAAATAAATTCTACTCAACAGCAAACCATTGATGCATAAAAAGAATAATGGCTTTCTATTCTTGAAAATCTTTATCTTCGTATATAATGCTAGCTTGAAGTTAAGGCAACAGATTCTATTCATTATTTCACAAAGAATCTGATGTAACACATTTTAAATTATTTTACAAGATAAAATATTACTGTTCAATCAGAGAAAAAAAGATAAAATGAATTGTAAATGAGATTTTCTATTTCAATAGTCAGTTTTGTTTTCTGACATCTAGCCCTTTAGGTCATAATTTGTACATTTTACCCAATATCTAACCAAATAGTGAATCATTATAATGTTATCATGAAAGACACAGTTTATTACTATAGCTGCTTGGAAAAATTCTCCTCTATTGCCAGAAGAAATTTAATCTGTGGGTGGGTGAGATGGCTCAAGTCCGACAAATTGAGTTCTGTGCTCGTTACCCACAAGGTGCCAAGAGAGAACTGATTCCAGCTAGTTTTCCTCAGATCTCCATATGCACACTGTGACAGACATGCCGCTCCCCTCCACCCAAGACAAGTGCACAAACACATACGTAGGGGTTAGAGAGATGACCTAGTGCATAGAAGTTCTCGCTCTTGACATTCCTGAGGTCCAGAGTATGAGTGACAGTATTCTCGTAACAGGCCATGTGTTCCCACAAATGCTGTGGCGAGTGGAGACTGGGGGATCATTGGGACTTTCAGACTTCCTGCCTAGCAGAGGAAACACAAACACCCTGTCTCAAAAGGTAATGCAGAGAATGATACAGAAGGACATACATGCTCTCTTCTGACCTCTAGGCCAGGCACCCAAGCACACAGACAAATACACTAAAATAAATAATTACACACCTAAATAGAGTCTTCACAATCAAAAGACAAAACACATGTTGACACTCAGCATTGACTCTAACAGCCACAGACTGTCAATATGCTCTCTTTGACCCAGCTTTTCTTTAACATCTTGCAAGCACTTGAAGAATATCCCTCCCTTACTTCTTCATCACCCAGTTGAACTAGTGGGTTGCTCAGATACCTTTGTAGCTTCAGTAGGAGTTTTTATTTCTTATTGAGCATTTTATACAATTTATAACATTGTATCCTTGACAGTATTTCATTAAATAACAATATGCTATAAATATATTGATATATTTACCAAAGGGAAGACTATTTGGTTGTGATTTGGTGTTTTTTTTGTTTGTTTGTTTTTTTTGTTTTTTTTTTGTTTTTTTTTTTTTTTTTTTGAGTACAGATGCTGTGGGTGTTAAAGCACAGGATTTATGTGGACAAATATTTCATTCTTCTTTGGGAAATATCTATGAAATAGGGTTTCTCTATCTTTAGTTTTCTTCTGAAATTCACATGCGATGTATATGTTTGCTTTTATGAAATTATCAAATCGCTTCCTGAAATGCTGGTACCTTTTTATTTGCATGATGCTACATAGAACTCACTTGAGCCCCCTTATCTCCATGTCTTGTGACTTGCCAGTCTTTCTAATTTTAGCTACTACGGGGCTTGCAGGACTAGATAGCCACAGTAGATAACGACTTATTTGTCTTGGCTATTGGAATATGATTTTGTTTTTACTGTTGTTGCTTTTGTTCCCAACATTCCATTTAAATATTCTCAAGTTTGTAAAATAAACATTTATAGCTTCTTCCTGGCTCTGTCCTCCATGCTTTACTCATATAGAAACACTGCAAATACTTTTCCCCACTGAATAACTTTCCTTGTCAATTTCTTAACAGTATCTTTTAAAGTGAACATTTTTTTTTGCTTCAATGTCTTAACAGTATCTTTTAAAGTGCACATATTTTGCTTTGATTTTTATTTTCAGACAGGGTCTCATGTACCCTAGGTTTTCCTCAAACTTTGTGTAGTTGGGATGAAACCTTAAGTTTCTATTTTGCTGTATTGGAAAAACTGAGCCTATGTCCTCACATGTACTACCTAAGCACTCTGCTACTGATCCCTGAGCTCTGTCCTCAACTTTAAGAGAGAAAATTTTAATGTTTGATTAAATAGTTCATCATTTTTTTAAACTTTATGATCTGGGCTGATTTTTATTTTTTTTATTTTATTTTATTTTATTTTTTTTAATTTTCAAGGCAGTGTTTCTCCGTGTAGCCCTGGATGCTCTAGAATTTGCTCCATAGGCCAGGCTGGTCTTGAACTCATGGAGTTCTGTCTGCCTCTGCCTCCTGTGTGCTTGGATAAAAGGCATGCACAACTACTGCCCATTTAAGAACATTCATATTCCCATGGGGTATCAAATTGTTTCTCAGGACATGGAAAAATACATATACTATCTTTATTGAGTAATTTGTGACTCCATGGGTGCATCCTTATGGATCGTTATATCCACCTTTAAACAGAGCCCAGGCTACTGAAGATAGCATTATGTTATTTAACTTCACTTAAAAAAATCCAACAAGTGGTTTTTGTATTGCAGTGTCTTTCTAATCTGATTGACAGGAACATGCACTCTTTGCATAATTGTGACATTTCTGGGTTTTGTCAGTATTAATACTGAGGGTTTGAAGTCACTCTTTCACCAGATTTGGGTAATTTCTTCTCTTGAACATACTAATTATAGACTGAAGGCCAGGCTTGTGGGCAGACACCCCGAGTCTTCTCTACGTTTTTGTAGTGTGTATTACAAATACCTGGAACACTCTGATCTCAGTTCTCATGAAGGTAGCTGGCTGTTTTATTTCTCTCTGTGTTTTGTGATGGATAATACTTAGAGGCAGGAAACCTGGCCAATCTAGGATTCCCTTTCTTATTTCCCATCTCTCGGGGATTAGAATTCAGTACTTCCTATCCAAACAACATTTGATAATTCTTTACAAATATTAATCGTGGTTTACAGTTTGATTTTTATTTTCTTTCTTGTTTTTAAGTCAGGATAGTATTATTCCATGTTAGAAAATTATTCCTGGAAGTAGATATTTTTTGTGTGTGTGTGTGTTTTCTTTTGAGACATAATTCATTTGCAATTCCTACTTAGAAACTACGATTGCTCCTCTCCTTATTTCTGCTGAGACACGTTCCTCTTGAGTGTATCTCCATGCACACTGATTCCATCAATTATGACATTTATTTTACATCACAAGCCATGTGTTGATTTACTTTTCTCCCTCACCATATAATGCTACCCATGAGGGTGGGGATTGATATTTATTCATCTCCATAGTCTGTATACTAACACCACCTATATTTTACTGAATGCTCCATGGTGAACAGCTGGAATTATTCTGCCTTGTCTTTATATTAGCGCTATATATCTCATGCTAATATTCTAGATTGCCATACACTCTTCTCTGTAAGAGCCTGGTAGTCAAGCAAAGTTGAGGGAATGCACCAATTCTAAGAACTCAGAGTTCTCTGCTTCTGAATCTTACTAAAAAGACTTTTCTACCTAAAATCTCTTCTTCCATTGACCCTATGCTTAAAAAATTCTGTGGCCTATCAACATTTGTCAAATACATCCTCCCCAAGGCTTTGGGCCAATTCTAGAGATTTTGCCTTTCAATGAGTACGTTTCCACTTATTTTATCACAGGGTATGTGTGTTCTATTCTGCAAGGATTTTATTTTCTGTCACATCATTACTCATCTATGATAGCCTACCAACAACCCATCCAGCTGTCCCCTCCTAATTAGCTGCTGTATGTCTCTTTGAGTGGAAAAAGGTGTCTGCTGCTGTTCTTAAGAATAAACATCAAATAAGTATTTGCTGAGTAAATTAGGACAGCAAGAAAAAAATATTGATAGTTGTAATTGCCAGAACCATTTTAATTCAGGAACTTTATTGAGATATGATTCATGTACCATGATTTTTTGTTTTGTTTTTGTTACACAGAGACAAGGTTTCTCTGTGTAACAGTTCTGGCTGTTCTAGAACTCACTTTGTAGACCAGGCTGGCCTTGAACTCACAGAGGTCACCTACTTCTGTCTTTCAGCAGCTAAGATTGAAAGGCTTACACCACCACTGCCAGTATATCATAAAAAATTAAAGTATGCCTACTAAGGGCCTTTAAGGTCCACAAGAGTTGCTAATATCAACTTTATAATTTTCAAACATTTGCATTATCTCCCTCCAAAACCTCTATACTCTTCTGTCATGGCTCCTCAGTCCCCCATTCCTTCAGCCCACTTTATGTCTATGGATTTGCTATCTCATACTTTATACAATAAAACCATGATATTTCTATCATAAAAATAAAATATTTGTAACTGGCACCTTTGACTTGAAGCAAGAACTTCAATTCACCCATGTTATTGAAAGTAACAGTACTGCTCTGTTATTCATTGTCAAGACATTGTCCATTGTATGAACTTATATATATATGTATGTATATGTCTAAATATATATGTAAATATTTACATGGAGATGAACATTTAATTTGTTTCAACCTTTTAGATATAATGAGTACTGATATTAAAAAATTCATGTTAATTTTGTACAAGGTTTTTATATGGATATGTTCTTATTTCTCCTAGATTTATGTCTAGAATATGACCACTAGGTTGCAGGGTAAATCATCATTTAACATTTCTAAACAGTGCCAAACATCTATTTTCTCTCCTTATTTAACATGTTTGCATATCCTTATTGGCTATCTATCTATATCCTTTTGAGAGATATCCCCTCAAAAAATTATTAAGATATTAGTTGGGTCATTTGTATTTTATTGTTGGCTTGTCGAGGTTCTTTACATATTTTAGGCAACGTTGTACATCAGATATGTGATTCGTAAATTCCGCCTTTCATTCTGTTGGCTATCTTTTCCTTTTCTCCATGATGCCCTTGGGTGCATAATTCTAAACTTTACAAACTGTAGTTAATTTTTTTTACTGATACTGATGTCATGTCTAAGAAACTGTTTTCTGATACAAAATCAAGCTCTAATTTATGATGGAGTGGGTGCATAGTGTGTATTTGGCCCCCAAATTAACTCCCAACACCATAAATATTAAGTAAGGATTTTTTATCTAATCCAAATACAATCAAATTTTTCTATTTTAAGGGTTTTCTACAACTAAAAAGTGATGTTGCATGCATTTAATTCCAGTGTTCAGAAGGCAGAGTCAAGTGGTTCTCTGTGGCTTGGAGGCTAGTCTGGTCTACAGAGCACAGTCAGGACAGCCAAGGCTATACAAGGAAATCAATCCTGTCTTGGAAAAAAAAAAGTTTTATATGTTTAACTCACAAATTCAAGACCATGGCCCATTTTGAGTTAATTTTTTTTTATAAAAGAGCCCAACTTTTTAAAGATATGTTCCCTGAAAGAAATATATTTTAAAAATATATTTATTATAATTTCATCAGATGAAAAGCAAAAAGGAAGAAAAATGACATCATTACACTTTATCACTTTTTATTTAAATATATTTTTATAATTTATTTACATACATTAGACAAATTTATCCCCAGACAATAGTCATCCAAGCATTTGTACCTAGTAGAATGCTTCTACATAGAAATGATTTTTTTATTAGATTTTTTTTCCTTTCGTTCCTAAAAATCTAATATGCTGCAAAGATATTGCCAGGTAATGGTAAACCCAAATAAATTAACAATTTTAAAATTACTACACTATATAAAGTATTTAATATAACAATTCTAGATCCCATAGAACTTCTACTTTTAAATGTTCACTTTTGTGGGCAAATATCTTTAAAATGTTTTAAAGCGCAATTGGGATCCATATAGGAAAGAAGGCATCCAGACAGTCTGGAAATGTCAGTCTCTGCTTCACTCCAGCACGAAACTTCCTTGAGCACAGAGGGAGGGACTGTCACAGAGCAAGTGACCTTCTATAGAAACTGCAGCTGGTCAGTCCAGAAGGCAGAGGAGGGGGAGGAGCCACAGGCAGACTAAGTTCGGCTGTAACACTGCGCTTCTTGGATGTACTTGGGTAATTAATTACACGTTCCTCTCTAAATGCCTCATTTAAAACCCCTCTGTAAGCTCACATTTTCCCCTCAGATGGCGAATCAGCTGCGGCCCACATGCCAGAGTTTGTTCCAAGCAATTACTTGAAATCCTTGACATCCCCTTAAACATGTGGGCGGGGCAAAGTTTGTGTATAAGACTACCGAGTGGCTCGGAACTTCATGTCAACAAGAAGCCCCTTGTGACAGTATGATCACGTCATGCTGTGAGGGCCACCTACACTTTGCAGTGACTGATTGTGTGTATGCAATTTGTTCCTTTAGAATCCATTATTATAATGTGCGGAGTTCTTAGGGAGTGAGAAGGAAGACCATTTCACAGTTAGACGGTAATAACTATTTAGACTATTTTAAATCACTCAACTTGTTCTATATTAGACAAACAAAGCCTCTACAGTTATGTAGTTTATAATTTATATGCCTTCTGGCTTCATAATTGAGAACGACCATGCTATTGTATATTTCAGTATTGATATTTAGGAAAATAGTTGCTTAAAATATGAAATATTGCCCTTTAAACATTCATAGGTTGAAGTAAAATAGTATCATATGTATTATCAGTGATATTTACAAAATACTTAACATTAACACATTGGTTGCATTTTATTATATTATTGTGACATGTCTGTAATTCATAGAGTAATTCATCTCTAGTGACTTTCTCAAAATTTTCTATGGTGCTATTTTAATTTTAGAGAAAGCAATAGATTGTCTTTTTCTATAATTAATTTATCAATTTTACTATGTATAACATTCTCTCTTCCTGCAATCAGTCTTACATAAAAGTTTCCCAATATGTACTATCTTATGTGAACACAGGATGAAAATTTATTGCTCCGGGCTTATATTGTCACCACTTTTGAGGTAGAGGCTGCTTAAAAGACAAACACTAGACACTTATCTATTCAACTACTTAATGGTCCTACTGCAGCAAATTAAAACTTAGTAACAGATGAAAGAATTTAAGGGGAAAAGAAAATGACAAGTTTAGAGTTACTTCGTTTTTAAAAGATGATGTGGGGGTGAATGAAAGACAGCACAATGAGGACAGATGTGGCCCTCACTAGAGACTGCAAAATGAATGAGCCAAAGAAACAGAGTAAGCCTGGCGATGGTGGCGCACGCCTTTAATCCCAGCACTCGGGAGGCAGAGGCAGGCGGATCTCTGTGAGTTCGAGACCAGCCTGGTCTAGTTCCAAGACAGGCTCCAAAGCCACAGAGAAACCCTGTCTCGAAAAACCAAAAAAATTAAAAAAAAATTAAAAAAAAAAAAAGAAACAGAGTAGTTGAGAGTCTGGGGGCACACTTGCATTTGTTTCTATTTTTAAAATGTTTTGATGCAAATGATTACAGAAACTTTAGTAGATGACGTCTATGTTTTCAAGCAACAAAATATTGTTCTCGGTACTTTTATCATTATTTTCAAGAATTGTTAATTATATAATAAATATTATATATAATAAATGTATTAATTCTACATTTCATAATTTTTCCAGGTTAAAAAATTTGAGACTGGTCCATCGTTCGGTTTCATTTAGGGCTGGTTATACCATCATAGAAGTTTGTAAGATTAGAAACGCACCGAAATAGCAATGTACAATGTAGTTGGTTAGCCTTGGACTTTTGCTTTCCTTGCCTTCACCATCTTTCTCATAGCTGGTCTCTTTGTTGCAAATGTGCCTAGATTTTCTGCACTTTGTTTTATATAATAAAGCACAAAAGTGAGGAGCTTTCCATTTCTCTACCTGTCATCCCTGGATAGTAAAGGCAGGCAACTGAAGCCGTGCCGATGTCGTCTGCTTGGCCACCAACCGCACCGTGCTAGCTTCAGCTTCGGTTTCCTAGTGGGCTTGGCCACCAGTGCTTGTGGGGGATGGTGTTAGCACTGAGGTTCTCTGTGCCCGGGATCTATAGCACACAAATGAAGGCATAGGGCTGTTTCTCACTCAGGGCTTCTGCCAGTTCTCTGTTATGGAAGCCTACTCTATCATTCCAATCTAAATTTCAGCTTTTGGTGGGTTTTCTTTTAGCCAGCACTTGCCTTTGCCTTCGCTTAGGGAATCCTCCGCTTCCCTTATGAGCATGGCTTCTGGAAATGTCACCAAGTTTCACCAACTTCTCGATTCTGATGAACCTATTTGACTTGCCCATGTAAAAATTGCTTTTGCGTCCTTGTGACTCTTAATTTACAAACCTAAGACATTGGTAGGGATGCCAAGATGGTTTGCAAGATATAAGGAGCCATTTAGCCCTTATCTTTATAGAGCTGAACACGGTTGGTCTGCGTTAGACACAAAGGTTTTAAAGAATATTATTTACATATCTTTCCTGTTCTCCGCTCTAATGCACACCTTACCCATTGGTTTTATCAACACTGTAGACTCAGGGTGTAGTGATATTCTGGCTGGCATCATAGCACAATATAATCTAATTTATATTTGAACAACAACACACTACATTAAGCCTCGTAAACAGAGTTGTCATTTTCCTTTTTGCTCTGTATATTTATATAGAATTTGAATTGAGATACTTCTAAATTTGTAACTCATTATGGCATCTAGGAAATAATGTTTTAACTTTGGCATATCTGTGTTATAATATTTCTATTTGGACAGAGATAAAGCTTATTTATAACCAGTCAATTTAAATTTTTGATTTGAAGCACACTCGCATGTTTTAGATTTTAGAAATTGGGCCCGGGCACAGTGTTCCATAGCATTATAGTTCAGGGTAGAAAGCCATGGTTCATGGCCAGAAGAGCAAGCTGACAGAAAACTAATGGAAGCCATTTCTAAATGACTGTAGTTTTCTGTGACTATAACTAAATAGCAGTTCCAGAAAATTGTTGTGAATAATTAAGTAAAAAGCTAATTTGTCTGCTTTCTTTCCTGTTGGCTTTAGATAACATTATGCTTCATTTTTCCTTTCAGTGGTATTATTCCCATCCCATAACAAGATAGTTAATAAGTCTGCATCATTAAATGGTATGCCCAAAACCTGTACTCTTATATGCTTAAAATATGACTTAATTATGACCTCAGAATCATTTTGTAAACATATATAGTACAAAATATTAATCCTAAATATTAGTATTATTAAGTCTTATTAAATATACAGCATACATATCAATCTGTTAAATATAATTACCTAAAGAGATATCACAATGGTGATGTAAACTTTTATACTAATATGTGACTGTCTTACTTCTGCCTACTCATAGTGCAAGATTTACTGACTGAGAAAAGGTCACAGGTAGCTTCAATTCGGAAACTCTAAAACATCATTTTAAAGGAAATCTATTAGTCATTTTAAATAATTTACATCAAGTTGGTTTTCATCTCATGTTTTAAGTTTAATTTTAATTTTATATAACAGTTATAAGCATGCTTTTAGAGCAAAATATCTAATTTCAAAAGGTGGGTGGTTGGTACAGTGTTCAAATCAGGGCAAACATACCTAACTTCTTCACATATTTGTCATGTGCTCACCCATGTGCTTATTTTTTAATTGGATATAGGTCTCATATAGCCCAGGATGACCCTATAACTGTCCTGTAGCCACAAATGGCCTTGAATTTACAAGAGCTAGTTCCAGGACATGCTCAAAAGAAACCCTGTCTCGAAAAATCAAAACAAACAAAAACAAAAAAACATTAAGAAAAGAAGGATTTATTTTGGCTCACCATTCATGAAAGGATAAAAGTCCACCAGGGGAAGGAAAGCAAGGTAGTAGGCAACTGGTCATGGAAGCAGAAAGGGGACAGGTAAGGCTGGGGTATAAGACCTCAAGGACTCTCCATGACTCACTTCCATCAGCAAGGTTCCATCCCTACAGTATGTTCAATCTCCTAAAACTGTGTTACTGGTTGTGGACCATGTATTGCAATATATGAATGAGCATTTGGGTGCCATTTCCCATTCAAAGCACAAAATACTGAGGGTATTCACAGTAGAAAGTAAGGCCAGAACTCCATCTCCTTCTCTTGTTCTTTCACTTTCCAATGGGTTGGAGTATTGGAAAATCAGGTTCTGAGCCTTGACAAGGGCCTTGCCTTTCTCTACAGGCATCTATCAAAACTTGATAGACATGAGAGTTAATTTATCTACTTTGCATGGATTCATAAGGGGATTATTAACAAGCTTTTGGAAAGCTAAGAGAAAAGTAAAAGGTATAAAATACTTGTATCATGGCATAAAGGCAAGGGGGACCTTGTGACAAGATAGGCAAATGGCTGAGAATTAAGCACCTAAGGGGAAAGTATGGTCTCCCCTGAAACAAATGAGCATTCTAATTACACATGTTCAACCCAAAAGAGAGAACATGAAAACAGAATCCCAAAGAGCCCTTTGCAATAATATTAACATCATCTTGGAAAGAGGTTTATAAACCATGTTCCTGAGCATAGGAGATTTGACCTCCAAAACTTAAAGAGAGAGAACAGAATCCTCTAGATATGTAAGTGGAAGGATAAACATTTTTGAGTTATTGGTTCATAGGTTTTGTTTGTTTGTTTATATTATTTTATTTGGAGTATTACTGAAGCAAAACAGCCAATATCATAAGTCGTGGCATCTGCCTTTCTTTGTTGGATTTGGCCACTTTTACCTACTAATTAATTACAAAAATTCTGGGAAGTTGTGTATATATTCTTGTCTATGTTTCCTTGCAAGAAAATATTGCCTATAGTTATTAAGGAAAGCAGATGTGTTCTAATGTATTAAAAGGATATTTTCACAAATCTTTGCCATATTAATAACAATTAGGTTTTAACCCATCCAGAAATCATTTTTGCTTATTTTTGAAGTGCTTGTGTTAAGTACAAAATGAGATAGTTGTGTCATTAGTTTAGTAATCATGATGTGGTATTCTGAAATGGCATCCATAGGGTCATATATTGGAATAATTGATCCCCAGAGGAGATACAGTCTTATAGGAGAAAATGTCTCAGAAAGAGGTGGACTTCAGTGGACTTGAACTTCCTAAGCCCACAATTGATGGAGGAGGGTCATCTGTCTATTGGTTAATAAAGAAACTGCCTTGGCCCTTTAATAGGACAGAAAATTAGGTAGGCGGAGCAAACAGAACAGAATGCTGGGAGAAAGAAGCAGAGTCAGGCAGTTGCCATGAATCTCCTCTCCGAGACAGACCCAGGTTAAGCTCTTTTTTGGTAAGCCACCTCGTGGTGCTACACAGATTATTAGAAATGGGTTAATTGAGATGTGAGAATTAGCCAATAAGAGGCCAGAACTAATGGGCCAGGCAGTGTATAAAAGAATACAGTTTCTGTGAAATTATTTCAGTTAAAGCTAGCCGTGCGGAGCTGGGCGGGAATGCAGCCCATCGCAGCTCCGTACTACAGACAATTGTTCTAGTGTTTTCTCTCTGCATCATGGTTTATGTCTCAAAATGTTTAGCTTAGTTACACATCAAGATGAAGGAATGAATGAGAAGGCCATTCTCCTTTAATTTAAATATTTTTGTGAGTTTTAGCTGGTTTTTGTGTGGTGTGTTTATACGCACACATATGCTGTCTGTGTAGGAGCATAGTTGCCCATGTGGAATATATGAATATCATAGGGTCACTTTCAGTAGCCAGTTCTCCTTTTCTACCATGTAGCCCCAGGGACTTAGCTGTTCTCTTTGGCTTTAGGTTCACTTACCCACTGATCCATCTCTTGGACCTAAGATATCCTTCTTCAAGAATAAGATGTGGCAAGATGCTCTGAGTAAACTGGCCTGCTGTCTGAGAAGTGTAGTACACATCCCTAATCAATTAACAATTGTCACAGTTGTGACTGTACACGTGTGAATACACATTTACTCAAAATGATGATTACCATAGGATACTGTAACAAATTAGATAGAAGATATATTTCTATTATTTAATGAGTTCACACACTGTCTTTTGACCATATTCACCCATTCACCCCCCAACTCTTCCCAGATTCACCCTAATCATCCCTATCCCTTCCAACTTCAAGCACTTTAAAAGAAAATAACCTGCTGAGTTTATTATATACTAACCATATATTCATGGGTGTGGTAATTATCAGGAGACACACCCTAAGAATAACTGATTCTCCCTTTCTCAGAATCCATCAATTGTCAGTAGTCCCTTAGTTAGTTAGGATTTGTGAGCCTCTCATTTTTCTATTTTAGAATATGGAGTGGCTTGTAGCACAAAAAGCAACCAAGGATATTTTGAGTCCATAAGTACACTTGACTTAGCATGTCCAGAGAACACTGTTTTGCTCTGGTACTCTCGGACACTTGGCTATTACAGTCTTTCTATTTTTTTCTTCTACAGTGATTTTTGAGGTTTAGGGTGAGTCATAAGCAATCCCATTTATGATTGAGCATCCCACTGATAGTTATTCTCTGTACTTTGACTAGTTCTAAGCTTCTTCATTAACCAATGTTTATTGCACAAGGAAACTTCTCTAATGAGGTCTGAGAGCAATGCTAGTTTTCAGTTAGAGAGACACGAATGTAGAGGGCCGTTTGATATCATGTCCATTTAGCAGAATAAAAGTTCTTGTTTCACCCCTGGGGTCTTTGAGTTCCCTTATCATGGCCTCCTGGCCAGATTGACATGCATTTCCTCCTGTGAAACACTCCTTAAATCCAACCAGAAAGTGGTTTGTTACCCCCATAATCTTGACGCCAGTAGTGCACCCATGGGCATATTTTGCCAAGCCGAGCACTATTATAGTTCATTGGGTTAACAGCTGAGTAAAATTATTGATGATTTCTTTCCCTTAGCAACCAAATAGTGCCTTGTAGTACTACGAAACTTAGCCTGCAGGAGTAAGCTCGCTGGGCAGGACCAATCTGCTTTGTTCAAGTCAAGTAACCAAAGTGTGCTGTGTCATCAGCAACAGCCATTTACTGTCAAGTTACAATGGATAGACAGGATCACTAGCTATAACTTGTATAGTTTTGTGGGTCTCCAAGGCACTTGGAACCAAGAATTCAAGAGGGATTGGCTCAGGCTTGACACTGGGTTCTCTATTTGACAACCTATGACTTCCAGGAGGAGCGTTATTCCCCATGTAGAGTAAATCCACTTAAACACTTTTATGTAAGTATATATAGTTACACATATCACATATATATTTTTTGGAAGCTTATAAAACAGTAGGTTTTCATACAGGCTTTTCAAACATCCTAAGCATCTGTTAGCCTTCTCCTCACCCCCTCACCTGCCCTACCCTCCCAACTCTCTCCCAAATCAAACATCCTTCTCTAGGGGGAGGTGGGATCATGAATAAAATTTTTAAAATACATTCTGAAAATACCTTTCAACGGTGAATACACACATAAACAAATTTATGCATTAAGATTGTTTTTTAAAATTCTGAGTTTTTAAAATTAAAACAGAGGCAGGGATTCCATTTCTTACCCAATTTCTGTATCTTAATGTACATATTTAGCCTAAAGGAACTCTGGACTCCAATTTTTTGGGGGAGGGGGCATTTTATCAACAGATGCATACCTGTAAATATCTGAAAATATATAACAATAAAAACCCATAGAAATGTGTATGCTTACCTCATGTCTAGATTTTTAAGGAAGTCATATTATTTTTAAATGTAGTCTGTCTGTGTTCCAAAGTTTTACCCCATTTGGTGGTAAATCTAGAAACAGATACAGGTTCACCCTAGAACAATCTCTACTCTCAGAGTGTGGTAGCATTCTCTTTTCCTTGCTAGTGATTCATTTTCATCTGGTGTCTTTCTACGTTCTAGACTCTGTCTGTCTTTAGGAGCTGATGTTACAAAGTCATACAAGTAAATCCACTGTCTAGCTATATATTAGCCTGTATTCTTCCACGTGGCGATTCTGTGAATACAAGAGCAGGATTCTTTGGAGATTTTATTGAGCACTGCCGTCATGTAATTGGCTGAATGCATAAAAATCAGGAGTTCCTGAGTCTGACCCTTTGCTCTCTAGACATAGCAGAGTGTCTGTAGAGTATTTCTTGCCTGCGTGGTGTACTGGAGATGAGAGGCTTCAGGTCAGAATCACTCTGCGTCATAGATGCCATTATCTGCTGATTTAGCTGGGCTGAAAACTGCCGCAAACAGAACCTTTTCACTCTAAGGCTGCAGCCCTAGAGTCATAGGAAATCGGCTCTACCTGAGGCGGGTAATCATTACAAAGTGAATTGGGCTCCCAATTCTGTGGAAGTAATTGAGAGAAACACTCTCAGAGCTATGATGAAGATTCCCTTAGTTAAACCTGTCTAGCACACAAAAAGTACTAAATGCTTGTAACAACCAAGCTACGAAAGGTGCCAGTAGATTATCCTTCAAACTGAACATAGGTGATCACTTAAAATACGTGGCCAAGCCCAGTAGTGTTCTGCTGTTCCTTTGCCCGGGCGCCCTTGCTGCTTTGGGTTCATATTGCAGAGGTCTTCCCTCACAGTGTGTAAACTGATTACCCAGCAGGCGGTTCGGTTCCAGAAGAAAAGTCAGAATGAGGTGGGCTTTTCCCTGGGGAGGAACATCCTGTAAAAACACCAAGGTTGAGAACTGTCGTAGTCACAGCAGTAGGTATATTTTCCTCAGAAATTAATGGCGCAAGCTCGGCAAAAAAATGTTTTTAAGCTACATCTTCCCTACAGTAAGATGAAAATTCAAAGCTTGTTTGAAGCCTTGCAATGAAAGTTAAAGATAAGACTTCTTAGGATTTTTGGTGTTTTTTTTTTCATTGATAATACAGGCAACCATAGCACAACAAATAGTAAATTAAAATGGTAGATAAGTGGGATAGATGTTATTCAAGTTGGCACAGAGTGCACCAGCAAATGATTCTTGAGCCCATGCACCCAGGGCTCATTTTATTAGCTAGTTACACGGACGTCACTGTATCCCGCTCCTTCCACTGAGTTACGGACAGGCAAAGCTATCAAATGTGACTTCATATTTTCAGTTTGTGATAAGTCTATTCATTGAGTATTTCTGACCCTGACATGAACATCCGGCAGATATGTCGTAGCTGTCTTTGGAAACTCTCTGGTTAGGGTGCTGCAGCGTGAGGAGGGTGGAAAGAGCATTCCTCTCATCCTGTTCAGGAGGAGGAAGAGAATGATGTGCTAAGCCTGAAAGAATGTGCAGGCCATCCCGGAGATGATTTGTTACCCTTTCTTAAAGGATAGACCCATAAACGCCATTTGAGTGAGTTGGTGATGACCACACTAAAAGTTTCTGAACCTTCAAAATGACCTCTTCCGTTCACGTGGAGAAGATGAGATAAACCCTCACACAGAAGACTTTTGTTTCTGGGAAGCATTTGCTGAAAGACAGTCCTGACCTGGGACTTTGTATTCATCCATCCCTGAAATAGAGACGAAAACAGTCTTTACTACTTCCATACAACACAGTCTGGAAACATGCTTATGTCTTCCCAACCCCACCCACTTCCTCATTCTGTCTGAATTAAGAAGCCACTGGGGCTTCCTCATTATTTGCCTTATTTTACCACGAAGAAAACTGTGATTTGCAAAGGTCAGGTAATTTGCCCAAGAGAAGACAGTAAAATCTAATTAATTTGTTCATTCATTCATTCATCCATTTAACCAATTCGAAGAAAATTTATCCATTCCATTCTGCAGCAGACCGCAATGTTTCTTCTACAACTGGGTAGCTGTGTGACTCTTAGCAAAATTTGAAACCTTTCTGTAATCCAACCAGTTCAAAAAGGAGGTGGAGAGGAAGCTTGGACATCAAAGGATATGTCTATGATCTCAGAAATCAAGAAGAGGCCAGACTAAGAAAGACAGGAAGACCCTCCCTCCAAAATATTAAAATTGAAAATAAAAATTTAAAGTATCTAAAGAGGAAGGATTAGAAATTAGAAAAACCTTAAAAATCAGGGTCTGCAGTAAGTTATGTTCTGAAATCCATTTTAGTCACAGTACCCATTGCGTATGATTTCCTATTGCAATTTTTCTTTTTTCCTTTTCCTATTGATTTATTCACCGGCATGCACCTAACAGGGTTGTATTACCTCTTTTAATTCTGCAGCAGACAATTTAAAAAAAAAAAAAACCTAAGACAAAATTACATCACACTTCTTTGGATACTTTGACAAAATATTTTAAAAGCACCTCTATCCATGAACGCCCATTTCGGCTATCTGAATAACTTTTCTTGTGGCTAAATAATTAAAGTCACCCACAATATTATCAGGCATTTCTTCTCTGGAGTAAATAATACAAAAAGGATTGTCTAATACAGGTGAAATATTTTTTAATCAGAATTCAGAATCTTTACTCACGAAATTACTGCCAGACCCCCCCCCCCAAAAAAAAAATTGTGGTTCACTAAGGTTAGGTAATTTGTCTGAGATCACAGGAAAAAAAGAGAGAGAGAGAGAGAGAGAGAGAGAGAGAGAGAGAGAGAGAGAGAGAGAGAGATCCAACTAATTGGAAAAGCGAAACATTGGAGCAGCTGTGTGTGGGTCCCTGTCACTAATGAAAGGTCCAACCCTCACGAGTGTTTCTAGTCCTGAATTATTTGAATGTTTCCAAGGGCAAAAGCGTCCCCAGTTTGGGTGTTGCACGTTTGAGCGTAGGTTAAGGGATTAGCAAACAGCCTTTGTAGGAAAATGGGTGAGAGGCTTAAAGCCATTAATGATGGAGAAAATATTTGGAGCTCGCCCTTACACATGAAAAATGGACTGGATATGCATTAGGAGTTATCTCCAAACATTCCATAAAATTATAATCATATCAATTAAATGCTACTAGCAAATATTTCAATTATCCTTAATGGGACAGAGCTTATAAATGAGCAGACCGGGAGATGACTTGTACTTTATGGGTAGCCGTTCTCCTGGAAAAGCAACAATTATAGTGTTGGTGGTGGAAACCAGTTCATAAAATGCAAATGTGCTACAATCTTGGAGTTTTATTTTAATGTAACATTATCATACAGTATTATAATAACCTCTCTATTTCCTTTTGAAAAAGCTATAAAAACAATCATTTCAAGACATCCATTAGTGCAGTGCTTCATTAAAATGTCATCTTTCAAGTGGACTCAGAATTTCTTTTGTAATTTTACGGACTGTCTTTGTTGCATTTGATGTCCAGGAACTATCCCCATGCCTTCTGTAGCAAGGTACTGGGGCTTGATTGTCCAATATCAGAGATCTGACCACCCTGAGCCATACTGGCCTATCATTTTTATTAGATTCTGGCTATAAGTGCCTTGGGTTTTAACTTTTGTGTATGGAAATACCCTGTCCATTTGCAGGCGTCCACTCTCCCTTACTTTTTGCAGTGAAAGAACCTTATTTCTCTTCCACACACTTCCTTTAAATATATCAAGAGATTTAAATTTAGATATCCAAAGCTCCCACTAGATGACACATTATTAAAACATCTGCCTTTCCACAAGCCGTTCTGTTCCTTGCCATTCCACATGTCCTTTTCTACTTCACCAGGCAAAATTGCCCAATCTAAATTTCAGCTCAAGTGTTTGATGGTTTTCACGCTGAGCTCAAACTGTTAATGCTTCCCTGAGAGAATAGAATTGAAACGGGATTTAATCTAAAATAACAAAATAGAATAAAGGTTTTACATATAAATAAGTAATGCCCTCCACAAGCTTGTGCAAGTTTATCTTTTCTGGATTTTGTGCACAGTAGAGAGAAAAGGAAATTTGAAAAGATTCAGAATTTGACGGCCAAAAGCATTGTGAGTAAATAAATAATTGCTGTTGTATACTATCCAATTAATATACTTCATTTCAAAATCAATTTAAAAGCCAAATTAAATATATTTGTCCAATAAACCTTTCCTAATATTAACATTTTATTTGGTGGTACTGTTTGAGCTCATGACACTTTCAAATATCATGTTAGGTAACCAAAGCGAATATCCTGGAAAATGCTAACTGGGGGAGTAGATACTCTCTGCCTTGGTGGAAGTGTCACTAAAGGCTGAGGTTCCTAGGAAGCCTTCTCTCCGAGAACCCCATGCTGCAATTCACCACGCATCACAAAGCAAATAACAAATTACCTACATGTAGCATGGCTCTGAATACTAGGAACAGGATTTTAGAGAGAAACCCTGCGGTCTTTGCCAGAAGGAAATAAAAACCCTTTAAAATAAAAAGTCATTATACTGTCAGACCGGCTTCCCTAGCCTCCTTCCTTTTCAAATAAAAATAAAAGTTCCCGTGCTTTATTACACTCTGACAACAAACAAACAGAAGTGTAATTCCATATGAAAATAATTAATAGGATTTGTAACATCATCCTTTGCCCTACTTTGTAAATGTTGAGCAGATATCTTTTGGCATATTTTCTACTTATAGTTTTTATTCTTATGACTGGGTATTCTATGTACAACAAATTACATTTCAGGATGCAAGTTTGGTTTCTTCAGCTATGGTACGGGAGTAATTAAAACGTCTCACAGGGTGAGTATGAGACAGAGTGAATGAGGAATGTGCTTTGTAAAATCTGAGCTCAGTGTCGCTGTGGGTTTGCAACTCTACTCAGTGATTGCAATAACTAATAACATTTTAATTTTATAAACATCACTTTTGTTCACGCAAATAAAATCAATTGAGAGCTAATTTTGAGATTCCTACAGGCCCAGCTATGACTTTGTGAGAATTATTTTACATAAAAGAGAAAGCAATTGCTGTTAACTTGTTGAGGCACCTGCTACCTATGTTTTATTTTTTTTTCTGTTTGCTATTTATAATAAAGATATGCATATCTAGGGGTTTCTGTTTGGTGGCTTTGCATTGTTTTGATGCTTTCTGTTGATTTGGTATTTTATTACAATCATAGACTTGCAACATAGCCTAGGCTGTTTTCTACCCTCAGCCTTCTGAATGTTGCTAGGATTTCGGATATGCACTACCAGGCATGCTTATATGCACTATCTACTCAGAGTTCCTTCAAAAAGTAGTTCTACTCAGAAGGTCATAAACACACATGAGAGGGAGAGAGAGAGAGAGACAGAGACAGAGAGACAGAGAGACAGAGAGACAGACAGAGAGAGAGAGACAGAGAGAGAGAGAGAGAGAGAGAGAGAGAGAGAGAGAGAATGAGAGAAGATATGACTTCTAATGCGGTCTCCTTTTGTGTATAATGGTGAAATGTATGTTTTTTAACAAACTAGTTGGACAAAATTAGAAACGAACAAGGAAACTGAGAAATGGTTTTACCTATTATTGGTACCTGTTACCAATGCTTGTGGTTAATAATACATAAAATTCAGTTTTTATTTGGATGATAATTTGCAATTTGTTGGAATTAGTCTAGAATAGATATCTACTATTAGTAAGTTGGCTTCATTATTTAAATGGAAGGTCTTAAATTTCTTTCTGCCAAAATTAACATATGTACAAAGAGCCCTGAAATATTTTAGTGTAACATTATAAATTGAGTGGAAGCTTCATGTAGATAAATGGAGAACAAGTTATGCAATTTTAGAATTATATATAGAAGGCTATGAACTATATTTATGGAAGTATGGATACAAAGATATACACTATAGATACTTATATAATTTGAATATAAATTATGTAAGTATAGATACAAAGATATATACTATTGATATAATTTGATCATAAATATGCTTTATAGTTTTATAGCATATAATTTACTATGCATAATACATAAATAAAAATATATTATGAATATATATCATACATAAATTTTTGTAATCTTCAAAATTGGAAGTTTTATATAGTAATAATTATGTACTATGAAACTGCTACAATAAATTTAGCTTTAAAAATTCTCTATTAGAAGGCAAAACTAAGTATCTTAATACTGAATACTTTAGGAACAATGTTTTGTTTTTTTTTTTTTTTTTTTTTGGTTTTTCGAGACAGGGTTTCTCTGTGGTTTTGGAGCCTGTCCTGGAACTAGCTCTTGTAGACCAGGCTGGTCTCGAACTCACAGAGATCCGCCTGCCTCTGCCTCCCGAGTGCTGGGAGGAACAATGTTTAAAATTTTAAAACTATAGCTTACGAGACAACCTATAAAGAACTGCTAGTGAATTTTCTTTTACTAAGACTTATTTTGGTAAATTTTTACTTAAATATCAAAAATAATAGTCTACAGAGTGAAATTTTCAATAGAGAGGACAAATTTCCCACCAGCAATGTGCTACTTTTCTCAAAGATAACATAAGACACAAGAACAATCTAAGTGCAGCTGACTTGGCCCCTCTTTTGAACAGATGGCTTGATGTGACAATGTTAAGGCTTTGTTTTCCATTTGTATCTTTACTTTAAAGATGTGTCCAGTGAATCTAGTTCTATCTGTAGCAATGAAACTTCTATGCCTGTGGGCTAAAATATGCTCGTACATTGATCCTCCAAGTTTTACAGTGAAGAAGTACTGGTACTTCTTCCTTGTTTGATTTACTAACTTGTATAAATTCATAAGCAGAAAAAAGCAGATTGAGAGCATTTGATTCTAGAATCTGTGTTCTTAGTAAGTGTTCCCTTCTGCTACAGGGTTGGAACATCAGCACATAACAATCTAGAGATGCCGTTTATCTTTTCACTCTAAACAGTCTTGTTGTATGCAAAAACAGACCATCACTAACCCTCATGTCCAGTACATAGCATAAGCATCAATGAACAATAGCTTTTATTATCCATATGATTAACTTGACTTTATCCTTAAACCTTGGGGTTGTTCAGGAACTCACTCTGGAGCCACTTAAACTCAGTCCTGCTTTTGCCTCTCAAAATCCAGGATTACAGACATATGTTGACTTGTCCAGTTAAATTTGACACTTATCTTCGTGTATAGTAGCTCTCCTTATCCTTGTTCTCCATGTTCTGATACTCAAAGTGAACCACAGTCTAGAAATAAGACTAGGTTCAAGAGTTTCAAGCCTGGCAGTGGTGCCGCACGCCTTTAATCCCAGTACTCGGGAGGCAGAGGCAGGTGGATCTCTGTGAGTTCGAGACCAGCCTGGTCTACAAGAGCTAGTTCCAGGATAGGCACCAAAGCTACAGAGAAACCCTGTCTCAAAAAACCAAAAAAAAAAAAAAGACTTTAAAAGAGTTTCAAGACAAAGAGACACATGGGTGTGGGTGTGGTGACTTCACCTGCACACTCAGCACCACCGATCCTATTGCTCTGAGCTACCTGAGAGTACTTGCTCTCAAACCAAACCAAATGAGGCCAAATCAACCAAACAACAAACCCAAAAGATTAACTAACAAAACAAAATGATACACTACACACTTAAAAACCTCACACATATTTATGTAATGTATGTCTGCAAAATAGAAAAAAAGTTTGCAGCTTTTATTGTTTATTATTATAGTTGTTCTATTTTACTTAGCTTTTTGTTGTTGGCCTCTTACTATTTATTATACTACAGTTTTATCATGGTTAAGAATATGAAGAATGTCATTTATAAAGAGCTTACTGCTCTCTAAAATTTCAGACATCCACTAGGGTTTTGGAATGCACTGCGCTTAGGAATAAATAGAGACTATTGTGTTTCTTCAAGAATGTCCAGTAAACAGATCCTTACAAGCAATGTGTCCAGGCCACAATATTTCATATTGTCTACTTTACTCTGATGTCAGTCTTCAAAGAAAAGTGACCAAGCCCACTTACAAGACCCTCAAAGCAGCTAGAAAGCATTGATTGATAACAAGTCCTTAAGAAATTCAACTGACTTGATGGGAAATATGATTGAGAATTCTAAAAACAAACACCAGTCTATCCTTCTTGAATGTCGACAAGTTTAAAGAGATTAACTATCCCATAATTCATTCATTCATTAATGTTAAGGAGTTGTCTTAGTTTTCATATCCAGTAAATAAGTTATTGTTTATGGTCATCTTCAAGTTTATATAGAAACCCAGCAGGGACAACTGAAAAGTAACGGACACCAGGCTGTTAGCTGCACCTTGGATGTAGAAATGTGTAATTGCTTCACATTGTGAGTTTCTACTTGCCAGATATTGGTCTATGTATATGTATAATTTTGCACTTAGATGGATGCTTTGTTGATGATGGTACATAAATCTCCCTCCCTTTAGCTCTCTCTAATAGGCTTCTGTTCACATCAAAGACATTCCCATCTTTTGTTGTTATTTTCTCTTTACCGTGTTCTTGTTTGAAGATCTAATACATATTTTCTGCCTCTATGTTTTACTAGCATTTTATTTTTCATGTCTGCACAATTTAGGACTCTTTGTATTATCACCCATTGACTGAAATCTAAAGGAGTAGTATAAGTATAAATAAGTTAGAGGAAGACCATTCACAAGCAAAGATTGTTGTCCTAGCTTTGATGTTCTAATACCTAACCTACAAAATACCTACCTTGTACAGCAAAAAACTACAGAGTATCCCTATAGCCAAAAATATTGATCACTATTCCTTGTATTATTGATCTTCTCAGGCAAAATATTACAAAAATGTGAAACTACATTTGTATGTGAATCTTAATTTCTTCTAAGGATTAAATTTTCTTTGTTAGGCTGATATTGAGCAAATCTCTCTCCGGTACATTTAGACTAATTGTCCAGAAACTGTATCTTCCTTGATAGTTAATATTGCTTTTTTGCGATGTATTTTTAGTTACTAGCTTCAGCATTCCAACTGCTGTGGCATTCCATGTTATCAAAAGCACAATCCTATCATTTTTGAGTACAAATAGTGTGTTCACCCTATGACGTTAATCAACTAAACCTCATTAAAAAGAGAAAAAAAATAGTTGTTTTTTTGGATTAAAACCTTAAATATCATAAAGTGAAATTTTCTCAGACTCCCCCTACACATCTTTTTATAAGGTATTTTAAAGTTTCACCAATGTATATAGAGAATTGAAAAATGAAGTCTGTGAGACATCCTTTAAATATTGTTGTTAGAGGTTCTTAAAATGAAATATGACAACTGATTGTTGATGATTTAACTCTTCTCTTGCCACAAATTCCAGGAGAGGTAAGTTAAGAGAGGTGTCTACATAAGTCTACCCTCTGTTACTCATTTATTAAAATATATTTCTAGAGGTGATTGTTGTACCTTGCAAGCCTTTATTCATCATAACTAACCACAAAAGGATAGACACTGAACAGTCAAAGCTTGTCCTGACCTCTTGATTTTATTTTTGTAATGTCTACCTTCTCTTTATAGAATATTCATACACAGACAATAATGGTCACATACTGCCAACTCTTTTCAATTTTATGTTTAAATTAGAGTTCATTTGGACACATTTTTTTGTCTATCATTCTTTTTTCTTTCTGAACTTTCAAATGATCTTACGTGCTTAGACTGTGGCTTGTTTTGTGTTTCCCTGCTCTGATGTGAGTGCTTGTGTGTGTGTGTGTGCGCGCGTGCACATGCGCATGCGTCCATGTGTGCAACAATGTGTGTTTGTGTGTGTTTTATCCCAGCTAGTTATATCCTGATAACCTGATATCATACTGTGCTTTAACACAGTAATACAGTCATCAAACTAAAACAACACAGTAAGCGGTCACATTAACCATCATTTTACTTGATCACTCGGGAGAGATTAAACTTATTCATTTTTACTATAGATAATCAAATATTAAAACATACTAAAGTAAAGGGAGGTGGGATTATTGAGCTGTGACGTGCTCATTGCCAAAACAACCTCTTCCATCCGATGTGTAATGCTTGCTGGCAAGATATTTGCAAAAATTTCATCAGGTCTTTTTCTTCTCATTTGCATTTGGTTTATCTAAAGTGAAATCCATTCAATTTTATTGAACTGTAATTCTAGTAATTTACAATATTTACATGCTGCGGTTAGATTGAAATCAGTCCTTAATTCAAATTCAATCTAAATTTACTGCGTAGTAATTAGGGCTTTGTAACTGACACTGGGGGCCTATTGATTTAATGAAAAACTTAACCTTACAGTAAGTGTTTAATTGGCTGCTGTAGTAGATTCTGTTCTGTCCTAAATTGTGGACTTTAGAGAATCAGGTACTAATTTAAATTACACAACTATATAAAGATCAGAACTAATTTTTTATATGTAGCCTAACAGATGAATTAATTCCTTCCTCTTTGAAAAGGGTAAGGAAAAGAGTTGATAATGAAAGTCATTTCCTACCCTGCCTATTGCCATGTAAGGCCAAGCTAGCCGTGCTAGAAATGATTGCCTATGCCTATTAAATATTGACATAGAGTTATGAAAATAAAAGGGAATGGTATTTCTACAAAGATTATTTAGTAAATGGGAAAACAAAAACAGCATACCTATCTTAAAGCCCACATCTCTTTCACAGAAAGAAAACTGAAATATTACCCCAAATAAAGTATTCTTTAAATTTTAAGCAGTACTCAAAGGTTTGACTTTCAGCAAAGTTAATTGATTTATTGATAAGTGAAATTTTAAAACCAGTTTCAAACTGATCATAGTGATTAGAAATACTATCACCGATATCCTCTTTCTATAAATTTAAATCAGAACACACTTTTAATTTTAATTCTTAGTTTTTCTTATTTATTCCAAGTAGTATAATATCTATTGAAATAATTGCGGTTTTCAACTGCATGCTAACTTGGCTATACACCAGCAGATCTGTAATAGACATTTTTACCAAAACTAGAAATCATAATGCTTCTGTATAAAACAGTGATGAATGGGAAAGGAAGGATTTTGGTAGTTTGTTATCTGTTACATGTCTAATTTATATTAGATGGGCTGAAGGTCCAAACAGGAGGACTTTTGCTTTTATTTTTTTTAAGTATGACTTATATTTTTCAGTTTTGTAAAACACGAACTAATTAAAATTTATTTGACAACCAGAAACAAAAGAAGAGATTTGTTTTTAAATGTAGGAACTTGAAATATTTCAATGCTTATTTTCAATTTCTGAAAACATCTTAGGTATGTAATGTGGAAAACATCATTAACCCTTGAAATTGGCGTGAAGAGATAATTAGTATAGTTAATACATTCATATTGCATGGATGCGTAGTCACAGTGGGTGAACGGAATACTTTAGTGTTGATCAACAATGAATACACTAAAAAGTATATAAGCAATGAGTATAACAAACGAATATTATGAATAATAATAAAAGATAGAATCTTCTTTATGACTCCAAACAATTGAGAAATCTGTTTAAAATAAACCAGTTCTTACTCAAATTTAAAAAAATGTTTGATTGAAAGATTTCTCATTTGGAAAGTTTAATTTATATTCCGAGCCATGAGTGAAGAATTCTGTTCTAAGATTTACAACTTTTACTATGAAGAGACATTAGGATTCCATTTGAAAGAAGAAACTTGTGCATGTGTGAGGTTATTCAAGACACTGTATTGTGAAAAGACTTAGCAGAACAGAAAAAAAAAAATCAGCAACCTTTCATTCCTTGACAAGGTACCCGACTCAGACTCCACCACCTTGCCAATACACCGGACTCAGACCTCACTCCCCAACACACCTCAGCATGAAGGCAGTCCACACCAGGTACAGAAGGCGGAAAACCACACTCGGCTCCCTTTGGTGCTTCCTCTGATGAATGCCACACGCAGGAGCCATGCTGCCCATCTCTCAGAGTGGCCTTCGCTGCCAGCACAGCTGATATCTGGAGGCTTGCCGCATTCACATTGTCAGCTTAAATACCCAGTAAGGACTCAAACTGGGAAGAAGACAAAGTACTGTAGCATGCTGATCCACTTCACTGGCCCCACCAATTAGCTGTGAAGAATATGGCTCATTTAGAAGTGTATATGATAATACTGAACCATAACTGGAAATTAGATATATAAAAAAGGAGGTCATTAGCTGGCTCTTGTCTTATCCTCAGCTAAATGTATCGCAGATAAAATCAGATCGGATAAGTTAAGCCTTTTTAAGCTTTGGGGCCCTTTCTTATGTGCTTACATTAGAAGGGTCTTTGTAAACTATGTACGTTCATAGCACTACCGCTTACAATCCGGCAGCTAATACTGTCACAGTTGCCATTACCAGCTGCTGTTTCCAAAGGTACATGGCTTCTTTCACATACATATCTATTCTAGACTGAAAAGAAAAGCACTGTGGTAAATCCAGAATATACAGCCCGAAAAGAGCATCCACATAACCCTTAAATATTAAAATTTGAAGGTAATAGAAAATTATGATGTCATCTGCCATGTGTTGGTGATTTAAGATGGCTTTAAATATATAATCTGCAAACAGGAAATTATGTGTATTTTGATGAAATATATCTTTTCGAGGTTTTTTTTTTTTAAATTTGTGACCAAAACTAAAAGGTAAATAAGACTCACAATAGATGAAATTCATCTAAACAAGGAGGAGATGTTGACAATAATTTAAAAATTACATTACAAGTTACCTGAAGTGCATGAATTAGTTTATTAGCATATAAATCTTATGAATAAAGAAAGATGTATCGCAAGAACTTTGTTGTGTGTGTGTACAGCTAGAGAATACCCCAAACCATTTTTAACCAGAAGATAACAATCAAATACTAACAAGACTGTAATATGCATGGGCAAAACACAACTCATTGCATTACATTAGAGTCCTTTTCTTTTTGAGAACTTATTTTTTTCAGAGGTGCTGCTTGAGCTGTCTGTCAGGAGGCTCTCTGATAAACACTAGTCTTGACCCTTTGGGGCTGCTCTCACAAATGACACAAACTGATGTGTCCTGTAGGCAAAAGAAGGTCTATCACTTCTATAAACTGGGAAACCAAAGCTTAAAGTCCGGGTCTGATGAAGCCAGCTTTTTGATTAATAGAGAGCACATTCTCAGTATGCATTTAGCGATATATGAGAGAGAGGGCTCTACCGGGTCTCTTTCATATGGCGCTAATCCTATTCATAAGGGCTTAGCAGCCTAGTCCTAAGCTCTTGTCCCAAAGGACCAACCTAATATTATATCAGTTGCACTTAGAATTACAACATATAAATTTTAGGGAGGGATATGCATTAATACCATAACAATACTGTAAACCTCTCAAAGTATCTGGCACTTATAACAACCATCAGCTGAAGACACCGACCTTAAAATTAATTCTGGGAGACTCTATTCAATACTAATTTCAGTCAGTTTGTACTGGACCCAACATATCAAGATTCTTATTCTTAAATGCTCGTTAAAGGTCATAGGACAAGGGAGGTATGGTGTCCAAATAAGCAAAGTGTTTCTATGTTGCCTTTGGGAAACAATGTGGACAAAAGATTTCATATTCTGATAGTTTGATTCCCAAACCTCCTGCGGCAATACTGGTTCTGAAAAGTCATCAAAGATTTGAATTACGTGGTGGCAAAGGACTTCATGATCATTGTAGATAGTAGAGGAGCTCTAGAAGAAAGATGGGGAGTATGCTTGGCCATTGCAGTAAGAACCCTGTTGAATTCTTAGTTTTCCAACTGAAATAATATTTAAATTGGCTGAGATCTGTTTTTCTATAAGTGTGGAAAATGCTATTACCCTTGCCTCGTGATTTTGTGCGTCTAGATAAAATGTTGCATTCATATAATTTACTACCTACTCGGTACAATAAGAAAGGACACAAGTCAAGTTGTGTGTGCCTTTGATAAATTCTTAGTACAACGGTAAATCTTTATATTCCCATTCGATCGTCTCCAAGCCTTTCTGATCTTTTATCCCTTTGCATCCTCATCTGAGTGGGGTTTTAGAGATTTCTGGGCACCAAAATAAGGTTAAAAATCATCTTTCTCATTTAGAGATTCATTTTATGAGTAAATAAAGTGTACTTCTTAGAAAATTAATTCTGAGTTAGAAGAAAAACTATAGAAAAATGTCAATTTTAAGATAATTTAGTGTAAGTTTCAAAACCTATGTAAGGTGTGTTAATTTGTAGTCACCTAAATGACGATTTAAAAACAATGGCCATCTTGACTAACATAATAGATTATACTGCATGGCAGTGAAATGTACAGTTAATCAGCCAACTCTGCTGGTTAGATTTTTGTTTTGCTACTCCTTAGCTGTTTGTGTAGTTTCACAAATACAAGCACATTCTAACACTCAGCGTCCTTACTCTGCAAGCAATACATAGAGAGCACAGTCTTTGAACCACCAAATTACCCTCAGCACATTTTTTTTTTCAAGATGAAATGTTTGCCATATAGTGACAGTGGCCTCATCAGGAAGCTTACTGAGTGACCTCTCTAGCATTCTCTAACAGCGAAGATGAAGAACCAGGAGCGGTACCTTCTCAGCACAGCCACTGATGGTGAGATCAAAGTCCTCAGATCCTGACAATAATATGCTCTTGAGAACTCTGCCAGACCCAGTGGGCAGTGACCAGAGGGGACCCTTACTACACATTGCAGGGTGCTGAGAAGGCCATTCATCCATCTGGGGATAACTGTATCATGATTCTGTGAATGCTCAGAGTTTGCTTGCACAGCCGCCTTTCATCTGATGACTTCGCTGCTCCACGAACAATACTGAAATCTTAGGATTTTACTGTCTCTAGAAAAAAATCCCTAATTATAGTAATTCTGAGTTTCCTTTTGCTAGGCAAGCTTCATGTAAGCACCAGATATTATAAAGCTCTATGGAAATTCCTGATGCAGTTTTAGAAATTGAGGAACCAGGTTGGGCTCACAAAAGCACTCTTGTATGTGTATATGTGTATGTACATGTGTGTGTGTGATAGGCAAATTCAGACAAGCTTGAGATTTAAATAGTTTAAATAAAAATTGCATATTATTCTCACTTTTAATTATTTGTTTAGTTACACCCCATCTAATGTATTTGGAAATTTGATCTAGCCTCTATTCCTATGATCTAAAAAAAATCCTATATTTATTTAGAAAAAGTACATAAAATCATTGACTACATCAATGAAATAGTACAGTAACAGTAGAAGGAAGTTAATACACATACACATGTTTGTGCTTGTGAATATATGTATGCACAAGTAAAAGCCCCCATACTGCAAATTATCATCTTTTAAGATTTCCTAGGTGGCTAAGTTTACTTTAAAAACCTGGTCTGAGTGTAACGAAAACAGCAAATGTCTCAGAGGGGCTTATTTTCAGCTTAACGTAGCACAGATTTTAGCTAAATTTCCATCTCTGTATTATCCAACAGAGCACACACGTTTCAGCAATGATTTTTGTCGCACTCCCATTTTATATGACAGTAAGTTAAATACAATTCTTCACAATCTCGTAACTTGTCATGTAGCATTCATGGAGCGATGGCTATATTTTTATATCACAATAAGCTAGATCTTTTGCCTTCAGTGTGATGAAAGAATATTTGAATATATACCTGGGGACACTCGGTGACACCAGATGGTACTTTGCCATCTACAGGCTCCACTTCGCCTGCTTTGCGAGTTTGTGACAGCCCACAGGGAGGTGCCGAGGCATCCATCCAGTCAGTAATGTATCTGGGACAATTCAAACACTGCGAACATCTTCATGAGCTTAAACAGCATCCGTTATTATTACCCTGACAAAGCGGAAGAGGATAAGCCAGCACATCCCGTTCAGAAAGAACATGCTGTTAATTGCCCTAATCTGGGACAAGAAGACAGAGTCGACAGAAGTCCACAAATGGACTTTTCAGAAAGAGCTACAGAAATCCTGGCTACTTTATCATGATTCCACCCACAGTTCAGAAAATCATTTTAGCAGGAGCACCCTGCTGAATTAAGAATACGTGTTTATATTTATGTACATATATATATGTACACATATATACCCATATTATAAATAGTAATATGGATATATCAATATAATAGAAATATAATTGTATTATGAATATGTTTTATGAATATACAAATATATATTTAATCATAATGGTTGCTGCTATTATCAGCACATCATCACAAGTCAGTATTTTATCTTATGAGAATCTATAATAGGATGTGTGCTGTGTAGAACTTTTAGCCTTTGATGAGTCTCCTGAGTGTTGTGCTATGGAGCAAATAATGCCCCATCTGTCTTCAGATTTTCAAGTAGCACAATCTCAAGCGACTTGAAATTTCCTAGGCACCCGTCATCCCATCCCTACCCTTCTGCAATTTTATGGGTTTTTTTTTCTTCCATAAACCAAGCTAGCTATTTAATGCATCTTAAAATTATAATTACTTTGTAATACCTTTCAGATTAATTGTGACCGTTATTTGTGAGCTGGGCCTTGGAGATAGAGTCAAAGGTTTGGAATTTAAGAAAATAAGCTTTGGATTCCCTGAAATACTTTTTAAGTTGTATGTAGATTTGGAATTTATTGCTCTTCTATTGTAAAGCAATGGAAAACATAATGTAGTGGTGTATTCCTGTGACCCAGTACTGGGAAAGGACAGCATGAAGAGCATCGATTCTTAGCAAGCCTAGGGTCCTTCCTGAGTTTCAGAGCATACACAGCTACAGTGGATGATGTCTTACAACAGGAACAACACCAAAAAAGGAATAATGAAAGAAAGGGGGGGAGGAGAAACAGAGATTTTAAGCCTAATTTTAGTTATAGTCCTTTAGATGAAGTCTTTTTATATAAAACAGAAATAAAAGGTGATGCCCCAATAATTTGATGGGATTATTTATCTTCACATTATAAAAGTAATTATAAATGAGCTTAAAGAGGAAATGAGTAAGTATGTTTACTTCAATAAAGTGGAGCTGGTTTAAAATAATTTTCCCATATATAATATATTATCATGTCTTCTTCCCACTTACCTCATACTTCAGAAATAAACCTTAAGAACTGATAATGAGAAATAGGTTATGCCTCAAATTCCCGATCTACTATAACATAAACGTTTTTAAATTATGTCTAACAAGTCAAGAAACAGGGAGTAGTTCTCACTATGTAGGGTCTATATTTTAGCACGTTTTTGAGAAATAGAGATAGCCCTATGGATTAATCACTTTTGAAGGTTGCTGAATAGTGGTAAGTGATGTTTCTCTTCCAGTTCACCGTGGAAGGACACCACAGATGAGTGTATTACAGTCTATTATTCTTTGTGAGATTTTGCTTTGAGCCAGGAAAGTGAACATTAATTTGTAGTTTTCTGTATTAACAATTTGTCTCCGTATGTCATTCAGTTCACTTAATATATCCTGGAAATTAGGTCTTTACAAAATAAAAGATTGAAAGATTGAATCCCACTTCCTAACCATTCGATCCAAATTTTCAAAACTTGAAATCATTGGAAAATGTGACCTTCATCTCTTTGCCTGATCTAATGAATAGAATCTTAAAAGTACAGTATTTGTTCAAATGGGCTAAGTTTTCCTGCCTTGGAGGGGAGAAATAGGTACATCATGTCTTTTTATTATTTCCATCTTTTCCTGTGAAAGCATCGTTTTGTTTTGTTTCTACACTGGGTAGATAGTCATAATAATATCTGATGCTTAAATTGGAGGCACCATTCAGTGCATTAAAAAAGGACTGTACCACTCACTATTACTGAAAACACTTTTGTAATTTAAGAACTTTTTAAGACATGATCAAATCCGATTTGAGCATACTTTAAGAAAATGCTAAGCACCGTTACCTGTTTTTGTTTTTCCCCGACAAAATATCAATTATTTTAACAAGGCTCAGAAAGAACTGTCTGAACCTAGCAGAGGTATTTTCTGAAATGAAGTAGTGAATACAGACAGTATTGGCAGTCTGAAAACACAAATACAGCCACTAATTGCTGCAATACTTTTTTGTATGTAGAGTCATGAAATGGGGAAGAAAATACATAGTAATCTTATTCTGGCAAGTTCCATTATTTGTTTTCAATGATTATAAAGGTTAGTGAATACTTTATTCTTTGATTATATCATAATTACTGTGTGATCTTTTCAGCTTTGTTGATACTTTAGACAGAGATTCCCTACTTTGATTGATAATTTGTATCCCAGCTAAACAATGCTGTCAAAAGGATAGGGAAACAAACTCTGCTACTCTCCCAGACAAATCAGTTGATCTTCTTGGTTCCTTGTTGTCATCTGCTGTATGAGAGAAGTAGTCTAGAGCATCTATTCTTTTCCTGAATTATTCTTTTCCACAATAACCGACTTAATGATACGTGGGGAGTGGGTGCAGAGATTTAATTCTTTGTGTATATCTATATGCTTGAATATGTCTGTGTGTATTCCTGTGTGTATGTGCAGAAAATCAGCAGACTGAATAAGAAAAAATACCCACACACTTTATTTGATTGATTTCAAGTTTCTTTAAAAACTTGGAAAGAAGCAGAGGTGACCAATGTCAGATCACTGTGATTTAAAAAGAAAATACAATGCTTGGATGCCAAACTCTAAATAGTGAAAATAATATATAATGAATAAACAGTGGAAGGTTTGCTCTAAATGTTTAATAATGACTTTACCAAAATCAGAAAATTAGCATCAAAATTTCCTAGATGAGACCTGTACATGCTTTTTAATATCTCCATAGAGAAATGTTAAGAATCACAAGTGTGTGTGTGTGTGTGTGTGTGTGCAATATTGTTATTTACTCTACTCCTAACGCTTTCACAGTTCTTTATCATTCCAATATGTCCAAGTGTCTGAGTTCATTCCCTATCTCTTTCAAGGGTTCATCTCCTCTAATTCACAATAATAGCTGGAACAGTGGCCTCAGTAACAACAACAATAGCAAATTTTTCTACCTTACGACTTGTAGTTCAGAGAGCTGGAGCATATTCAGGGGACCGCATATAAAGTGAGCTTGTCCACAGCTCACCATATCCATCCAGAAGAGTTAGGTGACTAGCCCAAGGTTCACATTTCAAGTGATGGCATCCTGATTTACACCCAATGGTCTGTGCTGCAGTGTTTCCTACCAATGCTGCTGCTGCGTCCATCTCCCCACTCGTCAGCTGCTTCCTTTAACTGCTACACACAGCTTAAAGTTCAGCAACCGCTGGTCTCCCGCCTGGTTCTTATTTTCCTTCTCATCTAAGATGTTACATTCCTTCATTCTTATCCTCCACATCTCATCAGTTTCCGCTGGCAGAATTCCATCCTGTCTTTTCTTTCTGCGCTTGCCTCTTCATTAAAGGCTTCAGACTGCGGCTGGAGAGATGGCTCCGTGACTTAGAGGAGCCCTCGCTGCCCTTTCAGAGGACTCAGGTTCTGTTTCCTACACCCACATGGAGGCTCTGAAAACTGTTACTATAGCTCCAGGGTATCTGGCGCCCTCTACTGGCCTCTGAGAGCACCAGAGCGCACACATGGTGCCCAAGTTTGGCTGAAGGCAAATAATCTCATATACAATTAAAATAAATCTCTAGCCGGGCGGTGGTGGCACACGCCTTTAATCCCAGCACTCGGGAGGCAGAGGCAGGCAGATCTCTGTGAGTTCGAGACCAGCCCTAAATAAATCTCTTGATAAAAAAATCTCTTAATAAGGCTTTACAGCTAGTAAAACATAAGTAAATTTTGTTACTACACAGTTCACTTGTTTTCACCCAATGAGCTTTCCAAAGTCATCTTTATACTATGCTTGTCTTTGTGAAATTATTCCCAATTAAAATCTTCTATTGGTTCTCAGTCTTCAAAATATTGTTGAAACTCTCCACGATAGATGCTTGCTTGTCCTTCCAATGACATCTTGGAAAATTATTTCCACAGTTAATCTAGATTCCTCTTTCCTCAACCTCACTTATTTTTCATTTTTAACCAAGCATCTTTCAGTTTTCTTAGCTGTCCATCTCCAGCACAGCCACTGCATCTACTCGTGCATCCCTCATAGCATTTTGAGGAGACACCACGTTTCATGCATTGAGTTGAAAAGTTAGGAACCATTTATTGATCTCTGTTAGACACAGATCTTGTCTTCAGTTCACTGGAAAAACAATTCTGTTTTTAAAGAAAAAGAGAGCTAAAATGTTAATTTTCTTAAATACGCATTTAAATGGAGAAACTAGAGACTACCGGAAGTATGACAAGTCTTGGCTACAAACTAGAAAGGAATTGGAGTTTATTCAGAATGAGAAACAGTCTCCTGCAGGTGTCAGGGACAATGTACAGACAGTTCTAGGTGCTTCTATATAGCAGAAAAGAAGTTGTGTGAAGAAATAAAAGAATTCTAGAAAACTCCATATCTGTCTACTGTCCCCAGTGAGAGTCTAAATACCTCGTGCTTCTATCCTGATAAAGATCACAATAAGGAATATTTTACTTAATAGACACCAAAATTCCAAGTAAATTGGAAACATTTCAGAACGTATTGGAGACTATATATATATATATATATATATATATATATATATATAAAATATATATTGAGATCTTATCATTGCTGTGCAATGAATTCACTCTGAAAAATACAATGCAGAGTACAAAGAAAATAAAGGTCATGTTAGACATGAGGGTAGACCCTGTGTGTGTGTCTGTGTATGCATGTAAAACGAGAAAACTTCCCGTGGGAAAAATTGTGGTCCTTAATGGAGTATTTTAAGAGCATCAGAAGAAGACAAAGTGAACAAACAAGACACCATGAAACATTGCTTATCTCGTGTACTCCTGGAGAAGAAGTATCCTCCAAATAAATTCCAAAAAGCTGCCAGCCAAACAATAACATGCTACAAAGGAGTGGTCAGGATACTACCAACCATGGAGATTAAGTCCAGTCACTAATGAGAAAGTATTGAATATACTTTGTGATCGTTTTGATCTTTGACAGAAACGAACGTGTGAATTCAGAGCAAAATAACGGCCAAGAGGGAATTGGGGGAACAGGAAGTAGAACCTAAACATGGCCAGAAGAAAAGGAGGCAGGTTTGGCAAATGCCATTCTAGCTACTTATTTTATAGATAATGCTATCTATTGATGGTGCAATATTTGAAAGCTACTTGCATAAATGTATTTGTTAATTTCTTTTCTCTAGAGTTTCCATGCTTGTTAACTAATAATTACTAAAATTAGTAATAATGATTTATAGATATCAATTTTAGTTATCCACGTGCTGTTCCAATTTTTCCTGAATATTCTGCACATGTACACCTAAGTGCATTTCCTCAGAGATCAGTTTACTCACGGTCCATATATAATTGAAAACTGAGGATAACGCCAAGCTGAGAGTATAGTTCAGGGATAAAGTACTTGCTTAGTAAGCAACAAATCCCTAAAATCAACCTCCACCCCCGAAATAAAATAACAGTAAAATAACATTTTAGTGATGTCATAGAATTATATCACTATTCTTTATTGAGACTGTTTCTTGCCAGAGACTAAGATGTCAATCTACAACTTTTTATTGTATGATTTCAAGTGTTACTTATAAATAGTCATCATTTACCCATGAGCAACACGTTTTCTAGCAATGGTTTACAATGGCTCCTGCTTGGAAGTGCACATAATATGCACATGCTAAATGAATTCATTAAGGCTGGTGTGATTACAGTGAATGTCAAATGATTAATAATAATGGGACTTCTAAGTGTTACCATTACTTTCACAGTGTGTTACTGTTTTTATCCTTATGAGCCCTGAGGATAAATGACACTCACATATTACGCTTGTATGTTAATTGTAGCTGCATAATCAAAGGTTGATCTAGCAATCTCATGGGCAGTAAAAATTTCTAACCCCCTGAACACAGAGAGATTGCTATTATTTATAAGTTCCAGTGAAAAGTGATTCAATATTTGAGATTCCAATTATAAATGACATTTATATTATGTTTCCCACATATTCACTACAACCTTACACTCTTAGACTTATTTTTATGAGCACTGTTTGAAACACAGAATTGAAATTAATGGATTTTTAAGGACTTTATGGTTTTCTACCCTTGAGAGTATATAGTAAGTATATAAGAAACGGACATACACATTCACATGTTTTATTTAATCTGATAATAAGGCGCCCAGTGGTACACATACAAGTACATTGATTCATTATGACTCAGGTGTTTGATCCTAGGACAACTGTGTTTGTGTGATGGTTCTCTCTTATTGGTATAGCAATTACTCAAGTTCTGAAACACTTGGACACTAGCATATGAAAGACTCTAACATATTCCATTCACAAACATGGTAGAGATGGTTGGAGGGATAGATGAAGAGGCTTTGGGTTGATGAAAAAGAAAAAGAAATCTTCAGGAATATGTGATGGACAATTTTCACTTAATGCCTAGAGTAAGCAACAGGCTGGAATCTCAAGCATAAAATAAAAGAAAGATGCAGAAATGACCTGTAAGTCCCATTGAAAAGACATCAGTGAACAGTGTCTCTTTTGTCTTAAAACATCAATACCCAATATCTTTTAAGCATTATTAAATGATGGATGTATTTATTTGGTTTTGCCTTTTATTTCTTTTGTAGTACTGGGCATGTACACACGGTGTGTGGTAGGCAAGCATTCCACCAATGAACTTAACCCCAAGTCTTTGTTTTGTGAGACAAGTCTTATTACATACCTCCAGTTTACCTTGAGCTCTAGTCTGAGTTCTTGTTGCTATGTAAGGGTTGAAATGGGATTTCTGTTCAGTGATAGATAGTCTACAGATCCAGCATCATGTATAGTGGGTTTTCTACAATAAAACATTTAAAGAGTGAAGCACAGCTAACAGCACACTTGACAACACAGCCAGTTTTAATTAAGACTAAGTGTTTCTCTTTTGCCCAGAATTCAATGCAGTGTCCTAAATATCATAAACAGTGCATTCATGAAGTTATTAAATAACATAAAACTGACTCAAAATTTGTAGGATGATGCTATCCATATCTGAGAGGGTCTTCATAGCCTTGAAGAAAAGGCATACTCTCTAACAAGAATAATTCTGGCTATCAAAGTTCCCATTCAAAGAATTTAAGTAAATTTATAGGAAAAGTCAATAGGGCTTTGCAGTAATGTCTATAGAAGTTGCATTTAGTTGACTGTAAGTTCTGTAACAGAAAAACTTTACAGTATGTTTAGATATATGAAGATATTTTGGATCATAGTGACAGAATCATATTCAAAAGTCTGGAAGGAGAAAATGGCTTATGAGTCTGGTTTGGTAGATCAAACATGGAGGCCTTCCCTCAGTTAAACACATTCAATCTCACAAGACACTTCTTCACTTGTCTCCTTAAGACTAAAGAGCAGGGTGCTTGAGGGGGACATAACACATGCCACATGAGAAGCTGCCAAGAAAATAATGATAAAATCCTGTGAGGAACCCTTAGCAATGGCCAAATACTTACAGGACTAACCTGTAAAAGGGAAAAGTGATTCGTCTGTGGCTCACTGAAGAATAAAACCACCCCAGAGAGGATGTAGACACAGAATATCAGATCACGACAAAAACAGACTTTAACATTAGAGCAGAAGAAAGTGATGCCTTTATGAGCAAGTATATATATCACAACTTTTAGGACAGTGTCTAAATATCTGCTTACTGAATATCAGGAGAAGAAAGTCAGTAGTATTACTATTACTAACAAGAAAGTACTAACTAGTGAAGTATTAAACAGAGGAGTGGAGTTGACACTGACTTCCCACTTTGGGGTTTCAACGTGATTCATGTTATGAAAATAGTTTCACCTTAGGCATACTCATCACACAAATGTATACATAACTGAAATAAAATGGTCACAAAATAATGTTTATAATTATTAAACATTCTTCATATATTCTACTCTATATCACTATCACACTTATTTTTTTTTTTTTTGCCTACCTGCGTTGATGTCATACCCCTACAGTGAGCTACACAATTTGGAAACTCTGTGACTATCACTCTGATCAATGGACTGATTAGGGCAAATATCTTCTATGGTTAGAAACACACGTGGCCCCTACAAGATTGACAGGAACAAGCAAACAGAAAGAAATCTTGCTGTTTTCTTGTGGCTCATTTCATTCTTCATTCGAAATGAAATTTAAGAACTACAGCAATGAATACATTAAATTGTGGTGCATGTTCATTTGCACATGCATACACATATAACATGTTTTTAGGCAACAATAATATTGGGCAATAAAATCCACTCTGGACTATGGTTTGATAATTCTCTATAGTAGATCTAATTACTCTGAAGAAAGATGTTGTAGCTATGTGCCTGGTAGATACGAAGGAGCAAATGGGTAGGAGTTGAGTAGTACCTAGCAGCTCTTATTTGAATGACAAATAGAGAAGAGTAAGAATAAAAAGCCTTAGAATTATGTCTGAATTATGCTCTCTCCAAACCAGTGCCCAGGAATTTGCAAACATTATTCCAATATTCATAATCCTACGGATTAGGTGAGGAGAAAGCTAGATGGAATAACAGGGCATGCCCTGTAGACCGTAGACAATATTAAAGTCTGTATAATTATTCCGCATTAAGTACTTTACAAACAGAAACTGGAGAGATGACTTAATCAATAAACTACATGCTGTAGAAGCAAGATGACTGAAGTTTCAGATCTCCAGCATTCTTGTATGAAAAAGGATCCCTGGATCTCTCTGGGCTAGCAGCCTAGGAACTCAATGAACTCAGTTGAGTGATAGATTCTGTATCCAAAGATAAAGAAGAGAAAAATTGAGAAAGATCCTGATTATTGACCTTTGCCCTACACACACACACACACACAAACTCATGTACATATAAAAATTTTAAAAAATTATAAAAAATAATGTGTCTTTCATAGGAGCTTTGTTTTTTCAGATGTAACAATTTTCAAAAAGATGAATAAAGAATGTTAGAAGAAACATTCTAAAAATGAATTCAGTCCACTATGCTAAGAGGGCTGACCCAATCAGCTACTACCTAGGCCCGGAACCAAGATTAAAAAGTGACCCATATCAGCGTCCACCCCATCTATGAACTGCTGGAGCCAGTCCTGAAACCAGACCAATAACTCACTGCAATAAACACTTGCAAGTAAAGATGAATGCACTTAGGAGTACACTGATTAACTCACTGTGACAAACTACAGCTTAGATAACAGGATTTCTTTATTTTAAAATTTTATTTCATTATTTGGGAGGGAGGAGGATGCAAAGGCAGAGGGAGGATATGAAGGGACAAGGAGATGAATGGGATCAGGGTGCACAATGTGAAATCCTCAAAGAAGCAGTAAAAAGTTTTCAAAATTTTAATTAAAAGAAAAAAGCTAGAAACTTGGGTCACTAACCCATACACTGCTAACTCATATCCATCTCATAAGGAAGAGAAAAAAATTTAAAAAATGCCTCAAGAAAAATGTAGTCCATCATAGTACTTAAATACATGATTTCAAATTTCAGTTACAGTTGATTTTTTTTTTATTTTTTTGTAAATCATTTTAGATCAACATGTGGTGTGTTTTGAATATGAAATGCCCCTTACCGGCTCATGTAGTTGAACATTTGGTCCCCACATGATGGCACTGTTGGGAGGCTATGAAACCTTTGCAAATGGGTCGAGCTCCTGGAGGCAATAGGTCTCAAGAACCCTCTAGAAGACTATATGATTTAGTGCTGTTCTGTGCTTTCTTCTCTCTGATCCACCAAAGTAAAAACAAGCTTCCCTGCTTCTCCCATGGACAGAATGCCCACTCCACTTGCGTGCCTTTCTCACTCTGGAGGACCAGACCCTCTCAAGTATAGGCCAGCCCTTCACTCCTTTAAGTTGCTTCTGTGGGTATTCAGTGACATCAATGATCATTAACTCACACAGTTGTTTCTCATCAAGAGTTTTGATACCTCTTTAAAAAACTAGATGCGTCGGGCGATGGTAGTGCATGCCTTTAATCCCAGCACTCGGGAGGCAGAGGCAGGCGGATCTCTGTGAGTTCGAGACCAGCCTGATCTACAGAGCTAGTTCCAGGACGGGCACCAAAGCCACAGAGAAACCCTGTCTCGAAAAAAAACCAAAAAAAAAAAAAAAAAAAAAAAAAGAAAAAAAAAAAAGAAAAAGAAAACTAGATGCCCCCGAATCCCTTGTGTTGTTTGTGGCGTTACTTGGAAATGTCAGAGATCTGGACAGTCATCAATCAGATGCTCACACACCTGAGATGCCTACACTCTATAAATTTCAGTCACCTTCAGTTTGCAAATCAAAAGGCCATTATATATTACTGGAAAATGCAGGTAGAGTGGAAACGTATAGAAATTGCTCTCTCTGAGTTACTTAGTATAATCAGCTTTGCCCTCAGAAATATCAGATGCATGTGTTTATGTCTTCCATTCCCCTTTTGCATTTACTTTTATGGATATAGTAGGAAGCTCCTAACTCAGAATATGATTGTATTCTCTTTGAAACGGTTAGCCTGAATCACTCAGGATCTTCCTTGTAACAGCTGACTTTCCTTTTAAACCCATGACATCTGTCCAGGACTGAATTTACTTTGGTCAATGAGGATAAAGTTTTTTTCAAATCCAAATTTCAATGTGCAGCCTTTGCCTGAAAGTTTGCACATGGGCTCTTGCCTTACTTACCCTTTGGTGCCGAGTTGCCTCTTACTGACATTATTTTTTTAACCTGAGGACCTCATAGCTAATGACTTGACTGTTACATCTCACAGTGTTACCATATTTCCTCTCCTGGCTAATTAAGGAAAAGACATTACCACAGCAAAAAGGGAATAGCCTGAAAGTGACAACTTCAAAGGTTGGCACTAGGTTTGGGCCTTGTTGGTGGTAGGAGGAAGTAAAGGGAGGTTGAACAAGAATAGCTTTAGGTTCCACAGGTAGCCAAGATCTGGTAGGTGTCCCAACTCATTCAAAACGGATGGTAATGTTCCAGCAACAGGTCCTAAGAGTATATCTAGATAATAGTATACAGAGTGATTCTTCTATGTCCGGAAACAGTAATGACTATAAATATCTCCCTAGAAGAATGTGAACTCCAAGAGGAAATCAGATCAATGTAATGAGTTGATCAGAGGGTTCAGTATAAACAAATGTCAGTCTGTGACGGGGAACTCAATTATTAATGGCATGGATTGGAAGACAAAGCTGTCATAACCAATGGTGGGTTAGCAACAGGAAGTGTTTGGAACAAACACAGGAAAGGGAAGTAACCAAGCTTTGTAGTGGACCTACTTTCCAGACTAGTCCACAGTATAGTTGCTCTTCTACAACTGGGTCCTACATCCACAAACTCAACAAACTGAATATGGAAGATATTAATAGATGTCCCTATAGGGCCAGAACTGGGTGAGTTGCCTTCCATGTGTGCCAAGGTAAAGTAATATGGAAGACAATTTGAACAAGCAAAGAAATGATGTCACAAGTACCCAGAGAGAGTTTCTGACAGTGTTGGCCCCTATTAATAATTAATAATTAGGATAGCATGTGGTGGTTGTCATCCTAAGACTTCAGATCCCTATTTGGTCTGAGGCATTCATAACCCTCAACCAGTTCCAGATTCCCTTCTCTGAACTTGTCTCTTTTTAACGATGGAAAGATTCCTTGGAAACTCTAACATAAACTTTAAATAGAGAATCGTTTGTATAATGAAGTACACCGTGACACATACAGATTGTCTTTATACTACCTTGAGTTTAACAAGTGCATTGCAAAATCTAGTGACCAAATATTCTCTCAGAAAGAGGCTTGAAAGAGTTGAGAGAGAGGGGAACGGGGTAGCACAGACCAAAAATTGTTTTCTCACACATGAGAAACCTGAGTTTCGTTCAACAGCATAACATCCAAGCTGAACATGGAAGCGTTGTGGTCCTGAAACTTACTAGAGATCTAGTCTTACCAAATTCCCCAGATCCTAGTTCAGTGAAGGAACTTTTTTTCAAAAACTAAGGTAGGAATCTGTAGAAGACTCAAGAGGTTTCCCTGCAGCCTCTGTATGTGTGTTTGTGAGCTCACACACAAGTAGCACACAGGCTCACATTATACACACTCAGAGAGTTTGGAAAGAATACAAAGGATCCACATTGTCTTCAATGTGGATGTTGGGGTAAGCATGTGTAAGAGCTCACCTTTCTCCAAGAAACTCTTCAGACCCAAAGCAGAAAAGATTTCTCTCAAGCCACTGATGGAGAACCCTAACCTTGGGGCTTTATCTTACTGACTTGCTTACTGGGTGTGGGGGGAGCTTTCTTAATTTCAAGTCAGCATTTGCCCAAGGATCTGTCCAGAGAAGTAGGGACAGAAGTTTCTCTCATTTCAGGGTGTCTCAGCTCTGATTTCAATTCTGAAATCCTGTCCATCCCTTCCTTGCAGGGAGCACCAGCTCTCAAATCAACACAGCAGCTGCCCCTATCAAAGCGACACTATGTTCTTCAGGAACAGCGCTTCTTGGCTGGGGATGTCTCAAAGCCCCAGAGAAGACTGCTTATCTCCTCTTCTTGTCTAAATGCCAGCAGCACTTCCACCTTCCCTGCTGTTAAATCCAAGGGGTTAGTGACAAAACCGTCCCCAAGTTGGCACTGTGCCTTCATCAGCCTTCAGGTCAACCTGGTTTACACATAGGCAGGAGGTTGGAGGCAGTTAACCAGGTCCCTTCGCTGTGTGTCCTTGCGGTGCTAACTGTCGAGTGCAATGAGATTGGATCCTGATTAAAAGCCAGGCTGGATTTAGAAACAGCAACCTTTCAGAAAACCCCCCAACCACTCACCAGTTGCTTGGAATGTGGGCTGCACCTCTAAAGAAGCTGTAGTTCGCAGCCTCGATTGTCTCTTCTGCACGCTCTTTTCTCTTTTTGTTCCCACTTTGACACACAGCTCATGACAGCAATCCCTTGCACGTGAACTGAAAGGTCAAGTGTTTTGAAAAGTGGGCAACTCTGCTAGTTTGGATTGCTTTCCTAAGAAAGCAAAAGACAGACATCTTGTTGTCCCCCACTTGACCTCCTTCCCCATTTTCTCTTTCTCTCTCTCCATCGGTTTTTATTTCGCCCTTACCCTTCCTCTTTCCTATATGACCTCAAGATCTAGAACACACGTTAATTCAACTTGTACTAGTGGTTGGATAAGACCTTGCAGGAAAGCCTCAACTAAATAATTTTGTTCCAGGCATTTACTTGGAAAATAAATTGTCAATTCCTCTCCAAAAGAAAAAAAAGAAAAAGAAATCTTCTTTCATGTTTACATGTCTACCCATTTTTACTTAGGTGCTGTTAATATTATTGTATTTTGAGAAACTGTCTCACGTAGTTAAGAAATCAAACTGATCCCTGATGTATACTACAGTAATAAGCAGCTGTATGCTTTCCTAAGTCATATTAGTCCCTAATAAAATCATAAATTTGTTTACTTAGCCCTGCTAGCCCAAGTAATGACATGCAATTGATCTTTGTCTGACACAGACTGAAGCTCCAGCTCAAGACAACACAGTGATTCTTGACTCCGGGTAAAAAAGCATTTGGGGTTAAATGTGCCAGGTGTGGGCCAGGCAGATGGCACAGCAGTGGTGCCTTGTGTTGTCATGCACATAATCTGATTTCTGCAATGACCTCGAGACACCAATTTGCCAGGCTCAATATCAGGTGTGCTGCGTGGAGCCCCATCTCTGGGGAACATGAGCACCACTTTTGAGCCCTTCTCATCTGCGGGCTAATGGACAGCACTCTCATTGGAAATGGCCCTGTTTGCTCTTCCAACAGGAAGAAATTGTTCAAATGCTGGGCGCTTTATCAGGCAGCAGGTGTGGCCGTGCTTCCTGAGTAGATAATTGAAAAGATTGGCTTTTTTTTTTTTAAGTTGAGACTCCGGCATCCTGCAGTAAATAATACTGTTCCCAGCTCCTTCAATTGCACAAGGGGGGAGTTTAATTTCTATTTGAAACACTTTATTTATTTATTTATATTTACGAAAAGCTGTTATTTTCCATAGGTTAAACCTGGAAAGATAAAGTCAGTTGTGGTGGTACCCCACCGCAATACTGTCTGTTCAGCAAATAACAATGAAACGCAATCTCTGTGTTGATTTCAACTGAACTTTCTACAGCATCTAACGAGAGAGGCTCTACAAGAAAGGTGCCTATTTTTTATCTTACTGAGAAAGAACGTTAAAAAAGAAGACTCTCTCCATATTTAATAATCTAAAACCAAATGATTTTTGAAGTTGAGGAATTCAATTAGGAAACTCTACCAAATTTCAAATTTGATTTTGCTATGTATCTATATTTGCTTCTAAATATCAGGTATTGTGAGACTGTTTGCCAAACATACATACTCCTCTATCCTAAAAGTAACAAATGGGTATGTATCTTCACTCATCTACTTGAACTTATGAGACCCTAAAGTCATGCATTTTATTTGTAACTTACATATATGTTAAATTGAACAAATGTTTCCAGTCATGGGAACAAATTATTGTTGAATGAACGAGAAATTTTTTATCTTTTTAACGGTTGGAGTATTAGCTATGAAGATAAGATTCTGTTAGCCGTAAAGTATCCATAACAAAGAAATTCAAGAGGCAGGATAGTTTAAAAAAGTAAAGAACTCCCAGCACTTGGGAGGCAGAGGCAGGCAGATCTCTGTGAGTTCGAGACCAGCCTGGTCTACAAGAGCTAGTTCCAGGACAGGCTCCAAAACCGCAGAGAAACCCTGTCTCGAAAAAACCAAAAAAAAAAAAAAAAAAAAAAAAAAAAAAAAAAAAGTAAAGAACTGATGAACTAATATTAATTTTCTGACAACACCAGAAGAGGGAAAAACTCTTCCTGAGAATTCTAAACTCTCCATTGGCCATAATATTTAAGGATTTTTTTTTGTTAGAACTTTTTTTTGATTGAAAAATCACTCTCACTGGGTGGGGTGGCAATTTGAACTCCAGAACTCAGAAGTCTGGAAGTCAAAGGAAGTCATAGGAGGATCTCTGTGAGTTTCTGGGCAGCCTGGTATACATGGCAAATTCTAAGACATCCAGGGCTACGTTAGAAGAACCTCTCGCAAAAACCCATGTTAGATATAATTATTTCCTAGAAAACAAAATTACATTTTTACATCTTTGACATTTTAATGCAATGCCGTGCATTATGAGCCATATTCTTTTCATGTCATGGGTAAACTCTTCATTTCTGTCTACAATAATTTAATTGGTAAACTGACACTCTGGAATATATTCGGAGGCAAAGAGTAAGAATCATGGGAGAAAAAAAGTGGGACAAAAGGAAAAATGACCATCTGAAGAGTGCCTGCAGGGCGGAGTATTTATCATCAAGAAGTTAGAGGGTCGGGTCTACCCAGACCAGCTTCCTGGGACTGAAGTCCACAAAAGGGAACCCCAACTTTCACTCCCTCTCAGAGCTACAGAATTGCCACCTAAGAGCAGAAGTCAGTAAAAAAGAATCCGGACCTGATGGAAGAAAGGTGTGGCTCACTCTTAGAACCTTAACAATCATTGCTTTCCCTCAGTGCTATCTTGGGTTCAGTTACTTGAATTCCAGAAAGAGTAGTAGCAGGCACCGTTTCATAGCTCATAGAAGAGATTCTGGACTTGGACAATATCATGCTATATGTTATGTTCCTTCCAACAGCTAAGTTCTCTTCTTTGATGTGAATTTGTATAAATTCTTCCTCCCTGTACCCAGATAGGTTCCCTTATCCATCCCCAATCCCGGAGCCTCTCCTCTGACTGGACTTTTACAGTGGCCACTTGTTCCGTTTCCCCTAAAAGCTTGATCCACAGCTGATTCTGGATCCCATCGCTGATTCTGCATCCGGCAGGCATATTTATCTTCACAAGGATAATGTTGGGAGCAGAAAAACCCCGAAGCCACACTTCTACTTCTCAACATAACATTCAACAGAATTTTCCTTTTCAAAACCTTTGAGTGTCTTAAACAAGAGACAAGTCACAGTGTGTCATCTACAATTACATCACGACAGCCAATGGCACACTGTTCAATGCATCTAAATTCCCTGCCTTCCTTTTTGGAATCTGTTTACAAAATGATTCCTAAACACAGATGGAGCCTTTTCTGCCTGCACATATTAATTTACGTTTTTCCTTACGCACTTCTGATCTTTCTGACATTTTGTCCTTTCGTTTGACACCAAGTCATTTTTTATACATGTCCTGTGGAAAGGTGGCCCTTGCCCTGCAGTCAACCTCACAAATCCCTGACACACACGCATGCATTTTTTATTGTTCTCACATGTTGCTTAACAGCCTGAATGATGACTGCTTTAGAGCACAGCAGATGGGTTCTTGCATAGCGGTGAAACAGATGAGACGCTCAAATCGATTGTTTTATCAACAATCAGTTGCAGATAAAAATCATTTTAATGAGAGAAATTAATGGTGTTTGCAAACATGATGTTAATTAAAGAACATTGCTTAGGCGGGTTTTTTTTTTTTCGCCTCTTTTTTTTTTTTCCACACACAATTTTTTGTTACCCATGACATCTTTCATTATTGACTCGTGCCCCAAAGAAAAGGCGATTAAAATCTGCTTTTGTTTGATGTAGCTTTTATTGAAGAAAGAAATAGATCTTTCTGAAGCTTCCTGGTGAGATGAAAGTCTAATTATCTCCACAAATGAAAGGAAAAGCTTTAATTAGGCCTGTGCTGAATCTGCGCACTGTGAATTTGTGCATTGTGATGGATGGAGCCAGCATCTCCTCCGTGACTGCCGTAGAAATAATGAAGGAAGAGGAGAGGTAACCCGCTCCCAAGATTCCGCTGGCAGAGTGGAATTGGAGGTACACCTGGGTTGTGAGCCAGTGCCCAGAGCAGCTGCCACAGGCCATGTTTCAGCGCTGTGCATTCGGCGGTTCTACAGCCTCCCTCTGAGCTTTGATCTCTTTGCACACAGCGGGGGCCCTAACAAATCAAGCTTTTCATGTTTCACTCAGTTTCACTCTCTTTCGCTTCACCATTCACGCTGGAACTCCAAAGAGGATGGAGAAAATATTGTCTTTTTCTGAAGCAATTAATGATCAGCAGCTGACGTGATTGAAGTGGGTATTATGCCTTACAAGCAGTATTTTAAGGCTGACCGTAGGGAGGATGCTAGGGAAAGGAATGAATTATTTATTTAACTTCTTGGTTGTTTACTCCACTGTTTACGGTGTTGCTGATGGTGTGAGCAAAGGGGCGACTTTGGGCATACAATTTAGGACAAGTGCCGGCCACCAGGTAGAAAGGGTGATGTTGAAAATTGCATTTAATTGTTAATTGTCATGGGGGTAAAAGCTAAAAATACCAAATATGCCCCAGCCCTTTATTTTGCCCCACTTTTGCCATGGTGAATACAGTTTGGTCTATTTTCAAGTTACCCTGGTGATGTTAGAGAGGTCAAATTCCGACTTGCCCTCTCATGGCTCGCTCTTAATCTGTTCCTTTCAGTGAATCCAAAGCAATTCTGACATCAAGAGTGACGATGGGGCTTATTTCAAACACTTTTTTTTTTCTTTTTTGGGCCAAGATTAAAAAAAAGAGAAAAAAAAGCAGGAGGCTAACAAAAACAAGCCCCGAATGCAGGCATTTCCCCTTCCCTTCCTCTTCTGCCACTCACTCATCTATTCCTCTATGGTAAATCTCTCTTAGAAAAGTATGACAAATTTGTTTACACGATTTTTAAAAAAATTAAGTAGTTAACCCAAAGGTATGAGAGAAAAGAAGTTCTACCTGGAATATGGCACTTATATACTTTAAGGGAAGGTGTAGCATGAACAATTATTTTGGAGAATCCAAAACCTGAAATCTCTATGTAATTCTCTTTTCTAGAAGTCAAGCCTGCCCAGTGAAGTAGTTTGATGAATAAATTGTAAAGTTAATGGGCATAACGATTTAACCCATTCGGAGGATGGACTATATGAAGCGAGTGTATCTTGCATCTCCTAAAGTAATGAAGCAAATCTGGTGTACGGGTGAGGAGTTTCTTTGTAATGACTCCTCCAATGCCAGTTGTTCCTTGTCACAAAGCAGTTTTTCAGCCTCTGGGTCTAGAGAATGACCACTGCTGCTCACAGATTTCATCCAGAGGGGTGGGTGACTCTCCTGTGGGTGGCTGGCACACAGCTGGTAGCCTCAGTTAAGTAACAATGAAGTATCAGCACAGACAGAGCCAAACTCCCCAGCTGCGTGGTTCTCCAGCCCCTACTGAAATGATATCACTCATGGTAAAGGCAAAGGATGGAAAGGAAGAGGCTGCATGGAGGTGCCCAAGGTCCAGGATAACTGGAGAAAGCCGCCACAAGGTAGCTAAGAGGTGATGAATCTGTCAAGCTCATTACACAGCATATACAAAGTTCAGACTGAGGTCTCTCCTAACATCAGAAGTGTGAAAGAAAACGTGGGCACTTTCCTAACTCTGTAATTTATTTCGATGGAGGAGAGCATCACAGTTAGGAAAATGAAACGAAAACAGAATGCCAGGAGACAGATGCCAGCAGAACCCCCTAATTAAATGCTCGCTTTCCTCCCTTCAAGCTTTATCTGCATCAACGTTCCATTTCACTCCGTAGAGCGGAGCACCAGTTCTTCAGTGAGTTCAAGAGTGGCACAAATGTTTCACATGGGTGTGTGTATGTACCCCGCCTTTGACACAGAGTGCAGGTGGAGGCATACCAGGGTCTCGGAGCTCAAGACACAATGAAGAAACAGGTCACAGTTAGTGGCTGTGAACTTTGACAACACAAAAAAAATCCTTTCAAATTGTCTCCTTTCTTTTAAAGTTAGTGTAGGGACTGGAGAGAAGCCTCAGCCATTAAAAACACATTCTGCTGTTCCAGAGGACCCAAGTTCAGTTCCCAGCACCCATAAAAAGGCTCACAACTGTGTGTAACTCCAGTTACAGGGAATCCTGCACCCTCCATAGGCTCTGGATGCGTGTGGTGCACAGAAATATATGCAGACAGAACACACATACGTAGAAATAAATCAGGTCATTTTGTGTAAGTAGGAAAATTAGTCTGAGATCAAAAGCATTTAGTCTTGGGAGATTTCCTTGCTCCCTGTGGAGCACCCGTAACTCTTTGGTCTGTCTGCCTTAGAATCTCCAGAAGAAGAAAGTGTTTCGTTATAGTAGATTCGAATCAACACGTTCATAAATGAGTAAAACGTATCAAAGATAAGTGAACTTAAATTATTTAATCTGTTAAGACATTTAAAATAGAATGCCAAAGGGGAAGAGAGACAAAGAGAGAGGAGAGAGAGAGAGAGAGAGAGAGAGAGAGAGAGAGAGAGAGAGAGAGAGAGAGAAAATCTAGGCAATCTAGGACAGGAAGCTGAGTGGCAATGGGCTACAACTGAGAACTTCTTTGGGTTTGGTTGCTACTCAGTATTTAACAAGGAAAAAAATGCTGAGAAGATGGTTCAGTAGGAAAGGGTGCTGCCCACCAAACTTGAGCCTGAGGTCGGTATCCAGTTTTCAAAAGAGACAAACATCCATCCATACACTGTGGTGAGCAAGTGTCTCCCGCACATGCAAAGTAAAGTATCAACAAAAAATGCATGTGAAAAGAGAGAGAGCCTTCTAGAAAGTGTACTGCAATGGGTATGAAGGAATAGCTTGTGCCTTGAAGATCAAGTATGTTTAGCTTGTTTTGGAAAAGCTAAAATCCCTGAGGAAATTTTTAAAGCTCCTGTTTTGTTTTACTGGACAACTACTGTTTTGAAACTGAGTCTATGCATCCTAAATTATCTTTATTATCTTGTACTTATATTGGCAATCTATGTAGAAGACGTATCCTGAGCTGAAATCTGAAATGGAATGCTTTTGAGTCAACTTTCTGGTCCCTCTGTGTGAGAAAGTCTGCATGCATGCTAAACAATACATGCTAAGCAATACATGCTTGCTTTCAGAAGGTGTGA